>NC_056750.1:420155296-420502796 GCF_019279795.1 Protopterus annectens
CATTATTTACTGTTATTCCTAACAGTTATGGAATATAGGCAATAAGAGGGCATGTTTGCATTAACAGTGTGTTCTCAGCAAGAAACATAGAAATGGTATGTTTGTTAGATACTGTACTAAGTAGTACTGTTTGTTTTGTTTGATGAGCAATTATACCATGAAATTGCAGGAGTAGCAATGGATACATTGGTGGCAAATACATATGCCAATTTAGCTTTAAGTCAGTGAGAAGAATTTACTTATGATCTAATTATTCAATATGAGAATATTTTGTATTCTAAATGCTTTGTTGATGATATTTTTTTGACAGGGACAGGGGATGAGCTGACTTTAAAAGAGTTTGTTGATGGTTTAGGTACAAACTTCCTGAAATTTAAATTAGCATACTCTCATGAAGAAATCAGTTTTCTAGATATTAAAATTAGTAGAAGAGGAATGGATATTTCCACCTGTAAATATATAGAAAGGAAGTACAAGCAAATGGGTACTAGCACAGACGAAGTGCACACCCTAGACATATCTATAAAAGTACAGTGAAGAGCCAAATTTTAGGAGCTAGTAGCCTAACTACGGATGATGTTATGTACAAAAAGTGGAGCAAATTACTAAGGAATTTCAACAACGAAATTATGAAAATGACTTAATAATAAAAATATATGATGATGTAAGTAAGGAAAGAGATTGTCAAAGCAAAGCCATACTTTTTGAACTTTAGTACTGGAAATAATGTTGATAACAGACAAATAAATACAAGTAAAAATTTGCATTGACAAGTTACAACTCCAGAACAAGAGGAGTTATAAATGTTACTAAACATAACTGATCAATTCGAACTGCTCTAGCAAAGTTAAAAGATTGCCTAGGGGAAAAGTCCTAAATTTGCATATTAGCAATGCAAAAATCTAAAACAGCTTTGTTTTAAGGATTTGAACTGTAGAAGGTGTGAAGTTATTGCCATGAAGGAAGGACTCTTTCTTTGCCATAACCGTTCTGCTTGTAAATTTAAATCAAACTGTGCTACGTTTGTTCATACAGTTACAAAAAAGTTATATTGTTTGAGTTTTTCTGCAACATGTGTTCCTGAAAATATAATATACCAGGCAGTATGTTGATGTCTATCCTCATTTTTATATAACAAAGAGTAATAGGAGATTAAAATATAGAATTTTAGAGCATCTGATATTAGAACGATGGTCATAACTCATTGGCTAAACATATAGAAGAAATGGGGTTACAACATATATATGTTCATAGTCATACAAAATATTAGTTCTGATTTTGGGGGTGGCTTTATATTCTGCAATAGAAATTGCAGAATATAACTAGATAGTCTGGATGCTGATAAAAAACCTGACTTGAAGTCTAAAATTAGCATCAAACCCTATTAAAGAAGAAGCAAATGGATTTGTAGATATTTAATCTGGCTGTAATTCATCTATTTATATTAATAATGTGTTACGGATAATTTTTTAAAATGTTTTGAGAACGGCTCTAATTTTAAGGATCTATATTTTAAATTAAGATTGTGTGAATTAGTAACATCATTGCTTAATACTGTTATGTAACTCTTGGTGGAATATAAAGTATGATGGAATTAATTGAGAATTTTATGCATTGTAAAAAGGGTTTTTACCTGAAAGCTCTGCTAGTTTATGAAATAAAGGGAGTCGTATTTTGTATTTTGCACTGGTGTTAGAAGGTTCCGTCTTTTCTTTTGGACTTTTTTTGTGTGTGCCGTTGAGCCTTTGTTTTGCAACCTCTGCACTGTTTGTGGATTTATAAATTTTTTGTTTCCCGTTCACAGATTTAAGCTGCATTTGAATATGGACAGGGATAAACTTTGTTTTATGTGGTTGGAGGTCTTTTCCAGAGCAGCAGTATCGTCTGCAAGATATACCTGTCCTTCCAAACCATTCTACTGATGTTGCAGAAGAGGTCTAGATCCCTAGACTGAGTGCTCCTGATGCCATTTGACTTGCTGATGTGTAGAAAATCCATCTTCGTTGCATCATTAGATGCCTTGTATGCTAGACACAGGTCACTTCTTAGCAGTCTGTAGGATACTGAGTACAGTGACAGGGCTTTGAGTCAGTCCATGTAGAACATGTTGTTTAGGTCTTGCTTCCTTTTAGTAAGATATCTTGGTGGGCACTGTAGATGCTGCATGTGTCTGGACAGAGACATGCCAAATGGGGCACTATATTCAATGACTGGCCTAATGAGGGCTGTGTAAAGGGGGGCAATGACATCCCTTGATCTAGACATAATCCCTTTGTTTATAAGCTGTGCAATACAGAAGGCCTTTCTTACTTACAAAAATGGAAACGTTGGGTCAAATGCTAGGATTTCCCAAATCCTGAACAACTGGGTCAACTTTTAGGGGAGTATTGTTAATGCAGTAGTTCCCTAGGTAGAGGACTTCCCAAAGGATACAATAATGCTTTTTTTGCCATTTAGTTTCAGTCCATGATTTTGGCAGTAGTTACTATCCTTGGGACAAACCTTCCGGCAGGATGACCAAGTCATTTGGGGATTCAATCACTGCCCCTAACTTGCAGTTCTCTGCAAACTTAGTCAGCCAAAGCCCTTTGGTATTGGCTTTTACTTCAAAAAAGTAGGTGCCAAACAAGAAATGTCGCAGCACAGAACCCTGGGTGGACTCCACTGGTGACCGATCTCTTTGTGGAGGTAACGTCACCTATTCTGATTTCCTGTGTCCTATCTGTGAGGCAATTGGCAATCCAGCAGGTCACACAGGGGTTTATTCCCAGTTTACTTAACTTTTCCACTATGCCTGAGTGGGAAATTGTGTCAAAAGCTTTGGCCAGGTCAAGGTATGCGGTGTATACCACTTTGCCTTCATTCATTATTTTGGTGGCCTTTTCAAAAAATCCACCACAATGAATAAGCATGACCTGCCCTTGCTGAATCCAAACTGAGATGACTCCAGTTTTTGGAGGTTCCCTATGTCCTGACTGATTAGTTCCATAACCAAGTCTTTCCATAGCTTTGCATAAGAGGCTGGTCAAATGTACGGGTCTGTAATTGCCTTGGTCTGGGAACAATCCTCCCTTATTCAAGGGAATGACTGTAGCTATTCTCCACTCGCTTGATACAAAACCTGTTTGACAGCCAAGATTAACAGTGTTATTAGGGATGTTGCTAAATCTTGCTTTGTGCTATTTAGGATACATATAAAGATATTGTGAGGACCCAGCGATGTAGTATTTTTAGCTTTTGATAGAACTTTTAGGACTTGGTCTTGAGTGATAGCTGGAGGCGCATCAGCTTCAGGTTTATCTTGAGGGACAGATTTATGGAAGGGAGGGTAAAGTTAAAGCTAAATTTATTGACCAGAAAATCAGTATTTCTGCAGCCTCAGTATAGGTAACATCACTCACAATCAGCTCAGGGCATTGCTGCACTGTGATTTTGAGATTATGAACTAACTAAAACAATGCCTTGTGACTGCTATTTAACCCTTAAAATTGGCTTTGGTAAATTTTATTAAGCTCCTGAGTTGTTTGTTTATTTCACTGACAATGTCTCTAACATTATGGAACTTACTCTTCTTACTTTTGGCTCACATTTCGTTTCCTTTTATTATAAAGCTTGCTGATATTATGATACCACTATGTGAGTTTGTTGCTGGGATTTGCCCCTGCATTTGCTCCAATGCAGTACAGCTCCATCTATGCACCTGTTTACATGCTGGTATAGTGTGGTGGTGTACATTCCTGTGTATTCAGTGGAGTTAACTGATTTTGGTGGAGATGTGAAGCTTGCTAATGCATCAATTAAGAGTAGGTAGTTTGTCTTAAAGAAATTTCTAAAGGTACCTTGGGTGGAAGGGATCTCTGGTTTCAATTTCATTTCAAAACGAACAGCTTTGTGGTCAGACCTAAGAAATGATGAAGATTTGCAAGGGATGATGCAAGATGCAACCATAATAGTAAGGCCAAGATCCAAGATGTTATTGCCCTTAGTGAACACTCTGACTAATTGTTCCAGAGCATGTTTATTGATAAAAATCCAGGAATCTCTCTGCTTGTGAACTAGTGGTGGTGTAGGTTTCCCATACTTAAACAGAATTTACCCTTTTTGAATGAATATATGACAAACACCTCTTAGGTTTGCTGGACATAAGAAAGGAGATGTGAAAGGAGGACAAAATCCCATTTAAAAGTGTGATAACACACTTTTCAAAAGTGCAGCTATGTAAGTCCTACTCACCTGTAAGAGTAAACATTTGAATTTCACACTGCCACAGTAGCATATGGGTTTTGTGGCTGAACAAACCAACACTGGCATCTTTCCAAAGCTCAGATTTCACTCTTCTGACTTCCTGTGACAGGAATCGGCTAAGTCAGTTTCATCAAGGTAAGCCTAAACTCTGTCACGGGACATCAGTTGTTCCGGCTTTTAATGCTAAGTAGGAAGAACTGAGAAAGACTAGAAGCAAGAATTGCCTGAAATCCACCAATATGCCACAAACACTGACACAAATAACCAAAGCCAACTGACACCACAACAAGGTTGGATACAGTCAAACTATATATGTAAAGAATAAGGCGGGGGGTGGAGTGCCACTGATGCAGTGTGAAATTTGATCATCTACTGTTACAGGTAAGTAGGACTTATGCAACTGTATTACGTTTATCATTCAGACTGCCTCAGTGGTATATGAATAGATTTCCAAAGCTTACCCTACCTGGGAGAAGGAAGTATAAGGATCCAGGAGTCCCTGAAAACTAGTCCTTGCAAACCCTGCTCTGGAACTTCAGAAAGAATGCAACTTGCAGTGCTTTGTAAAGGTATGAACAGAGGACCGGGTAACTGCCTTTAGAATGCTTCTAGATTACAACCCTATTTAATATGCCACTGAAAGGAATAGGGGTCTGGTGGAATGTGCCTTAACCTTGCTTGGAATAGATTTACCATGGTAGGAGTAACAAAAAACAATAGCAGAGAATAACCAATGAGCAATCATTTGCTTAGAGATAGGCTAACCTTTCTTAGCCACAAAATAGGAAATAAACAGCTGTTCAGTTTTTCTTAAGGGCTTAGCTCTGTTAAGGTAGCACCTGTGTTGTCTATGCACATCCAAGGTAGGCATAATCTTCTCTCCCTTATTTTTAGGTTCCAGAAAGAAAACTGGGAGAGTGATAGCTTGACTCAGAGTAAATTCAGAGACATCTTTTGGAATGAAAGATGAATAAGTGCATGAAATTGTGGAAAATCAATAAGGTTGGCTGACCATGAGAGACCCACCTTGCAGATGTCACAGCAATAAGCAAAACAGCTTTCCAAGTGATGAACTTTACATAAGCTTGAGAGGCAGATTCTAAAGGAGATAGTCAATTTTTCAAGAACAAAGTTGAGATCCCAAGGAGGAGGAAATTGCTTTCAAGGGGGTCTCAAGTGCAACACTCTTTTCATAGACTGTGTGGCCACAAAAAAAGACAAAAGAGGGAGATCCATGGACAGACAAGCTGAGATGGCTGCCAGCTGAACCTTGACAGATGCAATAAAATAAGCCACCCTTGAGCATCTCTCACAAATATTTCAAAACTACAAGGGTAGGCAACATGTGGGACCATCTGTTATCGGACAGGCACCACCTAGAAAAAATACTCCCACTTGTAAAACCAAGCTTTTCTAGTTGTACATTTACTTACCTCCTTCAATACCTGCTGCACATCCTCATGGAACAATTGCCTAAAAGGTATCAAGATAATCATCCTGGCTGTCAAGTTGCAATTACTCTAAGCTGCTGTGCATCAGCCACCCCTGAAACTAACTGAGCAGATTCAGTGTGTGAAGAAGCTTGTGGTAATTGCCTTTTGTCAATTCCATTAAAAGGGAGAACCAACTTTGCCTAGGCCCAAAAAGGTTCAGTACAATGATCTTTGATAATTTCTTCTCACTCGCCAAAAAGAACTCCAAAGACCACACCAGAGATAAAAAAGTAATCCAACCGTTTCATTAAGCACTTTTCATCCCACACAGTTGTGAGACTTCTTCAGATAAAATCAGAATGGAAAACACAACTTTTATATTAAATTGTGCTCACAACAACCAATAAAAAACAGACATTTCCACTGACTTTAACCCCATAATACCAGAGAACAATTCTAAAAATTTGCCTATAGCATTCTATTACAGCACAACGTATGCTAATTATGTATTAATAAAAGCAACCCTACTACTAACTGCATCAACTCATAAAAATATTAATTAAAAAATATAATTATAAGAATAATAAACACTACTGTAAAGAATACAAAGTAGGTATACTCCATATTTCATCAAACTTTTTAATTTTAAAATACAAAGTATAGAATAAATCTCATTTAAACCTGGATAGTGACAAGCACTGGTACGAAGCTGCCAAATAAGTTCCAATCTCTCTAAAAGAAGCGAGTCTAGGCCCCCTTTGTCATCCGATATAGCACAATCTATTGCTCTAAACTTAAAATTGTGGTCTGTAAATTCTCTGATATGTCTGGCTAGGGCATTTTCTTGCTTAAACCTACTGATTTAGTATAAATGTTCATAGACTCGCTCCCTAAATCTTCTATCGGTTTTCCCGATATAAAATGCAGGACATTGCTGGCACTGTGCCACATACACCACAAACTTGGAATGGCAATTGAGTTTGAAATGGGTACAATATTTCCGCCCTCAAATCATAACATTTTGAACTGTGTCCATATGTTTGCAGTTGTGGCACATGTCACATTTAAACATCCCTTTCCTAGAAAAAGAAACCAGATTATTTCACTCCAATATGCTTTTTAAATTCTGACCCCGTATGAAAACCACTCGAGGTATCTCTTGCAGTTTCTGTCTGACTGTTGTGTCCTTCCTAATTAGATCCCAATTTTTATTAATGATGGAATAAATTTCAGAAGCATGAATGCTTTACTGAATAATAAAACTACATGAACTATATATACAGTGGTCTCTTGCTTCACTATTAGCAACATTGGTATTATGGGCCACTCTATCCTTACACCCTAAAATAGGCTTATATACACCTATAGTTCTTTTATGTTGGACCTCTGCAATCAGCTTACAGACTAATGTATCTGGGTAGCCCTTTTGGTGAACATCCCACTCAGTTTATTACATTCTACAAAAAAGTCATCATTCTTGGTCACCATGCTGGCTGCCCTCACTAGTTGCCCCTTAACCACCGAACATTTCTGGTGGAATGGGTGGCAGCTACTGAAGTGCAGAAAAGCATTGGAGAACGTCTCCTTCCTAAATATTTTAGCAATAACGCTTATTACTTTTGTCTTTAATCAAGTCAACATCTAAATAAGCTATTCTATGTGTCAAAGTTAGACGTAAATTTGAAAAACTGTGTGGCAGAATTAAAATAGGTGATAAGCTCACTTGCTTTTCCTGCATCGCCATCAATGATCATAAAGATGCTGTCCAGTTAGCGTGTATAGAAATGTATCTGATTAGCAATATGTTGGTTTTTTTTTTATGAATTCCTGGTCCCAGTAGCTGGCTCTACAGGGGGAGCCCACTGCTATGCCGATTTTCTGTAAGCAATACTTATTAAAAGTGATGAACTTGTGGGATAGAATAATATCCAACAGTTCCTCGATGAAGCTGACCCACTCGATCACTTCAATGTGTGGTATCGAAGAATACAGATCCTTAACATCAACCGTCCGGAAATTAAAATCATTTTCATATACCAAATCATTAATATTTGAAAGAAATTACCATGAACCTTTATATATTTGACTTTCCTGGTTGATGCATTTTCATAAAATAGGATCTACGACCTTAGCGCAGGAATACGTAATGTTAATCTTTGTGTCCACAAGAGGTCTCATGGGAAGGATCACTAATACTCTTGTGGACTTTCAGAATTCCAAATAAAATGGGAATCCTGGGGGCAGGCATAGTCAGAAAATTATGTAATTCAATATCTATTCTAGCTTCGATGAACATATCATGCAAAAATGACCGTATTCCTGAATATGCGACATTAAGCTCATTTTTTGAAACTTCTAGATATGTATCACTATTCAAGATTATACCCATCCTATAATTATATTCATCTATATTCATTATGACAAGGCTTTCCACCTCATCAGGTTGCATTTCTCACACTGGTGCTTGTTTCAATGTATCCAAAGCACATTTTTCATTAATGCTAATATTACATTCAGTAGCTTTATGCCTGTTATTAAAATCAATATTATTGCGTATATCTAATTCGCAAACTTGTTCAAAAAGTTCCAATACAGGGTGCAATGGTGTTTAGAAAGTACTTGCTATATAAAAGGTGTCCACATTACTAGCATTCTGTCCCAACAGTACAGCTAGGTTCAATTTTCCCACGAATAATTTTAAATCAGAAGTGTTTTTGCCAAATCTGCTTTACAAGAAGGAACAAATGTATAACCTTTTGACAACAGTCCTACAAGTTCTGAATCAATCTGCAAGTTAGAATAATTGAAAAATGTATAGTCTCTTTCAGAGTTCAGAATGATTTCACAACAGTTAGAGTAATTTATTATCAAGTCATTTACCTCCTTCGTTTGTTCCTGTTGTTGTCCTGTTGCCCTGCACCCTGGAGTGGAATATGGTTCAGAGCCTTGTTCTGAAAATTTCCAACTCAAACGAAGATTGTGTTCCAACTATATTATTGATTTGTTGGTTATTCTGGAGAGTTTGCAAAGTCTTGGTATTTGCAATACGTTCACTTCTCCTTACAGAATATGTTGTATGCTCTTCATTATGGTGGTTAGTTATGGGCATTCTCTCCAGACCATTAGTATCTTGTGAACCTCCCCTGGTTTCATTCTGGCCAATCAAATGCTCAAACTGTGATAGAGATAGTTTCGGACAGGCAGCACCTGTCCTATAGGTGTGACGGTCTCTATTCATTTTTTTAACCTTAGTTGTTTTGAACTTCATTATATACTGATCGATATTTGAGAAAATTCTCTCATAATCAAAGCAATATAGCTGAAAATCTATATCAGTTTTAATACTGTTATCCAAAACTGTAACCTCTTGTACTAAGGTGTCTACTAATATTTGACAATGTTTACTTATATATTCCAGGAGCTCGATACCATGCCTGTCAAAGAACCATCAACTAGACCAGTTGGATGCTGCCATACCCTGAGACCCTTTGGAACAATGCCCTCACTAATACTATCCTGGAAGTAAGCCATTTCCAACTGTAATTTTTTGTATTTGATCAACTTCTGGTCAAACTGTTGCAAGAGAGTGGAAATGTGCAGTGTCCCTCCAGTCGGTTGCTCCTGTTGAATGCCGCTTGTTTGTACCTGGAGAACAAGTGGTTCATTAAGCCACGTTAAACTTAGGAGCCCTGATAAGCCTCGAGGGTGCTACTACATTCGTAGCCGCATTGCCATTGTTCCCCGATGGATTTGGAAGGCTCTCCATTCTGAGTCCCTCATTTTGTAAATGCCTTGAAGTAGAAGGCATTGAAGATGTAATAAAAGGTCTCAGGACACGTGAGGATGTTTAGAACACTATTTTTCCAACTGGCTGTGTTCAAAGAAGGCAAATGGATCTATTTGAGTTGTTCCCACTTCTGGATTAAATCCTGGAAGACCTCTGTCAGGACTTTGTCTACTGGCAGAAAAGCCATACTTTTATTCTGTGACACTATACATCTCAGGGATATAATTCTTTGTGAGGGTGTGAGGGTATGAGACAGGACTTCTGTAGGTTTCAACTTGAAGTTAGGAGCAATTGGAATGTGATGATAAGCATCTTTCAGATTTGAACCTACCCTGAAACAGTGTTCCCGGAAGCATGGGGTAAAACTATCTGCAGGTTGAGCATTTTGAATGTGGGTACTTTCAGAAGGGTATTTAGTTAAGACACATCCAACACAGATCTCCACAATAGCCCCTTTTTGGGTACCAGAAAGATTTTGGAGTAAAATCCTTTTCTTTTTTGAGGTGAAAGAACTGGTTCTATAAACTCTGCTGGGAACATATGAAGAAGTACTTGAGTTGTCTGGTCTGGCAGATGCTGGGGGGTCCCCCTGAAAGCAGTGTGATTTTCTTTCCACTACCAAGAATATATCTGCGCTATTTGTGGCCAGGCTGCTGGGTTGAGCAAAAGCCTAGTGGAAGGGGAAAGAAGAGAAGGGACAGGAGGAAGAGAAGGGATGCTTTGATCACTCCTAAGCAGGTGCATTCTTTTATGGGAATGAACCCCTTTATTTGGTTTGGAACCATTATTGCCCCTGCCATTTCCTCTTGGGACACTGACTCTTGTTAAGCTGGGATTTTTGTTTATTCTGCTGTTTGAAGTTGGATACCTTGGGAATATGAAATATTCTACATACCCCATGCATCAATTTATCTCTCACCTCATTGTTTGAGAATCTGTCTGGTAGCAGGACCAAACACAAATTCAGAACTTAAAGGAGCATTCAAAGTCTCGTTTTAAATCATCGGAAACATTCTAGTCATCTAATAAGCATACCTTCTCGATGTAACAGAAGTGCTGCATTTCCAGGAATTGTCTGTACCTTCCAAGATACTACTAAAAGCATGATTCAAAACCTGAGTCACATCAGAAACAATCTCATTCATGTAACACTTCTGTTCAGCAAGCAAAGATGCACCAAAGTCAACTAAACTCTAAGTACACTGCAAAACTAGCTTCATCATAAATACGTGAGAATTTAAATTCTAAAGATAAATTTCTGGACAGAGCTAACTTTCGTTCCTTGCAATTCTAACCACTTGCCAATTTTATCTGTGGGTGAAGGGTTAGAGAAGCCAAGGCCCTTTCTTAGAGTTGGCAGCCGAAGAAACCACAGCTGGGTAAGCTAACAAAAATGCAGCAAGAGCTTCAGGATCAGAGTACATCTTGTATTTCTTCATAGGCTTTTTAGCAACTGGTTCACTAGTCAAAGGGATTTTAAATGCAGTTTTACAGACATCTTCTAAGGCCGGTAGCAACTGGTTCACTAGTCAAAGGGATTTTAAATGCAGTTTTACAGACATCTTCTAAGGCCGGTAAAAAAAGAGCAAAAACAATTGGAATTTCATCCTCAATAAGATCATAAACTCTGCCAATCTCTGGAATAGCTCCAGATTGCTTCCAGCCAAATACATCTTGAAACTTAGCTAGCATTTGTGGAAAGGTGAACACATGTTTGGGTTTTTGAACCTCATCACCTTCAAAAAAACATACTGGATGGGCTTGTAGTGTTTGTAGACGGCGCAGTGGGGCAGCGGTTTGCATTGTTGCCTCACACCAAGAGGTTCTCAGGTTTGATTCTCAGCTGGGGTGCCTTCTGTGTGTTGTTTACATGTCCTCCCTATGCTTGTGTGGGTTTCTTCCAGATGTTCCTCCCAGATTACAAAGACATGTGTCTGGAGTGTTTCTCCCCAGGCCTCCTCTGAAAATTGGCTTGTTCCAAGTCGGACTTTCCTAATAAACAAATGTAAAATAAATAAAATAAATCAATAAGGTATTAGAGTCCCTATCAAAATCTGTGTCCATAGACAGATTTCTACAGAATAGACAGTTATCTGCCTTCCGTTCCAGATCCCGTTCCGAAGGAGGGATGGGCCTCCTTGAAATTGATTGCATGTATAGATCTGCAATTGTGGGTTTCCACACATATCTACTGACCTCACAAGATCCAAATGTAGTGAAAGTTTTAAAACATGAGGAGAATAAATCTAAGATGACTTCTCTGCTTAATTTAGCAGAAGCATATCGAAGTCAAGCAGGAATGGAAATCAAAACAGAAGTAGATAAAAATCAGGCAGCAACTGAATGTGCCAAAAAACAAAAGAAAGAATATAAGATGAAGGACCACATGAGAAGGCAAGAAATGTGGAAAAAACATAAATATAGTCGCAAGTATAGAAAACTTCTGGAAGAGCCTCCTGTTGATCAAGAATGAATGCAGGAATGACTAAGGAGAGGCGAATTCAAACCAAGAAATGAAAGGTTAATATTGGCAGCCCAAGATAGTGGGCTACGTACATGCTGGTTTACAAAATCCATTGAACATGTGAGAGAAACAGACAAATGTAGGTTTTGTAAAACTGAACTGGAAACAGTCACACACCTTGTTGCTGGTTGTGATACACTAATGGCAGAAGGACTGTATACTGAAAGGCATAATAATGTGGCGAAACTGTTGCACTGGGGATTGTGCAAACACTATGGTATCGAAGTGGCTGAAAAACCACTGGAAACATAAGCCACAAAGCATCACATAAAATGATGAAGTTTATATCACATGGGATCACCCATTACCAACAGTTCAAAAGATAGATGCTAGAAAACTGTATATAGTGATCCAAGAAAAGACAAAAGTAGAATTGATCATTGAAATTGCCACACCCAGTGACTATAGTGTCATGCATACAGAGAGACAAAAAGTCATAAAATGTCAGGATCTGCAGGCAGAAACGAGAGCAATGTGGAAGAAAGATAGCCAGACAGTTCCAATAGTAGTAGGAGCAATGGGTCTTATAAAAAGAATTTGCAATCATATTTAGATATGTTACCAATCCATGTAACCTCATTCGAATTGCAGGAGGAGTCATTACTGGGCACTGTGCGGGTGCTGCGAAGAGCACTGCTGGCTGACAAAGATTGAAACAATAACAATTTCATACACTTTAATAATACTTTGACTTAGGAATGGGTCTATTCCCATCATGGTATTAGAAACCCAAAAGACTTGGAGAAATTAAAAAGGCAGCCCCCTAGTCATTCTGAACAGGAGCACAGTCTCCGAGATTAGCTGACTGTAAAACATTCTTACATAAGGAAACCACATCAGCCTTATACATGTTAATAACTTGGTTGTCTGCAATGTTTTGAAGTCTGTGTTTCTTTTTATTATAAACTATATTAATGGATAAAATATCTGGGGAGAGACTATTATGATTGGCAAGGGGTCCCTTACCCAGGAACCTCTCCTGCACTTAAAGGTTTTGGTTCTTCCATGCTTGCATCAGGCACTGGAACAGTTGCAACAGAATGTGTCTGACCCTTGTTCCATCGAGGGCTGCAGGTTCACACCAGAAGATGATGGGGGAAAAGATAAGTGGTCTACAAGACAGCTTAAGGCAGCAACAGAACTGCAACTGAATTTGATAGGGAAGTGGTCCAGCCGCACTAAGATCCATCAAATCAGGGGAAAACACCAGCCAGAGTAATACACCAGCACTATTAAGGGCTGAATAAGAGTAGAAAGAAAAGAAAAGATAAAATGTGTCCCCACAGAGCAAATAGAGCAGAACTGCATCAGAAATGCTTTAAAATGTACTAAGCCTTGTTCTACAACATACAGTGTATAGTAAACAACAGCACACTCAGTTTTAGTACCAATTAAAATTCACTTGCCCAAACAGTATAAAAAACAAGTAAATGCCTTTAATTCAAATGAATACAGCAAAAATAAGTATTTACTAAAACATCTCCATACCAAAAATGAAAAAAATTTCCACAGAAAATGCAAATAAAGTCATTTGTGGTAAAATCGAGAATTAACCATGAAAGCAGCTACAGCAGTGTTAAATCAGTGTTAAATATATCAATGAAGAAAAAAGTGAAATTGTGCAATATTTTTCTGCCACCACTTCAAAATGAAGCAGATAAACAGCAAAAACAGACATGATTAAATCGCAGCTCTGCATGCATGAGCCTACTCCTACTGTTAACTGACACCAATACAAATCATAAAACATTTCAGAAAAGCCCCAAAACTGTTAAAAAGCAAGCAAACAACACTGCAGCAAGTTATAATTCTGAGAGGAAATAGCAGTAGAAAATGACAATTAAATGAACACATACATTTTTTAAATAAAACAGAAACAAATCAAACAGGAAGGGAATTTCCCAAAGGAATCTTATCAGAGTTTGAAAGCTGTAATCCACCAATGCAGGCTGCTGAAGAGACTCAGCTGTGTGATTCCTACAGCTGGAACTACAAGTCTGAACAAATGACTTCCTCTGGAAAGCTACCCTGTGGGCTTTTTGCAGGCACTGAACCCATACGCCAATGAGGCAGTGTGAATGATGGACATCTTGAAAGATAAGATTATGCCAATAGTTGAGAAACAAATGCAAAGGGTATAAGACACACAACGTATGGTGGCTAACTGGAATACCAGACACAGGGAGCTAAAAACAGGAAGGAAAGGGAAGGTGCTAGTGTTAATTCCCTCTGTTGAAAATAAATTCTTAATAAGATGGCAAGGACTATTTGACATAGCAGAGAAACATGAACAAAGTTAACTACAACGTAAGACAAACTGTAAAGAGAAAAATCAAAGCAAATCTGTGACATTAATGCATTAAAACCAATATGGGAACCTGACTTCTGCAGTCAACCTGGGGGCTCACACAGCTACCCAAAGTATGGTGCCAGGAAATTCAGTCCCTGCTGTTCCAATAGTCTAACTCTGTCTAAGGCCAAGAAGCAGTACGTTTACGTTTTTAGTGATTAATATAAAAGTCTTTTTTGAGCTAACTACCAAAACAGATTTAGTTCAGCATTGCACTGCAACTGTAACAGAGAAGGCAAGCCTAAAACCGTATATTTGGCCCATAGTTCCAAAGGAAAGCAATAACTGAGGAAGTCAGAAAAATGCTTAATCTAGAAGTTAAGGAGTCTCAAAGCAAACTGAACAGTCCAATTATGTTAGTATTTAAGATGGATAGCTCCATATGATTTTGTAATGATTAACAGAAACTGAATTAGATAAACAAATTTGACAGTTATCCACACTCCAGAATGCACTGACCTATAGGCAGGCTAGACAAAGCACGATTTTTGACCAACCTAGGTTTGACCATGCGGGAACTTCCAGAAACTTAAAGCAAGATTTTTGACCAACCAGGAGACTCCTCATTCCAGAAACTTAGCATCATGAAAAAAGACTTTGAGGATACAGAAGTTATCTTATCTCGATTTCTCAGAGCTTCTGCCACTTTTCAAAGGCTTATCTGAAACTATAACCTAGGTTCTCACTTGCTTACCCCGCCATTGTGACATTGTAATTCATTAAAATGATTGGAAGTCATACTTGGCCAAAGTAGAAGCTGTGATTAATTCTTTATGGCAAGCAGGATTATAGTTAGTGATGCAGAAAGTAAGCATTATACAACAGAAGCCAGATACTTAAGATAATGTGGCTGTGATTAGAAGAGGGATAATTAGACCCCAAACAGAAACTTTCAAGAACTGTCCCATAGCCAGTACTGTCACATGAAAGCATTTTTTAGGGCTATCAGTCTGCTATAGAAATTAAATAACCAACTTTGCTACCAGTCCTTAGAAGAATACTCTATCTAGATAAGGTAGATCAAAGCACCAGACAATGCTTTTACCAAGCTAAAAATTATTTTGTGTTCACTGCCAGTCTTAGCTCAATAAATCTTTTGTTGTGTACACAGATGTATCTGAAGTAGGAGTACAAGTTGTGCTATCTCATGAAGTAGGTGGTGAACATCCAGTCTGCTACCTCAGCAGAAATTTAAGTAGGGCTCAGACAGATATTCTGCCCCAGAGCAACAATGCCATACTATTAAGTGGACACTAACTTTTCTACAATGTTTTTTTACTAGGATGAAGTTTCACTCTGTTCAAATAGACAAAACTTTGTCTAAGGCCCAGAAGCAAGAAGAAGGGAGTTCTGAGCTCTGGAAAGCTGACATAGTGGTTTTATGCAGGCACAAAACCCATATGCCACTGAAGCAACATACAATAGTTATACAAACAAAGAGATATTAACACCAAGATATTCAGATGGGCTTTGGCAGTACAGTGGTTTCATTTTGCAATTGGACACATGCCTGGCAACAGACAAAGAAGTGTAGATGGGCTACTGCTGTTGAAAAATCCATCCCTTTCAATACAAAACCTTTTCCTTAAAAATCTACTTTTTCTCTTAGGGAAGCCTTATAGTGGCTTTAGGTCACTCAGTAGGACTGTAATATGCCAGTACAATCTCTATGTCCTAAACTGCAATTCTGCCGGTTACAACGATCCAACACTTTCACTGATTTTACAGTCCCTTGCCAAATGTGTTATTTTGATTAGCTTGTTGTGCTTATAACACCATATTCATAAGCATAATGTGCACTAACATAAAGCAAATGTACAGACCGTGTTTACTATACCATAACTTCATTAGCTCCATTCATAAACCATAACCGTGCTAATGATATGGTGGCAAAATATTCCTTTAACTGGAATTAAACATTAATTGAACCAGTTTACTGTACAGATTTGTACTTGTATTCTTTGATTACAAGGTCTGTCTGAAGACATCAGGAAACACTTTTTTTTGTACCATGTGTTTACTTACAGATACTCATTAATAACTGACCAAATGACAGTGACTGCCATGGTTATCCACTGTGGACAAGGATAAACTGACTCAGACTGCTGTTGTAGAGTTTCTTCTCATAAGTTCTGTGCTGCCAGGTAGTCTACATCTGATCACTTAAAACTTGCTTCACAGTAAATAAAATATCAGTACAATATGTATCCATTTGGCAGAGGCAATGTCAAGCAAACAGTGGGTAATATGCTAGAATGGAATGAATGGCCACACCAAATGCCTGATATACACAGTCCTCTACAAAACATGGACAAGAGAGCTTTGTAACAATTTTAGATAGTTGCTGTGCCTGTAGAGGACACTTCATTAAAATATGCTATAATGAGGGAATCTTGCTAATAGAATGCCTTCACTGGCAGAAGTGTGGTTATATCACAGCTTTGGGGTGGTGTGACAGTGTGGTTGTGTCAGTGTTTTACCTGTTTGTACTGATACTGTTTCTAAAATCTGCATCACATCAGCACAAAACAAGGACTGTTCTGTTGTTATGCAAATACCAACTATTGTTACACAGTTCTGGTCCAATAAGTTATGTTGCTAGGGAGAACAGGTGCACAATTTATTTATTTTCAGTTTGATTACCGGGGAAGTCCACTGGGCCAGAACGTGCCCATTTTCAGTGGAGGCCCGGGGAGAAAAGCTCAATAAGCAATACAATAATGGTTACATAATGTTAAAGGTAAAATACATGTATAAAATTCATACAGTAAGGAAATGCAAATGCATAAAATGTACATCATAAAACACAGCTAACAGATAATAGAGAATACAGTTTACAGGTATTTCCATTCAGCACAGCATGATCAATTGTCTGTAAAATAAAAATCTGAGGTTTCTTGTGTTTTTACATTGGAGGGGGGGGGGGCAGTTTGCATGCAGATGTTTTAATTAAGTAAGGTAAAAACTTGCTGTACAGACAATAGAAATAGTGATATTTACAATATTTACATACTCAGAGTCAGGTGAGAGAATTGCTTAATCAGTGACTGTCAGCTTTAGTCTATTTTAGGAGAATAGAAATATTAGTTCGAAGGAAGAGTGGAGCAAGGAGTATGAAGAGCTCATTGGGGAATTCCCTTAAATTTAGGTAGGGTGTAAGCAGGAACATTTCCGTTTGGTTGACAGGTATGAGAAAAGTTGGGTCTTGAAGGTTTCTGAGTTTCGTACAGTCCTAAGTGAAGGAGGGAGACAGTTCTATTTCTTGCCTAGAGAGAAAGAGAGTAGAAGCTGGCCAGCAGGACGTTTGGGTTTATGGATATAAATTAAATTTTGGTGTTCAGATCTCAGAGATCTGTTTGGAATATATGGGGGAAGGATGTTTGTTAAGGCTTTGCATTTATCTGGGTAGAATATTAATTTGTGAGCGGTGGTTAGTTGAAGATAGTCTAGGTGGTTAGAGAGAGTTCTAGCCAGTTCAGTGATTGTAGGGTAAGGCAGTGGTGAGTAGAGGTTTAGGATTTAGTTGCAAATTTAGAGATCTTATTATAGCAAATTTAAAGTTTTGAGGTGTTGGAAGAAGACAGATTAGTTAGAAGAGGGGCTTCATATAGTAAAGGAGGTAAAAGTTAGGTAGTTGCCAAGGTATGCTTAGAGGAGTTGGAGAGAGAGAGGTTATTCCTATAGAGCATACCTAACTTTTGGAGAGTTTTCTTTATGTTTTGTTGTATGTGGATATCGAATTTAAGGTGTTCGTCTATGGTAATGCCAATAAGTTTTGCAAAAGGGACCACTTCTATAGCAGTGTTGGTTTGGCTTAGGACTTTGAAAGAATTTTTGTCATAAGAGAAAGCCCTGGAGGGAGGGAAAAGTAGTATTTTAGATTTATTTGAGTTGAGAGAGAGATGGTTTTGGTGCATCCAGTTCTCAGTGGTAGAAAATGCTATTTGGGTTTTAGTCAGTAATTCAGGAAGGTCAGAGGCGGCACAGACTAAAGTTGAGTCATCAGCATATTGGATAACTGTTGTGTCAGGGATGACAGTGTGAAGGTTATTAATGAAGAAGTTGAAAAGCATGGGTCCGAGGATGGACCCCTGGGGAATGCCGGTGGGTGTTGGTAAGAAGGAGGAGGTAGAGTTCTTCCATCTGACAGCTTGAGATCTGTCTGATAGGTAACTGGAGAACCAGGATAGAGTATTAGGGGAGAGATTAAGGTTGGCGAGATGAAACAGAAGGTGTTTGTGGGAAATGGTGTCAAATGCTTTAGAGAGATCTAGGAGTACTGTGGATACTAGTAGTCCAGAATCTCAGGCTCGATTGACTGTTTCTATGAAGGATAGTAGGGCAGTTATAGTGCTGTGGCTGGGGCGGAAGTCATGTTGGGTGGGTGTTAGGAGTTGATTCTGGGTTAAGAAAGGCATAAGTTGGTGGTGGACACATTTTTCTAGAATTTTGGATATTGAAGAGAGTAGGGCAATGGGGAGGAAATTGGAAATATTGGTGTTTTTGCCTCCTTTGTGTAGAGGAAGAATGTAGGCTGAGCGCCAGAGTTTGGGTACAAATGACTCTTTTAAGGATCTGTTTATTAGGATACTGATTGGGAGAGCAATACCATCAGCAGCACATTTGAGGAAGGAGGAGGGTTATGTTGTCAGGGGCAGTGGAGCATGGCTTTATTACAACATAAATAAAATAGGGGGTCTGCTTTATTAGAAACCTCCTACTTGTTTTCAATCTGCTTGACACCGTGCCTCTGTACTCTTTGATCTCTCTCTTAAATCTAAGGTTGTGGATAACACACAGTCATCAAATGCAAGGGTCAGGGAGGCTCATTTTTGTACTTGCTGTGTGACGGGGAGTTGCATGGGGGTTAGAATATCTCATCATTAGAGGGTGAAATACCTTTGGGGAATGATATGACCCTATCTGATGATGGTCCATTTGGAGGCAAGTAGCAATCTAAAGAATCTATCTTCCCTGCAGCCTTGTCTATGGATAGTCCTTTTAATTAATGCAAAGTTGATTACACACAAACCTAGTACCACGTCTGACTTGATCCATGAAACTGACCTGAAATTTATAAAGGAGACCTGGATGATGAAACTTTCAGTCTACATCTTAAGGCATCTGTCCCTCCAGGTCTTGAGGCTCTTCAAAGACCTAGGTAGGGTAATTACTTGGGGGAAGGGTGTACATCTTCTTTTTCTTCTGCTTTGGAGTTGATCTGTGTTGACATCAGAGTGAATAACTTACTCAGTGTGTCCTAGGAGTAGCAACTGGATTGCAGATTTCTATTGGTGTACCTACCAGAGGTGCTTCTGCAACAGCTCTCCAGTTTCCACCTCAATGTTATTTTATAGTCATTTATCATCTGTGACAAAATGTTTTGCTAATTTTCACAGCAAATTGCTAGCCTGGACAGAACTTATTACATAATGTTTGGAGGCCATTTTGGAATATTGCTAGTTTTTTGCCCTGTGAGAGAGGGTGACTTGCTACTTTTCTGGGTGTCCAATCTGCTACTGAAAAGGAATCAAGTTGGAATCTGCATGGCTGTTGCATTTTTCAAATTTTCTTTATACTGCTCAGCTTTGTGAGTCATTGCTCTCCTTTTGACTTGAGTTATCTGAGCTGCATGTCTCAGCAAATTGCTACTACCAGGATTGGCACTCTAATTCAATCCTTTCAACACCATTGAAGTGTATTTATTTGTTACTTTTTATAGTGTTGTATAGCACCTGCAACAAAAATTGCTGACTGTCAGTGTTAATTTGGACACAGCTTATTTTGTATGTATCTGCTGGCCATTTTGGAACATTAGTAAATTTTTATCTCAGGAGAGAGAGAGGGAGAAAGTAATTTTCTACTGTTCTGAGTGTTTTATCTGCAGACTGTATAGAAGCAAGTTAAACATTTGACTGGCTTTTGGTTTTCTTTTTGGGGGCGGGGCGGTTTCATACTGCTCTGTTTTGAACAGCACTACACACTGCTACACTGACAGCAGCTACAATAGTCATTGAATAGTAGCTGGAGAGTGCATTTCACTTTTTTTCTCTCAGTGTGTAGACCATCTTGCCTAATGCACATATTACTCTTTGTGTTCATGGAGAACTCAGCACTGTGGCAAAATGTGCAATGAGTTGGGACTGCTATCAGATGTAAATTCAAGTGCTTAGTTCCTCTGTATTGCTGTATATTTTGAACACACTCACTCTGCTGCTACTGCCTGCTCCTTTGCTTTTTGATGCTATTGCATGGCTGCTCAACAAAATAAATTATGAAATTGTTTGCTATAAAATGCCATCCTTGTCACCAGATGGTCATGATAACTTCCCGAATGCTCTTTCTGAAATACTTATAATAAAAAACAACTTCTTAATGACTGACTTCAATTACCCACCGACTAACTGGTGCTCCTATACATCTACGGGAGGGCACATCAAAGATTCTTGGACTGTGTAAATGACAACACCCTAGAACATTCTAGACCCTGTCCTCACTAATGCAGCCTTTTTCTGCACCAATCTCACGGTATCCATCACTGGTTTAATCTTCACATAAACTAATAGCTTTCTCCATTAAATCCACAAAGCCCACTGCAATAAACAAATCAGAATACAAGGACTTCAACACACCAAACATAACACTGGCTACCATAATACTGCAACTGCTTGTAGATTTACTCCCATTTGGAAAAAAATGTTTAGAAGCAACAGTCCTAGAAGAACCACACATACTGGGACATTCAAAAACAAACAGCCATGATAGTTCACTGGCATAAACAAGCTCTAGAACAGAAGAAAATAATTGTTTAAATACTACAATAAATATAAATCCACTCAACTTAAAGACTCTAGCAAAGGGAATAACACAAAGTACAGTTGTGTAAGATAACTCACCATAAAAATAAACGTTCAAATATATCACTGCTGCAGTAGCTACAACTATAGGGGATGCATCCTTCTAAGGTTACCGGTTATCCAGTTAGTCTACACAGCTTCACACTCCTTCCCTGTGCACTATGCATCCACCCTTAATATGAGAATACCTTCTGGTATACAAGGGACAAATGGGCACATCACAACTCACTCAAAACTTTCTTGTCCCAAATAGGGAGATTGAAGCCCAAAGCCATGAAGAAGTATGTCACATCAGGAGAGCAAAAGGAGAAAAGGATACCCCACCCAGTCAGGGAAGGTGCAGGGAAAAAGGGGGGGGGGGTGGAGGGCACTAGTATTGCAAAGTGATCTATTTAATTATCTACTGTTATGGTACATTAACCTACACAACTGTACTTCATTAGATCATTGTTGCAGTAGCAAGGACTATATGGGACGATCATCGGTTCATAGACAAGTTACAAGCCTAGCCAATAATCTATATTCAAAAGTTCCCCCAAGCCTCAAGGAGGACAGTATAAGGCAGACCTGGGGAAAATTTGAAGCTGCCCATACAGTTATCTAGGTTTAACTTGACAGTGTCAAGGGTACTACTCTGCTTGACATGGAGCAGAAGTCTGTTCCAGAGGTGCGGGAACCATTAGGATATGAATCTATCAACCCAGTGTGTCTTATTTATTTGAGATGATGACTCACGTTTCTTTAACATGGTGTTTGGAAAACTATTTGTTATGTGACAGAACAGAAGGTCAAATAGAGTTGGATTTTTCATGACAGAGAAAAGTCTATAAGAAACTGAGTATAGAGGGAGGGCTGACAGTCTGTCCAGATAACAAAGACTTTTGAGGTAACTAATCTTTTTAGTTAGAAAACTCTGAGGCCTCTCAAAATGAGTTATATGTTTAGACAAATACATGCCAACACAGCCATTATATTAAATAATGGGTCTGATCCGTTATGAGTAAAGGAGAATTAGGACTTCTTTCAATCTAGAAGGGATGCCTTTGGAAATCAGATTAAAGAGATAGCAGCCTTTCCTAACTACTGCAGTGACATGATAGTCAAAAGATAAGAAATTATCAATAAGAATGTCTAGATCTCTAATGACAGTGTCTGATCAGAGAGGTTTGTTAGCAATATGGTATGTGAAAAGATTTTGTTTACCAAAATAAAAAGTTATGTACTCACCAAAACATTCCATCTATGTTGTCCATTGCTATTCTTCCTCAACTGATGGGTTGGAATCCAAGACTTGGAATTGACTCGGATGCTTCATCCAGATCATCAGATTCTAGAACTCTGGAGCTCCTCCTTTTACCCTTAAAGCCCAGCCAACCTAATGTACATCAGATTGAATTTGCTGCTCCTAGATGTAAAAGGGCAACCAATAATAGAAAAAAAGTAGAGTTGTGTACACTTACCATAAATGTAGATGTTCGAGTGTATTCACTGTTGCAGTCATCACATTTGGGTTATCTGCTTGCAGTAGCCCTCAGTCGGCCAGATTATCAAAGTCTTGGGTCCTGCGTTGGTTGCTGTCTCATCTTCCATGATGTCAAGTCAGGGGTATAAAGCATGCAGCTGACGCCATTACATCAGTTTTTCATGCCCCAGATGTCAGGTGCCCAGCTAATGGGAAGCAATTAAATATATATATATATATATATATATATATATATATATATATATATATATATATATATACATATATACATACACTCAAGGTTATACCTCCAACAAAAAGCAAATACACCAAAAAGCTGTTAAGCATGGTAAAAAAGAATAGAGGTATAGCCAAAAGAAGTCAAGGGGCTGGAGGGAGGGTAACCAGGACTGCAACAGTGAATACACTCGAACATCTGCATTTATGGTAAGTGTACACAACTGTACTATGTTCTTCGTGTTTCACTGTTGCAGTCATCACATTTGGGGAGATTCCCAAAGCTAAGGATGGGAGGAGGTAATTAGATAGCATTAGGACCAGCTATAAGGCCCTGCAAGACTGTAGTGGCAAAGCCAGCTCTGGATTTAGAGAAAATTGGCAAATGGTAATGCTTGGTGAAAGTATGTACAGAACTCCAGGTAGCAGCTTCTAGGATGTCCCTGGCAGGGGCACCTCTGAGAAAGGCTGTAGAGGTAGATGCCGCCCTGGCTGAATGTGGTCTAATCCCCTGTGGGATAGGTTTTCCATGGTGCTTATAGCAGAAATGAATGCAATGGCCTATCCATTTAGAAATGGTTTGTTTTGAAATAGCCTTCCCCTCTACCCCTGCCGCAAATGCCACCAGCAGTTGTTCAGATTTCCTTTGAGGTTTAGTCCTATCCAAGTAAAATCTATGTTGTCTGTACACATCTAAGGAGTGCAGAATCCGTTCTCCTTTGTCCTGTGGATTAGAAAAGAAGGTTGGCAAATGAATGGACTGATTAAGAGCCACAGTGGATACTACCTTGGGCATGAAGGAGGGATTGGTCCTGAGGGACACCCTATCCAGATGAAAGATGATGAAAGAATCCAGTGCCATAAGGGCCTGTAATTCAGCTACCCTTCTTGCTGACGTGATTGCTAAAAGGAAAGCTGTTTTCCAAGAAAGGGATATTAACTCTGCACTTGCAGCTGGCTCAAAAAAAGGAAGAGTGAGTTTCTTCAATACAAAGTTAAGGTCCCAGGCTGGAGTTGGGGCTCTCCTGGGTGGTCTTAAGTTTTTGGCCCCTCTGAGGAACTGCTTGAGCAGTGGATGAGAGAAGAGAGGTGGTTCTGTGTTGTAATGAGCTGAAATGGCTGAGGCATGAATTTTGATGGATGAAAAAGAAAGGCCCTTGTGAAGCATCTCAGTTAAATATTGAAAAATCTGAGGTAAATTGGGTGCTGATGTGCCCATCCCTTGTGTTTGGTTCCAGACAGAATCTCTTCCATTTTTCAGCATAGGATTTTCTAGTACTATTCCTCCTTGCCTCCAAAATGACATCCAACACTTGTTTACTGAGGGATGGTAACGGAGAGATTAGGTAATCAGCCAGGCTGCCAGGTTCAGGGTTTGAAGCTGAGGGTGTAGAATCTGGCTCTACTGCTGAGACAGCAGGGTAGGGGTCTGAGGCAGGTGCCATGGAGCCAGCAGTGACACACTGCGCAAGAGGAGGTACCAGTGTTGGCGTGGCCAGTCTGGTGCAATCAGTATCGTCCTTGGTTTGTCCTGTTTGATCTTTAGCAGTACTTTGGAGAGGAGAGGCAGAGGGGGAAAGGCATAAACTGATAGATTTTTCCAGCTGAAGGACAGAGAATCCACTTTCCAAGCTTGTTTGTGGGGAGTCCTTGTGCAGAATTTGTCCAATTGGTAGTTCTGGGGGGAGGCAAACAGGTCTATATCTGGGCTCCCCCATTTGTTTATCAACATGTTGAAAGCCTTTGGCTCCAGTTTCCAGTTGTGCGGGTCCCTGAGATTTCTGCTTAGTTCGTCTGCCAATGTATTTAGTTTTCCTGGCAGGAAATGAGCTTGAAGATGAACTTGGTAGCTGAAGGCTGTGTTCCACAGAGCCATGGCTAGTCTGCAGAGGGGGTATGAATGGGTACCACCCTGCTTGTTTATGTATCAACATAACAGTGGTGTTGTCCATCTTTGCCATTAATTGTCGTAGAAGAATGTGGTCCTTGAAGGCTGTCAGAGCATTCTGTACTGCTAACATTTCTTTTTGATTGATATGCAGGTGCATTTGACTCGGGCTCCATTTGCCCTGAATGCACTTCCCTGCCAGCTGATTCCCCCATGCATAGTCTGATGCATCTGTTGTTAGGGTTTGGGCGGCAGGGGGTAGAGTGAATGGTAGTCTTTTGTTTTGGTGGCAGGCCTCAGCCCACCAAAGGAACTCTAACTGTAGGCAAGGAAGGATAAGAATCATTGCTTCGAGATCCTGAGAATGTTGACACCATAGGCTTTTTAGATAACACTGTAGTTTCATCATATGCAGTCTTGCATATGGAATTAGTAGAATGGAGGAGGCCATGAACCCCAAGGCTTGCAGTATTTGCCTTGCAGATAGCAGGGTTTTTGTGGCCATTAGTTTGAAGTAAGTTGTCAAATGAATTTGTTTTTCTGGTGTGAGGAAAGCCATCTGGGAAGCTGTGTTTAAGCTTGCTCCCAGGAATATAATTTTCTGTCAGGGTACAAGATGTGATTTCTTTTCGTTTATGGTGTACCCCAGACAAGTTAGCACATTTTGTATAAATGCCAGATGATTCAAAAGTATGTCCTGGCTTTCTTTCTGAATTAGACAATCATCCAGGTATGGGTATATTTGAATATTTCTTTGCCTGCAAAATGCAATGATTGGAGCTAGGCACTTTGTGAATACCTTGGGCACAGTAGATAAGCCAAAGGGCAGTGCAGAGAACTGACAGTGCATGTAGCCTGCTTTGAAGCATAGCTATCTTCTGCAAAACTCCCTGATTGAGATGTGCAGGTAGGCTTCCTTTAAATCCAGTGTTGCCAACCAGGGATCCTTGCCTAGCACAGGAAGCAATTGGTGAAGAATTAGCATCTTGAATTTTGGAATCACCAAAAAGGTGTTTAGGATAGAAAGGTCCAGGATAGGACACTATAAGTTGTCTTTTCTGGGTACCAGCAAAAGCCTTGAGTAGAAACCTTGTCCCTTTTCCTCTTCTGGTACAGCTTGAATAGCCTTTAAGCTTAAGACAGAGAGTACTTGCTTTTGAGCCTCTGCCCAATGATTTGGGGGTAGATCTGGCCAACTATTTGGGGTTGATAACATGTGGAAGTGAAATCTGTATCCTTGGGAAACTATATTTAAAACCCATTTGTCCTGGGTAATGAGTTCCCAGTTTTTTGCTTGCAGAGCAATCTTTCCCCCTAAAGGAGCAGTCAGTTGAGAAGTGCTTGGAAGTTTTAAAGTTAAGTCATTGAGACAGCTTATTATAGGGGGGAGTCTTACTACTCCCTGATTTGGAAGTGGGAGACCCCCACTGCTTAGTCCTGTGCATACCCTAGGACTGAAGCCTGGGTGTTCTGCTGGTTCTGGGTTTGGACTGAGAAGGCCTGGAAGAGGCAGGAAAGGACCAATTCTTAGAGGGCCAATGCCTACTAAATCTCAGAGGCTGTACTTGTAGGAAATCTTTAACAGTTTGCATAGATTTAGCTTTTTCCTCCATCTTTTTAAGAACTTCTTCTGCTTTGTCGCCAAACAGGCGGTCCTGATTTAAGGGAGCATCAAGCAATTTAGTTTTAACATGATCTGGCAAAAATTGCTCCTTAAGCCAAGAATGCCTTCTAAGTACAGACCCGGTGACAGCTGCCCTGCAAGATGCCTCTAGTGAATCAAAACCACATTGCAAAGTATATTTTCCAACCTGTTCAGCAGAATGCATTAAATCCTGTAAACCCTTATTTTCAGCACAGTCAGGAATCAACATAATCTTCTGTTTAAGCAATCCAATAATATGCTGCTGATAATTTAACAAATGAAACTGGCAATTTGAGGCCCTGATGGCCAAGGCTGCACAGGTGTATACCTTCTTACCCAATCTATCCAGGGCCCTGGAATCTCTATTGGAGGGGGGAGGATATTTGGCAGTAGTAGCCTTAATGCCCTTGGGTCCCTGTGAAATTGTCTCAGGATCTGCAGTAGGATTTTTAAAAAGGAACTTGTGAGAGTCAGGAACCCTGTAATATCTATCAGGTTTTCTGGGAGCAGGAGGTAAAGAGTCAGGGGACAAGCTAGATTCCAAAAAGGCATCATCAACCATGTCAAGCACAGGAGGAATATCTAAAGGCCTGTGTTGGGGCAGGAGTAAGAAATCCCTAAGCCTCTTTTTAGAATCAGAGTAATCCTGGCTTTCCCAGTTTAAATGATCCCTAAGAGTATGCAAGGTTTCACCAAAAGAAAAATCCTCTGGGGGAGAAGCAGAGGGAATAGTCCTCTGCATCAGAATCCTCATAGGTAGATAAGGGTAAATCCTGGTCATCAGAGGAAACAGAATTTTCAGAATCCTGGTCAGACGTATCATAAGCAAATTCAGTCCTAGGTCTCTTAGAGGGGGAAGGGTGGCTTCCCCTGATTAAAGTAATAAAGTCTTCAGCCATTCTTATCACTTGTTTTTTTTAGGCATAGAGGCCTGACTATGCGGTCTGGGCGTCGGTTTTCTAGGCATTATTTGAGATTTAGGCCTTGAAGAAGAAGATGACGTTGATTTAATAAGCAAGTCAGTAGGCCTGAATGCACCCTCAGAAGCCGGTGCCTGCACAGCGGCCCGGACCCATCCAAGGTAGAGACATCCGCAAATTCCACAGTTGAAGCATCTCGCGGCATACCGGACTCCGAATGGGTCTCAGTAGAGGCCTGCGAATCTGAAGTAGCGGGTATCAGGGGCTGCAAAAGCGCCTCAATGAGTACCAGCAAACTGGCGACTAGCTTAGGAGAAGCGTCATCGGCAGTTTTGGCCCTGGTGGCCTGTCTCTGTCTTTATCTTTGCGTTTTTTCGGAATGTCGGTAGTCGGGTGGCTTACCAAAGACATATCTGGATAATTGAACAGAGTACCAAAATATTTAGAAACAAAAATATACCGGCGATGAATAGTTTGTGGTTTAAATAAGGCACAAAACCGACAGCGAGGTACATCGTGGTCAGGGTCTAGGCAAGGAATACAGTACGAATTAAAATATTTATGAGGTATTTGCTTTCTACAAGAAATACAATTATTAACTTTTACTGACATCGATTTAGAGCAAGAAAAAGTTTCCCCAACGGGGTACTTAGCTTTAGTTGAAGACTTTGGTTCTGAAACTCGAAAATAAAAATATCAGGAGTCGGCCGACCGGCACTTGCGAACTGCTTCTGCTTCGGGCACCGCACGGCAAGAAAGACTGATGTAATGGTGTCGGCTGCATGCTTTATACCCCTGACTACCTGACATCATGGAAGATGAGACAGCAACCGATGCAGGACCCAAGACATTGATAATCAGGGCTACTGCAAGCAGATAACCCAAATGTGATGACTGCAACAGTGAAACACGAAGAACATCAGAGGTACAACAGAAATAGGGAAGTTGGAGCTCAAAAAAGGAACAGAAACACAAAAGCCGGGGACAGGTGGGCAGGGAATTGAAGAATGAAAATGGACAATACAGATGGAATGTTATGGTGAGTACATAACTTTTTAATCTGATGTCATTTTCATTCATTCCTAAACTGATGGGACAGAGTCTACAGCTGCTACAGCCTTGGGAAGCCCCTAAGGAAGGATATTCCAGAGCACTGCTGAGCCAAATGTCACATTGTTCTTAGAAATCAAATCAGACTTGTAACTGGCAATGAAAGTGTGTGTATTAGCCCAAGCTGCAGCTGCACAAACATCATCTAAAGATACTCTGGACTAAAAAGCTGAAAAAAACGCCATAGGTTTCGTGGAATGGGCCCTAGGAGATTTTGGTAAAGATAAACCCAGCTTACCATAGACAAAGATTATACAATCAGTCAACCATATGGCCTATGTAACTTTAGACAAGGAAATAAATAACTGGTCAGACTTCCTATAGTCTGTGGTTCTATGAACATAAAAACATAGCTGTCTATGCAATCCAGCAAGTGTAACATATACTCTCCTTTATTTGAAAATTTTGAAAAGAAAACTGGGAGATTAATTGCCTGGTTTATATTTGACTCAGAAGCAACCTTAGGTAAAAAAAGAACAGATTAGTTCGCAAAAACACTATGTCCTTATGAAAAGTTACATGAAGTGGCTTTGAAGACAGAGCCTGGAGTTCAGATACTCTTCTAGTTGACATAATAGCCACTAGAAAAAATGGTTTTCCAAGATAACAATTTTAGGTAAGATTTTGGTGAAGGTTCAAAGGGAGATTGAGTTAAGGCCTGAAGCATTATATTTAAATCCCAAGGAGGTGCAGGATCTTTTAATGGAGGTGTAAGCAAAAAAAGATTCCTTGAGAAAGGCTTTGCATAATTTAGAAGCTAATGTAGTGTTATTTTCACCCATGTGGAAAACAGAAATGGCAGACAACTGAACTAAAACTAGGTCCTTCATTAAAGATTGAAGCTAAAAATTCAAGGACCACAACTACAAGCTCTGAAAAAGGGTCCAGATCTTCCTTGCTAAAGGCCCAGAAGACAAATCTCTTACATTTACTCTTTATAGCAGAAGCCTTAGGAGAAGATAGCAAAATATAACAAACCAGGGAAGAGAGCCAGGGCTGTCTAGCAATTAGCAGAACTGTAGAAACCATACAGTCAGTTTGAGGCCTGTTTTATCCAGCTGAGTCATGCTGTCAGGAGAGACAGGAGGTCTGGAGTTGGATCCAGAATCTATGGTGGATGCAGAAGATGAGGCCAGAGGAATGGAAACAAAATCTGACTAGGTTAAAAGACGGATCTGGCGCAAACCTCACCTTCCTGTCCCCACCAGACATACCCCAAAGCAAACCTGTCACCAGTCCTCTACCTAGCATCTCCAAAGTGCAGGTCATAACTGCCCTATCCATGGCCAAAAACACAGCCTCTATGGGACCAGCTGTCTACTATATGGTCTAAAACATGACCTAGCGGAACCACTTGTCATTCTCTTCAACCACAAGTATTGACCTTGTCCCAGCAGAGTGGAAAACAGCAACAGTAACTCCCTTCCACAATACCAAAAAGATTGCCAGATTCCAGGAATCACGGCCACAAAGGTACAAACCGCACACTCCAAAGCTAAGAATACAGCATCCATGGGACCAGATGACATCCCGGGCTGTGTACTACACGAACTACAGAATGAACTGGCACCTCACCTAAGTGTCATGTTTAATCATAGCCTCACCTCAGGCTTCGTGCCCACTGAGTGGCGCACAGCTACAATTATCCCACTCCACAAGGGGGGATCCACCTTGGATCCCGGGAACTACCGTCCCATCAGTCTAACGAGCCTGATCTGCAAGGGCATGGAATGCATTATTGTGGAACTTATAAACAAAGACATTGGCATCCTTCAAACACTGGACCCCACCCAGTTTGGGTTCGTGAAGGGCCAATCTTGTCTCCTGAACCTGACTGACCTCTCTGAATCCATCTGCAGAGCTGTGGATGAGGGTAAGGCGGTCCACATAGCCTATATGGACCTCGCCAAGGCCTTCCACACCATCCCCCACTCTGGAATCATAGATAAATATACTAAGCTGGGCATAAATCCCTACATCACTCAATGGGTTGCCAACTGGCTTACTGACAGAACCCAGACTGTAAAAGCAGCCAATTCCAAATCCAGCTCCAGACAAGTAACAAGTGGAGTACCTCAGGATTCAGTCCTGGGACCGCTCTTGTTTGGCATTGACTTCTCTGAAGTACAGGCCAACACTAAGGGACTCTAGCTAACAAAGTTCGCAGATGACTGCAAACTGGGAGCCATTACTGAATCCCCAAATTATGTGGATATTCTACAAAAGGTCTTACAGAAACAGATGCTTGGTGCCAGAGCCATGGGCTCAAGCTTAATGCCAAGAAATGTATAGTTATCTCCTTTGGGAAAAACCATGTACCCATGAATTACCACATAGGTGGCAGTACACTAAACACCGAAAGTGTGATGAGAGACTTAGGGACACAGGTGGACAGTGGTCTCACCTTCGAAAACCACATCGCTACAACTGTCAGGAAATCCTTCTATGTGGCACACCTCATCACTAAGGGCTTTTCATCCAGAAAAAAGGAGGTCATTGTCCCACTGTACTCATCCCTCATTACACCCATTATAGAGTACAATGCCCCGTTTGGTATGTACCTCACAAGACATCTGCAACAGCTGGAAAGGTCGCAGAAATACCTCACTAAATGAATCACAGGCCTAAAGCAGACACCCTATGTTGACCGTCTAAAAAAACTACAGCTATACTCTGTGGCATATCGTCTACTCAGAGGTGATCTCTGCTTAACATACAAGGCCATGTCAAACCCTGAGCTGTTGGACATGCTCCACTTAAAGAAATGCCAATCCCTCAGAGCCACACACTCCAGGGATCTAAACCTTGTCATCACAATAAACAAAACATGCTGGAGGGATAGGTTCCTGACCCAGAGACTCCCCATACTCTGGAATAGACTGCCCATACATGTCAAGCAGACCGCCTCCTTGGCCCTCTTTAAAAGGAACCTTGACGATTGGATGGGAGATAGGAAATTCACCCTCGGGGATCACATCAGTCACCCTGCTAGACAGGGGTCCAGGGAAATAAATGTTATGGGAAGAAATATTCAGGGAATTGTTATGGCTAGGCTTGTAAAGGCCCTAGCGCCTATAGCCTAGTACCTCTACCTATGAACCTATGAACAAAGGGGGTCCATCAATCGACCCTGGGAACTACAGACCCATAAGCCTTAACCAGCCTTATCTACCAGGACATAGAGAGAATCATAATGACCCTTATCAACAAAGACATAGATAACCTTCAAACTTTTGACCTGATCCAATTTGGCTTCATTAAGGGTAGATCATACTTATTACACCTGGCAGGCTTCTTCGAGAATATCACCAAAACCCAGAATGAAAGCAAACAAACAGTACATACAGCCTATCTTGACTTAGTCAAAGCTTCTGACACAATCCCCCACTCAGGCTTCATTGAGAAAATCATCCAGCTGGGAATTTACTCATATGTCACCAGATGGGTAGCCAGCTGGTTCACTGACAGAACACATACAGTCAAAGTTGGGGATTTCACCTCTATCAGCAGAGCAGTTACCAGTGGTTTACCACAAGGATCTGTGCTGGGCTTCCTACTGTTTGGAATCTATTTCTCAAAAGACCATGCAAAAATAGCCCGCCTGTGGCTTACCAACTTAATCGATGACCACAAACTGGATGCAATCAAAGAGTCCCTCAACGATGTCGATACACTACAAAAAAGGCTTACACAGACAAATGGCTGGTGCCAAAGCCATGGACTTAAACTGAATGCAAAAATGTGCTATTATCCCTTTTGGCAAAAGAGAAGAGCTTGCAAATTACACTATTAACAGTACCCCCCCCCCTTCACTCAAACCCTGTGGTGACAGATTTGGGAACACAGGTTGAGCGCAACCTTAACTTCGATCACCATGTGTACACAGTGGTAAAGAACCCCTTCTATGTTGCACATCACATCCAGAGCTAAGGATGTTACAACTCCCTTGCACTCATCCTTCATCAGAACACTAACAGAGTACAGTGCTCCCTTCTGTAAAAGCTGGAGAGACCTCAAAGGTTTCTCACCAAGTTCATGGCCTTCAATACATTACCTACATGGACATACTGAAGACCATGTCACTGTACTCTATATCTTACAGGCTGCTGAGAGGCGACTTGTGCCTGGCCTACAGAACAGTCTCAGACACTGCCCTAATGGAAATGCTGCACATCCGCAAGTCAAATGGGACAAGATTCACTTGCTCTAGGAATCTTAACCTTGCCTGAGACATTAACAGGACATGGTGGAGAGACAGATATATCTCTCAGAGATTGTCACTCCTCAGGAACTACCAATTCACGTACAACAGAGCTCCTCAATAACTCTATTTAAGCATAACTTAGACAACTGGATGAGAGACCGTAAATTTACCTCAGGGAGTGTCTCCTATGTCCCTCTTGGATAAGGGCAGTCGGTGCAGATCATAGACTCTCACTGCAAATATACACCATACAACTTCATCAATAAGGGGACAAGAGTATATAACATGGTGAGGCTTATTAAGGCCCCAGGCCAATAGCCTAGCAATCTTCTATGAACCTCTAAACTGTACTCTTCTACCGAGCTGCTTTCTGAAGAAATTTGGGAATTAGTGCAAGGGTAAAAAAGACTACAGGAGTCTGGAGGGCCAATCATGAACTACAGCATCTCTTGGTGACTTCCCCAATGGAGGGTTCAGGGCAAAGAACCTGCAGTACTTGTTGTTGACGGGAGAGGCAGATAGATCACAGCATGGCTGGCCCCACATCAGAATGGACCTGCTTAGTTTGTCTGCAATCATGCTGGATTTACCCAGGATGTGCACTGCTATTAGCAAATGACTGGAAGATATCGCCCACTACCACACACTCATAGCTTCTCGACAGAGAGGGTAAGATCTGGCTCCCCCTTGTTTGTTGACATACCAGACAACTGACATATTGTCATTCTGTACTGCAATTGTCCTGGATGGGAGAATGTCTTGAAAAGCCTGCACCACTAAGAGAACAGTCCTCATCTCCAGGACATCGATATGCGTCTTGGACTATTCATGGGACTCTGTACCTTGGACTGTCCTTCCCAAGTAGAGCCCTCCCACCCAAACTGGGAGGCATCCATGGTCACTGTGGCACTGAGAAGTGGAAAAACAAAGGAATGGCCTTTACAGAGCTGATTTGAATGAATCTGTGACTCCCCTGCATTGGCCCAGTAATCAAGGAGGTTTTAGTCTCATCACTAACACCAGTGAGGGACGTGCACATTGGAGGGATGACAAGTACACACACAGTAAATTACAATTTCCCTTAAGAGCACAAGATAACAGTTAGTCTGGGGCTGGTTTCACCCTCTCCAGATGCCCAATAAGACTCCCCACTGGCACAGTTATAAGATTAAGATCTCAACATCTCAACAGAGTGGTCAAGCCAAAACCTCCAGTACCCTCTCTGTCCAACCACTGCTTCATATCCCTGCCCAAGTAGCTGACACACACACACACACACACACACACAACATTTGAGATTTTATCTATATACAAACACACAGACACTTCTGGGGAATGTTGGCACAGGTTTACTAGCTATGCCCCCTTCTGCCCAGACTGTAAGGTATTTCCAGCTGCCATCAATCACTCTTTATCAGGTACTTTAAGGCCCTTACAAAGGCTAACCAATTCTACTGTGTTATGTTACTATTATCCAAATGGTAAGTGTGACCAACAGCAAGGCGATTTAAGAGTGGTCTGTACAGTGTCACCAAATACATATGCAAGTATTCCAAGAGCTTAAATATCTCTAAACAAACCAGCCACAATTAAAATGTTTAAATATATTTAATAATATATAATACAAGCAGAAGACAATATTCATTAACTCACAGTTATAACAGAGTTCAGAATCACAGAAAATACTTTAAAACAGCATTGCAGGAAAGTCTCACATAAACACAAAAAAACATCTAAACTAATCTTTACTATATTCCTATCTATATCTAAGAGATACTATGCCCTAAATGACTTACTTACAGAGCAAGGCAAATACAGTTGAGAAGTGCTGATGAGAGGATGTTTGCAGGTCCAAAAACAAATACAAAATGCACAGACTCGCTCTCTGAGATAATTCCTAAATTACTATCAAACATTTCTGCTGGGTTACCTCAGATTACATCATTCTTTGTCACCTCTGCCTTCAGTTCCCAGGCTAACCGAAACTTAAAATTTAGCACCTCTGTGTCAAAAATTCTTATCTCTCAGAAGTTTGCCTGGAACTGGAAGCCATAAAACAGTTAAACACTTTTACATTTGAAACCTGTAATTAATTCTGGTTCCAGACAATAGAAAGTATGTACACTTGTGTACACTTACCATAAATGTAGATGTTCAAGTGTATTCACTGTTGCAGTCATCACATTTGGGTTATCCCTGCCAGGGTAGCCCTCAGCCAGCCCGAATACCAGAGGCTTAGTATTTCTGCGTAGGTTGCTGTCGCTTTAGGACTGACATCAGGTCATCAGTAGTATACAGTAAGGCAGCCGACACCATTACAGCAGTTTTTCTTGTCCTAACCTGTTAGGACCCCCCCCCCCCAAGCGGGAGCCAGGTTCTGGTGGAAGAACCCCACTAGTAGAAAGTAAATAACAATATGTACCTTGTAAGGAAAGAGAAGAAAGAAGAGGGGGATGGAGGGAGGGAAACCAGGACTGCAACAGTGAATACACGCAAACATCTACATTTATGGTAAGTGTACACAACTGTACTAAGTTCTTCATGTTTCACTGTTGCAGTCATCACATTTGGGTTGATTCCCAAAGTTGAGGAAAAGGGTGGAAACAGTCAAGGAAACTAGGGGCTGGCTATGATGCCCTGCAAGACTGCAGAGGCAAAACTTACCTGGATTTGGGAAGGATAGGCAGGTGGTAATGTTTGGTGAAGGTGTGAACAGATGTCCAGGTGGCAGCCTCCAGGATGTCCCTGGTGGGGACTCCTCTGAGGAAAGCTGCAGAGGTGGAGGCTGCTCTGGTGGAGTGAGTCCTGACCCCCTTGGGGGAAGGTTTTCTGTGTTGCTTGTAGCAGAAATGGATGCAGTGTGCTATCCATTTGGAGATGGCTTTTGCCCTCTGCCCCTGCAGCAAAGCTAACCAGCAATTGATCAGACTTAAGGAAGGATTTAGTCCTGTCTACATAGAATTTGAGCTGCCTGTGCACATCTAGAGAGTGCAGGATCCTTTCCCCTTGTTCTGTGAGTTAGGGAAAAAGGTGGGCAAATTAATGGATTGGTTGAATGCCACACTGGACACCACCTTGGGCATGAAGGATGGGTTAGTCCTGAGGGATACCCTGTCAGCATGGAATATGATGAAGAGTTCCACAGCCATGAGTGCTTGCAGCTCGGAGACCCTTCTGGCTGAAGTGATGGCCAGAAGGAAAGCTGTCTTCCAGGAGAGAAATTTTAGCTCTGCTGAAGAGGCGGGTTCAAAGGGAGGGAGGGTGAGCTTTTCCAACACAAAGCTATGTTTCCAAGTTGGAGCTCTTCTGGGTGGCCTCAAGTTGCTGGCCCCTCTTAGGAATGGTTTGATCAGAGGGTGTGAGAAAAGTGGCTGCTCTGTGGGAAAATGAGCAGAGATAGCGGAGGCATTAATTTTAATAGAGGAAAAGGAGAATCCACTGTGTAGCAAGTCAGCTAAGTAATCCAGGATGAGAGGGAGGGAGGGCTGTGCCATATTGGTTCCCTTAGCCTGCATCCAGGTGCAGAACTTTTTCCATTTGTCAGCATAAGACTTCCTAGTGCTAGGACGTCTGGCCTTATGTATAACATCTAGAACCCGTTTGCCGAGGTCGGCAGATTGATCGGGGGTTAGGGAATAAGCCAATCTGCCAAACTGAGTGTCTGCAATTGGGGATGCATGAATTTCCCTTCCCTCTGGGTCAGGAGGTTTGGAATCTGAGGGGACAGGTTGTGCATCAAGGGGTACCAGTGCTGGCGAGGCCAGTCTGGGGCTATAAGAATTGTCCTTGGTTTTTCCTCCTTTATTTTGAGCAGTACCTGGGGATATGAGGTAGTGGAGGAAAGTCATAGATCGATAGATTGACCCAGGGGAAGGACAGGCTATCCACTTTCCAAGCCCTGCAGTGATGCTCCTGGTGCAAAACTTGCTGAGCTGATGGTTAGTGTGGGAGGCAAAGAGGTTGACCCTCGGGGTGCCCCATTTCTGAGTTATTAGGGCAAAGGTTCTTCTGTTGAGGTGCCACTCATGTGGGTCCAGAAGGTTTCTGCTTAAGTGGTCTGCCAGAGAGTTGAGAGAACCCGGGAGGAATTGTGCTAACAGGTGGAGTTACATGGCAGAGGCTGTGTGCCAAAGCGCCATGGCCAGCCTGCATAGAGGGTAGGACTGAGTCCCTCCCTGCGTGTTGATATACCACATCACAGCTGTGTTGTCTGTTTTGATCAAAGAGCCCTTGGGGAATAAGGGGCTTGAAAGCTATCAAGGTGTGCTGGACAGGTAACATCTCTTTTTGGTTGATGTGCAGCTGGATTTGCTGTGGGCTCCATTGGCCCTGTATGCACCTGCCGTCCAGGTTTACACACCAGGCATAATCTGATGCATCTGTGGTGAGGGTCTGGGCGGCATGGGGTGGTGAGAAAGATAGTCCTTTGTTGAGGGAGCATGCTGTTGCTCACCAAAGACAATCTTTTCTGAAGCAAGGTATTACAGGTATAAGAGTCGCCAGGTCTTGAGAGTGTTGACACCAAAGGCTTTTTATGTAACACTGAAGTTTCCTCATATGCAGTCTGGCATATGGAAGGAGTAGAATACAAGATGCCATGAACCCCATAGCCTGCAGGATTTTCCTTGCAGATAATTGGGGTCTGGTGGCTAGGTGAGAGAAGTAGGCTGTCAGGAAAGTTTGATTTTCTGGTGTAAGGAATGCCATCTGGGATGCTGTGTCCAGGCTTACTCCCAGGAATATAATCCTTTGGGTGGGTACTAATTTGGATTTCTTTTCGTTGATTGTGTACCATAGGGGGTTAATAGGGACTTTACAAAAGCGAGGTGCTTGAGCAGCTTTTCCTGGCTGTCTGCCTGAATTAGGCAGTCCTCTAAGTATGGGTAAAATCTGGATATTCCTTTGTCTGCAAAAGGCAATGGCCGCAGCCAGACATTTTGTGAAAACTCTGGGAGCAGTAGATAAGCCAAAGGGAAGAGCGGAGAACTGAAAGTGCTGAGATCCTGCTCTGAAATGGAGATATTTCCTGCATGACTCCCTGATAGGAATGTGGAGGTAGGCCTCCTTTAGGTCTAGGGTGGCTAGCCAAGCATCCTTGGAGAGCATGGGTAGCAGATGCTATAGGGTGAGCATGTTGAATTTTGGGATCACCAGGAAGGTGTTTAGAATGGATAGATCAAGGATGGGGTGCCAGGTGCCCTCTTTCCTGGGTACCAGAAAAAGTGTAGAGTAGAAACCTTGGCCTTTCTGTTCTGCAGGAACGTGCTCTACTGCCCTCATGGAGAGCAGGAAAAGGACTTGCTTTTGCGCCTCTGCCCACTGGTTTTGAGGTAGGTCTGGGAACCCTTCTGGAGTTGGAAGGGTGTGGAAAGAAAATCTGTATCCCTGGGACACTATGTTGAGAATCCAGCGGTTGTAGGTAATGGTGGCCCAGGTGCTTGCATGAAAGAACAGTTTTCCTCCTAGGGGTAAACAGAGGTGGGCAGAGGGAGGGGTGGGGGAGGAGAGTCATTGTGAGTTCTTACCATAAGGGGGTGACTTAGAACTCCCTGGTTTTGAAGTGGAAGCAGTCCACTGCTTAGAGCTCTGCATTCCCTGTGGCTGCTGTCTGTGGGGTCTGGTTCCCTGGGGTCTGGGCTGAACTGACCTGGTGGGAGCAGGAAAGGACCAGTGCTTAGAGAGACAATGCCTGCTGAACCTAGGTGCTTTTTCTTCCATCTTTTTTAAGACCTCTTCTGCCTTAGTGCCAAATAAGTTGTCTTTTGTGCAAGGGGGCACCCAACAATTTAGATTCTACATGGTCTGGAAAGGGCTGTTCCTTAAGCTATGCATGCCTTCTAAGGACAGAAACGGTGACTGCTGCTATGCAAGAAGCTTCTAGGGCGTCAAAACCACAGTGCAAGGTGTGTTTAGTTACTTGACATTCAGAATGCATTAACTCTTGTAACTCCTTAGATTCTGTACAAGCAGGAAAGGAAGACATCTTTTGTTTGAGGAGTTCCAGGGTATGTTGCTGAAATTATAGCATATGGAACTGTACTCTGATAGCAAGAGTAGCTGAGGTGTATACTTTTTTACCCCATCTGTCTAGTGCTCGAGAATCCCTATATGAGGGGATGGGATTCTTAGCAGAGGTTGCTTTAATTCCTTTAGGCCCTTGAGAAATTACCTCAGGGTCAGCAGTAGGATTTTTAAAAATACATTTGCGTGAGTCAGGGACTCTAATACCTGTCTGATTTTCTGGGCACAGGAGGGAGGGTGTCAGGAGCCAAGCTGGATTCCAGGAAAACATCCTCCACAACATCCAGGACTGGGTGGGGTGGCCAGGGGTCTGTGCTGTGAAAGATCTAAGAATTCCCTGAGTCTCTTTTTTGGCTGGGGGCAATCCTGACTTTCCTATTGGAAATGTTCCCTTAAGGTGTGAAGGGTTTCCCCAAAAGAAAAATCCTCTGGGGAGAGGCTGAAGTAATGGAATCCTCTGCATCAGAATCCTCATATGCAGAGAGGGGTTGGATGTCTTCATACTCAGATGCATCAGAGTAATCGGACTCCTGTTCAGACAAAACTAGAGGGGACAGATCTCTTTTTCTATTGAAAGGGGTAGCGTGGCTTCCACTGATCAGCATGATAAGGTCTTCCACCATTTTAAGCATTTGAGACCGAGGCAAGGAAGCAGGTGCCGGAGATTGGGTTGTCGGTTTCTTGGGTGTCGTTCGTAACCTGCCCTAAGAAACTCGGTAGTTTTTGAAAGAACGGTAGTCGCGAAAGAAGTCATCGGTTTGTGTTGAGAATCGGTAGTGCGAACGACTTCCTCGGAAGCCAATGCCTGCTCAGTGGCTCCGGACCCATCCAAGGTACAGACAACCACAAGATCCTTGGTCGAAGAGTTTTGCGGCATACCGGACTCCGAAAAGGTCTCAGTAGCAGCCTGCAAATCCACAGAAGCAGGCATCAGGGCTGCAAAAGCACCTCACTGAGGACCAGAGAACTGAAGGCTAGCTAAACTGAAGTGTGGTCGGTAGGTTTGGACCTGTGGCGGTCTGTCTCTGTCTTTATCTTTACGTTTTTTGGAAGATCTGCTATTGGATGGCTTACCGAAGCCATATCGGAATTCGAGGACTGTAATCAAAAATATCTAGCTACAATAAGGGCCCGACGATGTATAGTTCTGGCATTGAACAAAGCACAGAAGCGACAGCGGGGGACATCATGGTCTGGGCCTAAGCAAGTGACACAGTAAGAATGAAAGTCTCGGTGTGGTATTTGCTTTCCACAGGCGAGACAATTAACTTTTTCTGACATTGGTTAGTGCAAGAAAAAAGGATCCCCAACGAGGTACTTAGCTTTAGAAGACTTAAGCTTCAATTCAGAAGACGAAACTCAGGTAACGGCCGATCGGCACTCATGCAAACTGCTTCTGCTTCGGGCTCCATGGCAAGAAAGACTGATGTAATGGCATCGGCTGCCTTACTTTATACTACTGATCACCTGGCATCAGTCCTGATGCGACAGCAATGACACAGAAATACTAAGTCTCTGGTATTCGGGCCGGCCAAGGGCTACCCTGCCCGGGATAACCCAAATGCAATGACTGCAACAGCGAAACATGAAGAACATCTGCTAGCTGTAGACAGTGTGTCTCCTAGCTGAGATAAACACCATTCTAAAACTATTCACTTATTTTCTTAAGAGTTTGCAAGTTAACGCTGCTCTTTTCCAGTAGGGTACACTGTGGTCACATTCTTGAAGCTCAGTACATAACATACAGTTTAACACACATTTCTGCACCAGCAGTTTAATACACACATAACATAGTTCTGTTACATTTGTAAAACAAGCTTATGGATCATATTAATTTTCACAAATGACATATGATTATTTACAAAATTCCAGATAGCTGGGCTGGTAGTATGACATTTCTATATAAATCATATTGATATTTTCAAGTGACATACAATTATTTACAAAATTCCAGCTAGCTGGGCTGGCAGCATTTCTGTTTGTCACACTTCTCCCCCCAACGAGAACCCAAGCTAGTTTTTCAAGTAACCCTTGAGAAAATTTGCTTGAGAGGGTTGAGCCTATCTGGGAATACCATACCCCATTCCCTGTCTTGAGATTCCAGCTGCCTTGGCATTGCTGAACCCAGTACTGGGCTGCACTGTCCCATCATATGCCTGCAACCCTAGGCTCCACCATAGTAATTTGGGATTTTCCTGACTGTCTCCCTGTAGCCATAGATAGCCCTCAGATGACTCCTGCTTTGTACTGCAAATACTCAGCACAAGGGTCTCCCTGACATGGTAAGGTTTCATCATGTTAACATGGTACAATTTGTGCCCTCTGCCTCCTTCCTAGCAGTTCTACCATGTAGTTAACATCACTGAACTTCCTTACCACCTTGTAGGGTCTCTCCCAAGCTGCCTGCAGCTTGCTGTGTCTGACAGGAATGAGAACCATTACCTGCTGCCCTACAGCATACTCTCTAGCTCGAGCATTTCTGTCATACCAGAACTTTTTCTGTTGTTGGGCTTCTGCCGGGTCCTCCTGGGCCAAGCCCATGAGTTCCCTGAGCCTTATCCTGAGGTTTAGGAGATATGCTACAACAGACTACTTGTAGGATTCACACTCACCTTCCCATTCATCTTGAACTAAATCTGGAGGCCCCTTCATCCTATGCTCATACAGCAACTCAAAGGGCGAAAAACTTGTGGATTCCTGGGGAACCCCTGTAAGCAAACAGATGGGGCAAAGATTTCTCCCATTCCCCCCTTAAACTGGTCTGCAAATACACATAGCATAGTCTTGAGTGTAGAGTTTAACCTCTCAACAAGACCATCAGTCTGGGGGTGGGCTTTAGGTGCTTCACTGCACCGTATGTCCACAGACAAGCCAGCAGGTCTGACATGAAATTGGCACCTCTGTCAGTCAGTATTTCTTTTGGGAAACCTACCCTGCTGAAAATCTCTAACAAAGCATTTGCCACCTTTTCTGCCTCAATAGAGGACACAGCCACTACCTCAGGGTATCTGATAGCATAATCTACTACCACATAGGATACACGTTTTTCCCTCTGGTATTTGGGGTACTCAGAGGCCCCACAACATCCATAGCTACCCTCTGAAATGGCGCCTCAATCACAGGCAAAGGCATCAAAGGAGCTTTCACCTTGTCTCCTGCCTTGCCTACCTTTTGGCACTGCTCACAGGTCCTTCAGTAGTACCCAGTTACATCTCTGGAAATCCCAGGCCAATAGAAGTTCTGCAAAATATGTCTCTTCATACGTTTTATGGACATATGACCTGCAAAGGGAATATCATGGGCTATGGTTAGAAGTGCCAGACGGTAGGTTCTGGGCACTACCAACTGCTGTATTCTCTCACCCTCTAGCCCTCCCTCAGGGGTCCACACTCAGTACAGTAAACCTTTGTCCCAGTATACAGATTCCCCCTTCCCTTGAGAATCAGGTGCTTCATTAGCTACCGCTCTCGGGTCTTGTAATGTAGGGTCTGAAAGCTGAGCCTGTCTCAATTCTCTCTTAGTAACCCTTCCCAGCTCCCCCTCCACAGGAAGTCTAGTATCCTCTGACAGCGGTGCCTCACTGTCAGCCTGGGTACTACTACTCACCTCTGCCCTTGCAGTCACCCTATCCAAGGGAACATCAGTACCCATAAGCACCTGTGGCTCACCTTCAGTCTCACTGCTACAGGGTAGCTCCTTCCCTGAAGTAACCACTTCACCAATCCTGGCTGCAAGTGTGCGGTCTGTCTGGGTCTCCCCAGGCTACCAGACTCACATGCTCATCTGCATCTGATTGCGTGTAACTGCATGATCACACAGTACTGCATTATCAAAATCATTCCCTATCAGGACATCTGCAGGGATATCCTCAAACACACCTACTTGCTTACTTCTTTTTCCAACCTCCCAGTCAAGGTGAACTATAGCCAAAGATATATGGAATGGGGTCCCTCCTAAAGCTCTGACTGGAGTAGACTGTCCAAGCAAGTAGTGCTCCTCTGTAACCATTGCAGGCTTCATATTGGTTAGGTCAGAGGCTGTGCCTCTCTTAGCAATGGCCTCTTTCCCATTCACCAAAATAGGGCATAACCTCTTGTGGTAGTGTGGTACCATTGTTGTCTCGAGACAACCTACTGTTGGCATTTTGTCATTCCCACATACTGTCTCTCCCACCTTTGGTTCCTCACCTTGCCTCCATGGACATCTATATGCTACATGGCCCCAATGGTTGCATTTAAAACACTTAACCCTAGGTCCAACATCCAGCTGGACTAGTGGCTTCCCCTGCTACTGACAGACTCTGCTGGGGCAGTCAGGGCTGCGCACCATGGGTTCCCTTAGACCCATGAGCAGCACTGGGTGTCCCTTTCCTGTGCAGTGATGCCCTGCTTGCTAGGTATAGGTCTCCCCTCTTCCCAAACTCATCTACAGTAAGGTATTATCTATTAACTAACTAGATTCTCATGTCCTCAGGCAAAGTGCTAAGCGCTTGTTCCCTCAACAAAATGTCTACCAGCCCTTCAAAAGTGGTGACCTGACATCCACTCACCCACCTATAAAAATAAGTGCTTAGTTCAGCAACATATTCATACATACTTTCATCTGCCATGCTTCTATGCTCAGAAAACTTTTTCCTATAAGCTTCAGGTGTTAACTTAAAAAATTCCAGCTAACAATTCTTTACAACATTATAATTTAAGCAGTCATTATCAGACAGCTTGAAAAGAACAGTTATAGCTTTACCATGGAGTAAGGGTGTGAAGAACCATACCCAGAGCCCTTGGTTAACATCATACTATTTACATACCCTCTCAAACATATGAATGAAACTATCAAAATTATCCATCTCTGTAAATCCTGGAAGAAATGCACTGACCTGTGTTGCTTCTGGGGTTCAGTTACTCCCTTCCCCATTACCTCCATGACCCTGGCGAAGAGTCAGCATCTCCTTTTCATGTTGCCTCTGCCTCTCCTTCTTCTCAGCATCCAGGCATCGGAGTTTCTCATTTCCACGGCCTTCAGACGTTGCAGTTTCTCATTTTCTCTAGATGCCTCAGTCTCTCTGCTGCTATTATTTCCAAATGTTTGGCCTCCAACTCAAGTCTCTAACTCCAGATGGATTGTTTTGTCCTCTGAGGAAAGGTTGAGCTGTCCATTTTCTGAGAGATGCACATTTCCATGGCCAGTCTGATTGTCCTCCTGGTTGCTATTCTCTGATGCAGCTGTGACTAAAGCTGCAATCGTGTCTGGTTTAGTCAGGTTGGCATGAACCAGTCCTTTAGCCTGAAACATCTCAGCTAACAGGCTCCTTGTCAGCTTGCCATACTCCTCTGCTGACATGCTTGCCTGCTCTCCCTGACTAACTAAGCTAACAAAAAAAATAAATAAAACTGGGATATGAACTCTGAATGTTCACTGCATGGCTGATTTAGAGTACAAAAAACACCTTCAGTGATCACTGTACACAGGCTATAGGAATTCGATATCCACACCACTACAAGCCAATTAATATGTGATGTGGCTATCTCACCACTCTCAAACAATTAATATGTGATGTGGCCATCCCACCACTGCCAAACAATTAATATTTGATATGGATATCCCACCACTGCCTAACAATTAATATATGACGCCCCTGTACTGGCCTAGGCATTAAGGAGCCTCAATCCTCACCACTAACACCAGTGAGGGACATACACATTGGGAGGATGACAAGAACAGACATAGTAAAGTACAATTTCCTTTAAGAGCACACAGAGATCAGTCAGTCTGGGGCTGGTTTCTCCCTCTCTCTCTCCAGATCCCCAATAAGACTCCTTATTGGCACAGCTGTAGGGTTAAGATCTCAGCCAAGTGGTCAAGCCAAAACCTCCAGCACCCTCTATGTCCAACCAGTGCTTTGTGTCCCTGCCCAAGTAGCTGACACACACACACACACACACACACACACACACACACACACACACACACACACACACTTTTGAGATTTGATTTATATACAAACACACATACACTCCTGGGGAAGGCTAGCACAGGTTTACTAGCTATGCCCCCTTCTGCCCAGACTATAAGGTTGTACCAGCTGCCACCAATCACTCTTTATCACCTATTATAAGGCCCATACAAAGGGTGACCAATTCTACTGTGTAATGTTACTATTATCCAAATGGTGTGACCAACAGCAGGGCTATTTAAGAGTGGCCTGTACAGTGTCACCAAATACATATGCAAGTACTCTAAGAGCTTAAATATCTCTAAACAAACCAGCCACAATTAAAAGGTTTAAATATATTTAATAATAAATAATAGAAGCACAACAGAATACTCAACTCAACACAGTGACAAGAGAGTTCAGAATCACAGGAAATACTTCAAAACAGCATTGCAGAACAGTCTCACATAAATCCAGAAAACAGCTACACTAATCTTTACTGTATTCCTATCAAGTTCTAAGAGATACTATGCCCTAAATTACTTACTTACAGAGCAAGGCAAATACAGTTGAGAAGTGCTGATGAGAGGATGTTTTCAGGTCCAAAGACAAATACAAAATGCACAAACTCACTCTCTGAGATACTTCTTAAATTACTATCAAACATTTCTGCTGGGTTATCTCAGATTACATCATTCGTTCTCACCTCTGCCTTCAGTTCCCAGGCTAACAGAAACTTAAAATTTAGCACTTCTGTGTCACAAATACTCATCTCTCAGAAGTTTGCCTGGAACTGGAAGTCATAAAACAGTTAAACACTTTTACATTTGAAATCTGTAATTATTTCTGTTTCCAGACAACAGAAAGAACTGCTAGCTGTAGACATTGTGTCTCCTAGCTGAGATAAACATCATCATAAAACTATTCACTTGTTCTCTTAGAGTTTGCAAGTTAACTCTGCTCTTTTCCAGTAGGGTACACTGTGGTCACATTCTTGAAGCTCACTACATAACATACAGTTTAACACACACTTCTGAACCAGCAGTTTAATACACACATAACATATAGTTCTCTTACATTTGTAAGACAAACCTATGGATCATATCAATATTCACAAATGATATATAATTATGTACAAAATTCCAGACAGCTGGGCTGGCAGTGTCACATTACCATACAAATCATATTAATATTTTCAAGTGACATATAATTATTTACAGAATTCCAGCTAGCTGGGCTGGCAGAATTTCGGTTTGTCATAGAATCCACCACAGAAGATAACTTTTGCACACTTGAGTGATCTTGACTGGCATGGATAATGGATGTTGCAGAATGGACCATTGCGTAGTCAGAGTTCAGTGAAGGATCCTCATATGGAACCTGGCCAATGGAACAAGGGTGATAGTGGATGCCACTGAACTCAATGCCTGTAGAATTAGTCAGGCTGGCAGTGATGAATTTTGGATAGTGTTTATTAGAGTACAGGGAAGAGAGGCTATCTGACTGACTGTGTCCAAACGAGACCTTATGAACTCCAGACTCTGTGTGTTGGGGTGAGTTGAGATTTCTTGTAATTGACTGTTATTCCTAAATGAGAAAAAAACTGGAGCAAGTGGTCACTTGCCTGTGTTAGTTGATGCCTTGTTGAGGGTGTAAGGAACCAGTCGTCTACATACAGAAAGACCCAGAATCCCAGCAATCTCAAGTGAGCTGCTACCACTGCCATGCATTTGGTGAACACCCTGGGGGCCATAATAGACCAAAGGGCAGTGCTCTGAACTGGTAGTGTCTGGCTCCCCAGCCAGAAGCATAGGTTATCTCCAGGAGCGCCTGTTCATTTTGATGTGATAATATGCATCCTGAAGATCTATCGAGTACATACAAGCATCCTTTTTGCAGCAGAGGCAAAATGGGCTAAACTGTGACCATCCGAAATTTTGATATTGAACAAACTGATTTAACTTGCTGAGATCCAAAATTGATCTCAAGTCCCCTTTCTTTTTTGTGACTAAGAAGAATTTTGAATAAATTCTGTATCCTCTCTGGTCTGGGGGGGGGGGGGGCCTCTTGGATGACTCTTTTTTTTTTCTAGCAGCTTTTTTATTTCTACAGATGCAGCTTCCCTCACACTGGGCTGAAGATTGGGGATTTTCTTCAGAACTGTGGGAGGGGCTAGGAAAAATGGTAAGGTATAACCTTTGGATATATTCCTCTGCACCCACGGATCTATTGTGATAGCTAGCCAAACACTCTTGTGCAGGGATGAATTACTCCCAAATGTCTGCAGAGAGCGAGTCGGGCCTCTTTGCAGGAGCATTGATAGGGCCTACCTATTAAAGACTATCTAGATCCCTGGTTCTGCGCGGACCACCTCTGCCACAAGGATGTCGGCTTCCATTCAAGTCCCCCCTCCGCCCCTGAGAACTATCTCCATGTGAATCCTGGAAAGGACCCGTGGACTTCTTGAACCATATCTTTCTGCCATCTCATTCGTTCCTACAGAGTGGCCTTTGAGGGGTAGAAAAATGTACACCCACAGCTGACAGGGTCTTTTCCCTCTTGTTCATACCTGGAGACTGTGTCCTTAACCTATGGGGCCAAAAAGAGAAAATCCATCAAAGGGCACACTGACAAAACAAGACTTAAATGGTTCAGCAAAAATCACATAAGTGCATCCAGGCATATCTCCTGATGGCTATGCCTGAACCCGCAGCCCATGAGGTATCTTCCACAGCAAGGGAGATCAACTTCATGAACACATTTGAGATCAATTGAAGGGTGGCCAGCTGCAAGGAGATTCTGTTCTCATCCTCGGAGGACATGGACCCAGAAAGAGATTTGTTAATCTCCTTGATCAAATCCCTTTGCAGTCTTGTAAAATGAGCCAAGTAATTCAGTGACGTAACAGCAAAGATCGCTGAAGCATAAACATGCTTCCCAAATCTGTCCAATGCCCTAGACTCCCTATCAAAGTGTTGGACAGAAGAACTATGCTCTTCTATTTCCTTTCTTGTAGCTGCAGCAACAACCATGGCATCCAACAGGAACTCCCTTGCTACAGTGTGCATAGTCCTTGGGGGGGGGCAAGAATCTTATCGAGTCTCTTAGTTATTGACTCGACAGTGTCTGGATCCTTCCATGCCTGCCTAGAAACTACATTAATGGGATCATCGACCTTGGAGGGGGGGATACCCAAGTAGAAGATGGGCCAAACCCAAAAGCCTACAGGAACACCAATTCCTTCTGGGAGGGGGTACCGGAAGACCAACAAACTTTTTGTTTCAAGAGGTCCAGGATGTCACTGTCAGGTGGTGATCTGTGAGACCCCTCCCAATCATCAAAATCAGTGTCCTCTGTGAGAGATTCCTGGGGAGAATCTAAGTGCCTTCTTTTACATGTCCTCTTGTGAGGGACTTCCTCAGTGGGATGTTCTGGAGAAGTATCGGTAGAGATAACAATGCACTGATGGACTGGATGGAGGCTTGCTCAGGTTGGGTGTCCCAATGGTAGAGTCTCAGGACACAGGAAAGTATAAGGTAGGGTTGTCTGATCCGATGGTAGCAGGAGTGTCTTTTCTCTAGGTATAGAGAAAACCCTCTCCACAACTTCGAACACAGAATGCCTAGGTGAAACAGAAGTTTATGGCTCCGATGCTGAAATCTCTTAGATTGTCGGCTACTGCAAACGTATCGGCACTCCACCCAAAGAGAGAGTCGGACCCAAGTTATCCAGCACCAAGGCTCCAAGGGAAAGAGACTGCTCTGAAAGCTTCAGAGTTGACTCCAAGCCCATGGATCCGGTGCACATGTTTCAGCTCAGAGAGTCCTCCAGCTCCAAACCACTTGGTTCCAGTTGCCTCAGGAGAACCACTGGAATCGAAGAACAAACATTATTTGGATCTGAAGTAGACACCCCCTGGGATCTCTGATTCAATGGCTATAAAACAGAAGGACAGATCAGAGAAGGAAATAACAAAGGGGAAGTGGACAGCTGTTGGCTCTCGGGACCAGAAAAGATCAAAGCTGGGAGAACTTCCTCATCATGCTGTCCACCTCTGCTTCTGAGAGGCTTCTGGAGGATCAAATAGAGGAGACAGTGGAAGGAGGCCTAGAATGCCTTTGAGGCGACTCTTCTAAGAATGGAGAGGGAAGCCTGGATGAAATAGGATCTGATGGAAGTGGAGGGGTATGATCCATGGAGACCTTGAACTTTTATTTGTCAGATCAGAGAGCAATGGCTCTGACCTTTTCAGAATCTTGGCAGAGGTCTCTGTTGAGGGAGCTGAAGCCGAAGTTGAGGGACGATCAGGAGACCTTTTCCTGGGACTACTTATCCTTAGTCTGAGAGTCAAGTTTTCATTTTTATGACTTTTTTAGAAGGGGTTTGAGCCCCAGTCACTGAAAAGGAAGATGTAGAGGGCAAGACACACCACAGTATTAACTTGTTCTTGTGGTCAATCAAGGCCCTAGAATTAAAACCAGAGCAAACAGCACAGTCAATATCAAGGTGGGCCAGACCCACACAATAGACACATTCATTGCGGGCCTCAGAACTTGAGATCTTATGCCCACAGAAATACACGTTTTAAACCCAGAGGGTTTTTCAGACATCTTAAGACTACTACCAACAAAAAGCAGACAACAAATAGTAAGATTTTAGCTAAACAGCTGAGAAGCAATAGAATTCCACCCTACCTATACCAACAAACATTCTTTTTTATATAGACATATGAAAATGGATAGAAAGGAGAAACTACCAACAATGGTAGACAATGTACTCAAAACAGTACAAATGAATACCAGCAATGATAAATAAAGAAGTACTGAAAATGGGAACTTAACACTACAAAGGGAAGGAAGGATTGTTAAGAACAGTTAAATATGGGAAGGAGGAAGAAGAAAGGCAAAATACCAAATTAAACAAACTCACAAACACTAGCAAGAAGGAAATATGTGAAAATTACACCAAAATCGTTCAAGAGCAGGAATCAACATATGATACGTAATGGTGGCAAACAAGATCTGGAGTGCATTAAGTTGGCAGGGCATTATGGGTAAAGGGATGAGCTTGAGAGTTCTAGGATCCGATGATCTGGAAGAAGCAGCAGAGCGGGATCTCGGATTCAAACCCATCAGTTGAGGATTTACAGTAATCTGTAAAAGATAGCCATAGGCAAACAGTGTTTTATTTATTTATTTGACATTTGTTGACCGGGTTGGTCCAGATGGGTCAGAGCCCTTTATCAGTGGAGACCAGAGGAGAAAAGCTCCACAGTTAAAACACAGAATTAAGTAGACAAAGTACATAGGTAATTATACAACATTTCCAATAGTGATATGCACAAAAGGTGGGTTTAGCATGAGTAGCAATTCAACTGTACAATTCAGAACATATAAAATTTACATTACAGTCAAGGCAAAGTACGTTAAGTACAGTGCTGAGAGAATAAATAAGTAGAATAGAACTGTATTGTATAGCACAGTAAGGTAGATTAATATAAGTTTACATCCTTAGGGAAAAAAAGTAGAAATTAAAATAGCCATAACGGGAGAGAAGTGTTGGTCTGAGAAACAGATGTCAGACTGGAGAGGGCCCAACACCAAGCCCTGTGGTACATCACTGGTAACGTTTTTCTTTCAGAAGGGGCACCTGCAACCTCTGACCATGATGGCTCTGTCAGGTAACCAATTAGTTATCCACCACACAACATACAAGATTTATATTCAGATTTACAAGATAATAATGCCTTCTTGGGGAAAATACTGTCAAATGCCACAGCCAGGTCCAAATATTCTATTTGCACTGTGAAACCACTATTCACCATTTTTTGAATTTTTCAAGGAAATTAATAGGTTCATAGGATGATACTAGGCTATTAGCCCAGAGGCCCTTATAAGCCTAGTCAAGAATTTCGCCCATGTCCCCTCAAAGTCAGCACCTGTTTCTCCTGTCCAGCAGGGATACAGGTGGGATCCCGGGGTGTATTTTTTGCTTCTCATCCAGTCATCCAGGTTCCTCTTAAAAAAAGGTGAGAGAAGTACTCTGCTTGACATGGAAAGGAATTCTATTCCACAAATGGGGGAGTCTTTGGGAAACAAATCTATCCTGCCAACAAGTCCTATTAATGCCACAGACCAGGTTAAGGCCTTGCGTGCGGGTTGTTCGAGTGGAGTTTGTCTTATGGATACGCAGCAACTCCATCAAGTCTGGGTCTGGGATGGCCTTGTATGCCAGACACAAGCCACCTCTGAGCAGTCTGTATGAGACTGAGTAGAGGGACAGTGTTTTTAACCTATCTGTATAGAATAGGTGTTTGAGACCCTGGATTTTTCTGGACAAGAACCTCTGTGGTCTCTCCAACTGCTGCAAGTGCTTGGCAAGGTACATGCTGAAGGGAGCACTGTACTCGATAATGGGTCTGATAAGGGAAGAGTACAGAGATCTTATGACCTCCTTGCTCCTGGATGAAATACCCTTACTTATGAGGTGAGCCATGCAGAAAGCCTTCCATACAATGGAGGTAACGTGTTGGTCAAAAGTGAGATTGCTATCAACTTGGCTGCCTAAGTCCCTGACGACTGACTGCGTGTTTAGTACGTTGTTATTAATGTGATAATTAGTGGGGATGCCATTTTCCCCAAAGGGGATAATGATGCATTTCTTGGCATTCAGTTTGAGGCCATGCTTCTGGCACCAATAATTAGTTTGGGTAAGGCCTTCTTGGAGGAATTTAAGACAGTGCTCAGCTTGCGGTCATCAGCAAACTTGGTCAGCCACAGACCACTGGTTTTGGCTTGCACCTCAGAAAAGTATATCCCAAACAGTAGAGGCCCCAAGACTGATCCTTGGGGCACACCGCTCGTTATGGATCTACTACTAGAGGTGGCTTCACCTACTCTGACTAAGTGGGTTCCATCAGTGAACCAGTTAGCTACCCATAGAGAGTTTATCTATTATGCCCGAGTGAGGAAGAAGTTGACCAAGTTTAACTGGCATGATCTCCCTTTGACAAAACCAAACTGTGTGGGGTCAAGCGTTTGGTGGTTGCCAATGTCCATGTTTATAAGGTCCATGATAATGCATTCCATGACCTTGCAGATCAGGCTAGTTAGGCTGATGGGCCTATAATTGCCTGGGTCAGTGGACGCTCCATCTTTGTGCAGAGGGATGACAGTGGCTGTCCTCCATTCAGCTGGGACGAAGCTGGTGCTCAGGCTTTGGTTGAATAGGGTGTCTAATGGAGCTGACAGCTCATTCCTGATTTCATGTAGGATACAGCCAGGGATGTTATCAGGTCCCATGCAAACTGTATTTTTTGCCTTTGAGAGGGAATTAAGGACCTGCTCCCTGGTGATGAGGGGAGGGGTCAGGTGCTGGGGATGAAGTTTTCACTGAAGTTGTCTGCCAGCAGGTTGGCTACATCTATGGCATTTGTGCATGTGGTGTTATTGACCAACAGTTCAGAGCAGATTTGGGTGTTACCTTTGTGACTGCAGACATATGTGAAGAAGGCCTTGTGATTGTCCTTAGTGGATGTGGCCAATTTGGACTCTAAGTTAGCTTTAGAGGATTTCACCAGTGACCTTATTTGCTTGTTCAGACAAAGGAGGGATTGCTTCCAACTTGGCACCTGCTCCTTTCTACTCCTGCACAGCAATTTTTTTTCCTTTTATTATAGAGTTTGTTTATTACTGCTGTCCACCAGACAGGTTTACTCTTCCTTGAGAAAGATGACTTGGTCCTGTCAGGTATTGCTGAGTCCATACAGCTATGTAGGTGCTCATACAGTTTTTTGGTGTAGGCTTGGACATTAGTGCTAGTTCCAACTGAAGGGACGGTGGTTGTGAAGCTGCTTATACCTGCTCTGAGAAGACTGTAGTCAGCTTTGGAAAGTTTTTTTTTCGTTTGTCCCTGACTGGGGAGGAATGGTGACCAACAGTGATCACTTTATGGTCGGACCTTACCATGGAGGATGACACTGTAGGGGTGATACAGTGGCTACTCATGTTAGTTAGGATCAGGTCCAGGATATTTTCACCTCTCGTAGAGGTGCTGACCAGCTGATCCAATCCACTGGCATTGACGAATTGGAGGAATCTCTGGGCGTTCATGTTAGGGCTAGAATAGGTCTTCCACTCTATGGTTGCATAGTTAAAGTCACCCAGGATCAGGGTAGAGTGTTGAATCTTGATGGATTCAAGTAAGTCCAGATAGGTGCAGTGGGCTTCCTGAGTCATGGTTGGGGGTCTGTAGCTAGCTATGATTTGAATAGGTGTTTTGTCAACAGTCAACTGCACTTGGAGTGTCTCCTGTGCATCATACTGTTTGACCAGCCTGAAGGTGTGTTTGTCTTTGATAAACATTGAAATTCCAGAGATTAAACAAGTAAGACCTACCTTTGGCAAAGACAAACTGATGAAGATCCTGGATTAACAGATTTTTCATGTCCAGGCTCAGGAAAAATGGTGGATGGAAAAGGGCCTGAGTCTAGGATTCCCTGGAGAATAACTATGGCAAAACCTGCTGAAGCTCTGGAAACTGGGTCAAGCTGGTAGTTTTACTGAGGACCAAGTAGCTGCTTCTAGAACAGAGGTGGAGTCTTATTCTTTCCAAAAACCTTAGCCATAACTCTGGTAGAATAAGCCTTAACATTCTAAGAAGAACTTGTGCCACGGCCTGAATAATAAAACTTCACAGCCTGCGACAGCCACCTAAAAGAAATGGTTAATTTAGGTACAGTTTGTCATTTTTTCATCCAATCACAGAAAACAAAAAGTTGTGAAGATTTTCTAAAATCTTTAGCTTTGTCCAAGTAAAACCTAAGTTACCTGTGGACATCCAAAATATGAAGAATATGGAAGATTCTTTCACCTCATTTTTGGTGCAGAGTAGAACTTAGGAAGATAAAAAGTCTGGTTTAGTGTAAACTCAGAAATAATCCTGGGCATACAGGAAGGGTTTGTTGTAAGAAACACCCTGTGCTTATGGGAGATCAAAAAGATTGAGTAGTTTTAATGCCCTATAATTCAGATGTCTGTCTAGGAAAAGTTAAGAATAATGAGCAAAGCATTCTTCCAAGTTAGAATTTTCAAAGAACTGGCTGCATATTCAAAAGGATATAAAGTTAACTTCCCCAGAATACAAGTTAAACAAGAAGGTGCACCTTGTTTTGTAGGTGGCCTTATATATAATATCCCTTCACAAATGATTTGACTTGGAATGCAGAAGAAGCGTGTGTGTGTGTGTGGGGGGGGGTTGCCAGTGGCAGAAAAGCAGACATGTCCAAAAGGTATAGCTTGACAGAAGTATACTGCAGGCCAGAATTAAGCAATTTACGCATGTAAGGGGGAGAAGGAGGAGCCCCCACTTACACTGGTCTTGTTCGATATTATGGCACTAAATAGAAATATTTCCATTTTGGGTGGGTAAGACTTTCTATTAGCAGGCTTTCCTGCATTCGGCACCTGTTATATGTGCTCAGAAAAAAGGTGCCTAAATGGCATCCAAAAACCTATCATCCATATAGTTACATGGACATTCTGAATGTTGGAGTGGATGCGGGATCCCTTGTACTGCGTGAGCAAGTCCACCCTGTGAGGGATTTTTTGGTAGTTGCCCCTAGCCAGATGCATATGAAGGGAGAACCAGTGCTATCTGGGACAACAGGAATTCACCAGAAGCTTCTAGGACTGTGGCAGTGCACATCCTGCTCTTTCCTGACTTCCTCCCAGGATGGACACATCCATTCTCTCCCGCCAGTTCCATCAAGCACACATCCATTCTCTTCCACCAGCTCCATCAAGCACACATCCACTCTCTCCCACCAGCTCCATCATCAAGCATTAAAAGTCATGAATAAAGCTCAGTGTGCCTGTTCCATAGTCATGACTTTATCCAGCTAAGCTACCAGAGCTGATTTAATTGTACTAAACCATAATACAGAGATTCACTCTGCTCCCCACTGAACAACCTCACTCGTTTTAGATAAAATATCAGTGCAAGAGATTTCTTCACTGGGGAATTATGAAGACTATAGTGGTTTCAGAATTAGAATGCTCAAACTAAGAAGAATCCTTCCCATGCACTGACTGTTATTCTGACTGAAAAATCGTGTTAGAATGAGAAGGAACTTTTTTTCTTTTTCTGCCTGAGATTTGATCTGGCTTGGAAAAAGCAGAAATCACTTCATTACCAAAGCCCAACAAATCTGCCCTGTCGACAGAGATACAGACAAGATGTTTGAAGTTTTTCTCACCAAGCACAGAGTCCGCCAATAAGGGTTTATCCATTAGACACACTAGTCCCAGCTTCCGCAGTTCCTTCTTAGCCAAGTGAGGTCCCATCAAATACCCCTTCCGCAGCCAGTGACAAAAGTGGTTCTCCTTGGCCTACCCTGGGCTTCCCTACAGCCACAGAGAACGTGGCTATCCCCAGGCTTTGCTGGCTAAAATTCTGAATAAAAAAGATCAAAGGAAATGGATGGGTGGTCTCAAGAGCAATGATCGGCCACAGCAGAATTACCCAGCAGTAGCTGGTAATTCTTCTGTGGCCAAAGAGCAGAAGAGCCACCCAGCTGTGGCTGAGGCAAAGGAGGAGCTGGACAAACCATGAAAGACTCCTTAGCAAGTTTCTTCTTTTTGTGCACCCACCAATGAGACTGACTGCTGCTATATAGGTAAGCCAAGAAAGATGATAGAAACAGAGTATAGAAGTCCAAAAGAGTCAGTAAGTATGAAGAAAGAAGAAAGTACAGTTGTGTAAGTAAACTTATCATAACAGTAACTGTTCAAATGATCACTGCTGCAGTAGTCATACTTATATGGGTTATGGCCTGCTAGAGATATTACAACCATCCAGCTTCCAAAGCTTCATGGTACCTTCAACACACCCAAACCATTAGTCGGCTCGTGCTAAACTAAAAAGTGAGGCTTGGGCCCCACACCCTTCAGAGCTTTCAAGCCAACAAAGAGAAGGAAAGAGGAAAATACCCTGACAAAGACAATGGAAGAAAAATAAAATAAAGGATCATACTCTGGCATGAAAGACATACAAAACTAAGGAGGATGTCGGGAGGAAAGGAAAATCTACTGCAGAAGTGATCATTTGAACATCTACTGTTATGGCAAGTCTACTTACACAATTGCACAATTTTCATCACATGCATCAATACTGCAGCAGCATTAGCTACTTGAGTAGACTACTATAGCTTGGACTTGCTGGGAAGAGGAAGGATGAGGTTCCAGGAGCCCCAGGAGAATGGTCCTAGCAAAGCCTGTTTTAGACCCGAAGAAGGAATCCAGTTTAGAGAGCTTTGTAAAAGTGTGCAAAGAAAACCAAGTTGCTGTTCTAGAATACTTCTAGTATCCAACCCTTTCCAAAAAGCCAAAGATGAATTCAAGGACATGGTAGAATGAGTTTTGAACCAAGAAGCAGCGTGGTGCACGTACGGCAACTGCTCGGCTGAAAAATCCACAGTAAGAAAACAAAAATAGCCAGCAGAAATGGTGGAATACCTTTAATACAACAAAGACTAAGGTAGAGGGTAATATGCCCAAATACCTATCCAGACCGGTTTCGCCTGCAATAGCCTTCTTCAGTGAAAGTAGTAAAATACATAATAACCATTCAAATACGTAGGTTTATATATGATAACATGAAGGCAGTACATTGGTCAATTAAAGTTGGTCATTAAGACCAGGTGGAAATAAAGCCCCTAATTTAATAATCCATGTACGTTCCTTGAAATTCAGTAAATTATGCCAACCTGACTTATCTCTACATTTACCCACAACACAGTCAATAACAACAAAATGGAAAGAAGCAGAATTATGTTTACAAACATGTTTAAACAGTGCATTATTGATACATTTGTTCCTGATATCACTAAGATGCTCCCCAATCCTACGGCAAAAAGGCCTAGAGGTCTGTCCAACATAGAATGAGGAGCATGTACAGGTGGCTAAGTAGATGACCCACTCTGTACTACAATTGGCCCACAAATTGATATTAAAGATTTCAGATGTATTGCGATTGCTAAATTCCCTCGTGTGTTGAACTTTATTACAATAAGAGCAGTGGCCACATGGTATACAACCCAACAGTGGGCCACCTCTCAATGTGTGTTGAATAGAAACAGTGGAGATGGGACCCACCCTCTTATAATGGCTAAACAGGGATCCCAGTGTGCGACCTATCCTGAAAGAAAAAGAACATCTATCCCTCAAGAAAGAATGTAATTTCTCCTCTGCCATCAAAACATTCCAGTGTTTATTAATAATATTCATGAACCCACGTGTGTTGCATCCATAGGTGGTAACCAGACAAACCAGATGATTAGATGAATCCTTATGTTTATCCTTGTACCGTAACAAGTCAACTCTATTCTGATTTGAAGCCCAATAGCAAGTAGTGCTAACAGTACCAGGGTGGTAACCTCTCTCACGAAACCTGCATATTAGATCATCTCTAGCGGTTTCAAAAGTTTGTTGACTTGAACAAATCCTTTTGGCTCTTAAGAATTGCGACTTGGGGATATTCTGGATGATATGTTGTGGGTGGAAGCTGATAGCATGTAAGAGTGAATTATATTCAGGAAATTTCCTGTACACCCGAGTAGAAAGAGTGTCATCAGGATTCCTGTTAGCCTCAACATCAAGGAAAACAATCCAAATTGAGCTTTGACCACCCTGTTGTTCTTTACATTTGGTACTAACAATTGTTTGCTGATTGGAAGAGTTGTTTTTGTCTGTCTGGATATTAATCTCTGAGCAGGTGAACCAAGCAAGTTGTCTCGAGGAATGTTTCTGAGATTGAGCAAGTCAAGGAAAACAAAGGTACTAGCTCTTTTTTAAAAAAACTTTTTAATATATATATATTTTAAGTGTTTTTGCACATCAAATTTTATTTGTACATTCTACTTTTATGCATAATTGCACATTGTACATTTAGATGGTTACATATATATTATTTTTGCATATTCACTTAATTACATTTTATAATATGAAAAGCATAGCTTTTATAAAAAGTTAGGTGATGTATGCAAAGGTTGGTTGGATTAATTGATTGCTCAATCATTTTCAATTGAGTAAATTGACAAATGCAAATTTAGGAAGATGTAGAAAGATGTGATTGGTTCTTGTGTTTTATTAGTATTGTATAAGAAGTAACTGCTCCAGTTTTTTATTAACTCTGATGAAACCCACGGAGGTAGTGGGTGAAAGCGTTTCTTGCGCTCAGTAGTATTTTACTAAAAAAAGGAATTGTTCCGTGGATCCAGTTGGCGTCTTGCTCTTACTTTTTACAAGTTTTTTCGTTTACTGTGGTTTTCAAAGGTACTAGCTCTCTTGGATTTCTCTAACAAACATTTATCGGTACTAGCGCTCTTGGATTTCTCTAACAAACATTTTGCACTCTGAACTGCCCATTCAGCTAACCCACTGGATTGTGGATACTCATGACTTCTGGCAATATGAATAATGTCCCAAGATTCAGCAAATTAAACTGTTGACAAACTGTGCACCATCGTCAGACATGAATTTGTGTGGACTACCATGGACAGAAAAATGTCTCTTCGATTTTTGTAATGACTGTGCTGGACATCAGGTTAGGAAGTAGACCAAATTCAAACCATTTTGAGTAAGAGTCTACTAACACTAAGTAATGTTGACCATTCCATTCAAAACAATCTACAGCAACCATCCACCATGGTAATTCAGGAATTTGGTGTGGCTGAAGTGGTATTTTTGTTGATGCAGTTTGGTGCTGTTGCAAATTGCCCATGCAATATACATCTTCTTTATATCTTTGGACATAGAAGGCCAAAATACAATGCCTCTTGCCCTTCTTTTGGTTGAATCACCACCTGGGTGACCATGATGCAAGATTTTGATATATTCCTGTTGTAATGCTTTAGCAATTACCACTCTTGGACCCTTCATGATGATTCCATCTTCCATCATAAGCATGTCTCGTTAAGGAAAATACTGCTGAATGTCAAGTGATAAAATGATTTGTTGTGTTAGCCGTCACTGACTGATGATGTTTTTTCATCTTGTGGAGAACTGGGTCTGAAGCTGTGTGATTTCTTAGTTCATTAAGCGTGATAATGAAAAATTTCTAACTTCCATGACTTCAAAGTCTGCTGTTTTTCTTCATGCTGCTCTGTCGTTTGTCTGCGTGCACGTGGTAAAGCATCAGCAAGGTACAAGTACTTGCCCTTTTTGTAAACAATATTGAAATTGTACTTTTGCAATTTTAACATCATGTGTTGCAATCGTGCTGGGGCTGTATGCACTGGCTTTTTCAAAACTGTCACTAGTGGTTGGTGATCAGTCTCTATTGGATAGGTCCGCCACAAATATAATCACTGAACTTCGAACATCCGAACACTACTATCAAAAATTCTTTCTCTATTTGTGCAGAATGCATCTCTGTTTGAGTTAAAGTTCTGGATGCACAAGAAACTGGTATGCCTTCTTGAAGACATGCTGCACCAAGGCCGTACTTTGAAGCATCACAAGAAAGAGTTACAGGTTTATGAACATCATAATATCTCAATGTGGGTGGGCTGGCAATTTTCTTCTTCAGGATATCAAATGCTGTTTTGTGTTGTTCCAACTTGGATCAGTGTACATTTTTGCATGTCAACTCACATAATAGTGCAGGAGGTTCACTCAAGTCTGGGATGAACTTTCCTAAATAGTTGACCTTACCTAGAAAACATTGTAAAGATGTGAGATTCTCTGGAACTGGCATTTCAAGAACTGCTCTTTGCTTAGATGCATCTGGTTGTAAGCCAGAAATGGTAAACAAATGTCCCATATAAATTCTTTCAGTTTGAATTTACATTTCTGAGGATTCAGTTTAAGATTTACTTCATGTACATGGTCTATAACTTTCCTGAGGTTTCTACCATGTTCGTCTTCACCACTGCCCCAAGCAATAATGTCGTTTACTATAATATGGATAACCAGAAAAAAATAGTTCCATAGCACATTGAAAGAATTCACTGGCAGAATTTATTCCAAATAGCATTCGCAAAAATCTGTATCTACCAAATGGTGTGCTGAATGTAGTCAACAATGAAGATTTGCGATCCAGCGAAATTTGCCAGAAAATAATTTTTTGCATCTAAGTCCGAAAAAACAGTGGAATTTGGCACAAGAGTAGCTACCTCTGCTACTATATGCGTCAGATAATGAGGACGCTTAAGTGCTTTGTTTAAGCCTCTTGGATCAATACATATTCGAATATCATCTGATCTTTTCTTATGAGCTACGACCATGCAGGATACCCATTCATTTGGTTCTTCTCCTGGAATAAAGACACCTAAATTCATCATTTTGTATAGTTGTGCTTTTACTTTACTCTGCATTGCTACTGGGATCTTCCGTGTTGGTCTGACAACTGAACGTACTCCATGGTTTAACTTCATGGAATATGTGACTGAAAGTTTACCAAGCCTGTCTTTGAAAAGATCAGCATATTCACTAAAAATACTCTGTGTAAAACTATTGTTGTTGTTCATACTTGTATGGTTAACCTCATTGATAAAATCAGTCCCATTCTCAGACTGTCTTTGAGGCCGAAGAGTGAGTGCACGTGTCTTCTGACTACGTAAAACTGCAAGTCAAAGCTGTTTCCAGCAGAATGGCATGAAAGAACTACTGTATCATCAGTTTGATTCTCTTCTCCACCATAAGCAACTAGTTTTGCACACTTTGCTGAATCAAGTTTCTCAACAGCTTTTACTTTTAACAAACATTTGTACTGATATAACATTGGACTTGGATCCAGTGTCTACTTTAAGCTCTACGGGTTTCCCATTAATTTGTACAGTACAAAATATTTCACTCTTCGCTGACAACTGATAATCTATTGTATTAACTGTTTCACCGATCACAGAGACATCATCAACATAAAAAGTTTACTACAGTCTCTATCTGATCTACTTGCTTCTTCGGATACTCTCTTCTAACACAAGTCTGCGATTTGAAATGATTCCACTTTTTACATTTCTGACATTGCTGACCAAAAGCTAAACACATTTCCCATTTAGGTTCATTATTGCCTCCACAATTGTGACAGTTAACAATGAGGTTGGGTGTGGCACCACCTCTCCATTTATATTTCTTTTTCATCTTACTTTCTGCTGTATACTATCAACATTTGCACTAGCAGATACTGCAAACAAATCTTTCTCATTTGTAAGCATATTGTATGCTTTTCTATAAGCTCATGTATTTGCCAAATCTCAGTGGCTTCGGTCAATGTTAACTCACCGTCTCGAAGCAAAATCCTTCCCACTGCACCATTATTAACACCACATACAAGATGGTCTTATCAATTCATCTCTTAGATCACCAAATCTATATGTTTTTGCTTTCTTAAGTCAGTAATATATGCTGCAATAGTTTCACCAGGCTTTTGATTTCTTGTGTAATATCTTTGCCTTTCCACTGCAATATTAATTTCAGGGTTACACATTTCTCTAAATTTACATTTTAAGCACTCAGGGTCTTCCCACGTTTCAGCCTGTATCACAATATGGCGGTTCTCCCCCGTCCCCCAGCATACACAGCAGGGTGCATACACAAATGAACATTCTCGCTCAATGGCTTCTCAGCCAGCTAAATCGAGAAGTATAAATGCTCTTGTATGTGCATCTTTATCAGAAACTGCAGCCTGTATGAAAATGTGATATTCTTGCTCAAACACTCACCAATTTTCTGCGATACTATAGTCAAACACCAGAGGTTTAGGTCTGCGAAATCAGTCTGCCATAACAACAAATTTCTTTTAAACATAAGTATAGACCTGGTGCTTGTAATTTTGCTCAAATGCACAACAATCTCTCTGAAAATGCTTTATTTTAACATTGCAAATACCTCGAACACTCTGGACACTTCAAAAATTCTTAGTTACTGTTTTAGCCTTTTCGTACATTTTAAACATTTCGGAGATTATGTCAAACACTTTAATCATTTTGTTGCTGTTTCAGACTTTTTGAATAACCGTAATTACTTTGAACACTTTGAATGCTATGCCACATATTTGGAGACTGAAAATCATTTAAACAAATTTAAGTACTTTTGAATAACTGTTGACCTGTTTGCAAGTTCACTCCTGTATATTACTCCCCTTCTAATTGCATGCCTCATGGTTTATGAGCTGCAACAACTTCGGATCCCATTATGACACCATGTGACATTTCTTATGTATTCAAATGAGACACTGTGGCATGGGATGGGTTCAAGTCATTTACTGTACATAAACACATCAGGAGCTTAACTGGAACATATATATTGAACTTCATATGCTTACTGACCGACTAATTACTTCTAGCACATTCAAATGAGCATCTCCACTCAAGCTTGCACTCACACTGAATGACTATACAAAAAGGCACTGATCTCGCACATGCTCAGTAACTTCTATGCACGTGCTCTCTGACTGCAGTGGCTGATTAGGTACAACATACACACTGATCTACAACAGCCAGTCTGCTTTGACACAGGTTCGTGTTTTTTCTTACCTTCACTAAAAATGAAATATCCATGACATTAATTAATTTACCACATCACTGACTTGCATTTTACAGAGACCTTGACCTTCGAAATAATAAAACCACAAATCACTGGCACACTGAGGTCTGTTTTACTGAAAATAGTTAGAGCAGATGACAGCATACATCACCCTGTGGAACACAACAGGTAAAAGTGAACGAAACGAAAAAACACACCTCCAGTAACATTCTCATAGCAGCCCATGTACAGACGTTCATAAGCGAATTAAACTTAATGCACACCAACTACAAAAAAACAAGGATGGGAACATACAGCAGATGTGTCAGGACTAGTCCCCTATAGGCAAACAAAAGCTGTGGAACGTGAGCAACAAAAGTGCACCGTAGATGCATTAGACATCATGCATCACACACGGAATAAGAGAGCTATGGCACACACAGGAATTAATTGGGGGCTGTAATACCTTTTTATCAAGAACACATTGGAATTGCTTAGTATGGTATTGTGCTTTCTTCTGTTTAGGAGATGGTGGACAGCCAGTAGACATTCATAGCTGGAGTTCTTCCACCCAGTTCTGTTTCCCTTACAATCACTGACATCACTGACTGTAGATATGGCACACTATTATCAAGTAGACACAAGGGTCTTGTGTCTCATACTTCCACTGAATTTTGGGTAAGTGGCAAAAACAGTTTAAGGCTGCAATGTTCCAAAACTTTATAGTGAACAGTGGAGGAAATCTTACAACAGTAGTACTATTTGTGTTAAACTTGTGAGGTTTTCTTAGCACACAGACATCTGAAAGTATTTTAGCAAAGTTTGCCTCTCTGTGGGAAGTCCTTCCCTAATGATGAAAAATGCCTCCATAACATTACACTCCTCCAGAACACTAGTGCCAAAAGCTTTTTAACCTCCCTTTTTTTTAATTTCTCCAAATCTTTTGGTTTACTAATACCATGACAAGAATGGACCCCATTCCCAAGTCAAAGCATGATTAAAGTTCATGAAACTAATATTGTTTCACTCTTTGATGTCAGCCAGTAGTGCTCTTCGTAGCACCCGCAATGTGCCCAGTAATGACTCCTGCAATTCATAAGGAGTTACATGTACTGGTAGCATATCTAAATATGATTACAGACTTTTTTTAATAAGACCCATTGCTCCTACTATTTCTGGAACTACCTGGGTATCTTTTTTCCACATTGCTCTTGTTTCTGCTTGCAAATTTTAATATTTTATAACTGTGTGTCTCTCTGTACGCAGGACACTGTAGTCACTGGATGTGGCAATTTCAATGATCAATGCTATTTTTGTCTTATTTTCATGGATCACTATATCCAGTTTTCTAGCATCTGTCTTTGGAACTGATGGTAATGGACGATCCCATGTGATGTATACTTCATTTTCTATGACACTTTGTGGCTCGTGTTTCCAGTGTTTTTCAGCCACTTCAGTATCATAATGTTTGCGCAATCCCCTGTGCAGCAGTCTTGCCACATTATTATGCCTTTCAGTATTCAGTCCTTCTGCCATTAGTACATCACAATCAGCAACGAACTGTGCGACTGTTTCCAATTTGGTTTTACAAAACCTACATTTGTCTGTTTCTCCCACATGTTCAATGGACTTTGTAAACCAGCATGTACATAGCCCACTATGTTGGGCCGCCAATATTAACCTTTCATCTCTTGGTTTGAATTCACCTCCCCTTAACCATTCCTGCATTCTTTCCTGATCGAGAAGTTTTCTATACTGACAACTATATTTATGCATTTTTCCACATTTCTTGCCTTTTCATCTGGTCCTTCACCTTATATTCTTTCTTTTGTTTTTTTTTGGCACATTCAGTTGCTGCCTGATTTTTATCTACTTCTGGCTTGATTTCCATTCCTGCTTAACGCTGATATTCTTCAGCTAGATTAAGCAGAGAAGTCATCTTAGATTTATTCTCCTCATTTTTCAAAAATACGTTTGGGTCTTGTGAAGTCAGCAGATGTGTGTGGAGTCCCACGATTACAGATCTATACGTGATCAATTTCAAGGAGACCCATCCCTCCTTCGGAACAGGGAATATATAATCTTTTTTATAGATCATTTGGTGAACATGAAGCATCCTTTTTTAATATCTAATCTATTCAACATGTTTTGGGGCCAGTCAGTCACTCCAAAACTGTAAGTTAGGACAGGAAATGCAAACTGGTTTATAGCTTAGATTATGTTCCTAGATGTCAACACTGTTTTCAGGATTAACTTAAGTCTTCTAAAGTATTCCTTACTAAGTTTTATTCACATTTGTTTGTGTTTTATTGTTGATCCTTCATCAGTTCCCAAATATTTACACACTCCTTCTTGCTCAAGCACTTTTATATCACATTCTTGTCCCAAACAATGTTTTCCTGGTGCTGGAGTTTTCCTGCTTTAAAGGTTGTTTTTGCACATTTATCAAGGTCAAATGATATTCTAATATCATCTGAAAAAGTTCTGACAACCTACAGCTGTCCTTTCAGTTCCTCATCTAACGAGCTATACAGTTTTAAATCATCGACAAAGAGAAGATGAGAAGTCTTTACACTTTGTTGTTTTCTAGGAGCCAAATTATAGCCATGGCCTAAGCTGTTAAGTAGACAGCTTAATGGTTAAGGGCAAGGCAGAATAGCAGCGGTGACATAGTCATTCTGGAATACCCCCCTTTGAATTTGTATCCCTGGGATAATAATTTGTCCTTTATCATGGCTTAATTGCAAAGTGGTCTGCCACTGTTTCATGGTCACTGTAATGTAGTCAATCAGTGCAGGGTGTATTTTACACATTTGTAAGCACTCTTTTATCCATGAATGTGGGATACTATCAAATGCTTTTTTGTAGTGAATCCATCCCATACCCAGATTCTTCCCCTTTTTACAGTTCTCCACTCTGACTTTATTTAACAACAAAAATGATCCTTTGTTCTATATGACTTTCTTTTATTGCCCTTTTGTTCTACTGGCATAATTGAGTTTTCTTCTAAATGACTCAACCTCTGTCGGCATCAATTCCTGTGTATAGTTTATACGTCGTCGGAGGGCAAGTTATTGATCTATAACTTTTGGGGTAGCTTGCAGGTTCACTCTTAAGTAGGAGCATTGTCCTACCAGTTGTTAGCCAGGCTGGTGTCTGTTCGGGGACCACATATAAATAGTTCTTACTTGTGGCTAAATCTAGTGCAAAGATGTTAGTAGTTTTAACCAAAAGTTAGGTACGGCATCTGGGCCTGGGGTTTTCCAATTAGAGGTTTTTCTTAACTTTGTTTCAATCTTTCTCTTACTTCATTCCATTTCATATCCTGTACCTTTAAACTACTTATTCTTTCTTTTACTTCTTCTTATCCATTTAGCATCTTTGTTATGTTCCACAGGATCTGCATAGATACTTCTCCAAAATGCATAGATTTCTTCTTTTTTTGGCGATCTTTCAATTCCTTCTACCTTGCTTCCCAATTCTCTACACAACTTTTTGGGTCATCAATAAAGTGCTTATTTTGTACTTTTCCTTTAGATTTATTTGTGTAGCTTATAAGTTTTTCCACCTGTGCTGAAATATTTAGTTTGTTATTTGTGATAGTGCATGATAGTTCTTGGTATGTTCTAATACTGCACATTGCTTTCATCACATCCATCCTTCTTAATATTTTTGTTGATCTATTCCCTCTTCTATAGTCTTCTGACAGTTATACTTCTTGTCTTAAATGCTTTATAGTTTTCTCTATTCGATACTTCCATGATGGTATTTGATTTCTCTCCTTCCCTTCCATCGCTGCCCTGTGTTCTTGTGGTAGAACTTTATCTGTTATTAATTTAGCTGAACAGTAATATAGCCTGTTTACTTCTGTTATATCGCATGGATCTCTATGGACAGTCCTAATTACTGTGTTCATTTGTTTTATCAGACTTCTGACTTTTGGGGTTTTATTGACCTTCTGAAGTCTATTTCTTCCACTGATCTTAATATATTTATCTATGTCTAATAAATCAAGCAACTCTTCTCTTAGCTTACTTTCTTCCAAACTGAGGGCACATCCCTTGTTTTCCATTTCCTGCGGGCATTCTATAGAAAGTTCTACAGCATCTACCTGTGCCACCTTCTGTTCAATTTCATCCTGTGCCACCCTTTGCTCTGTCATATGGGAAATCACTGGCCTATCACTCGTCAACATTGAATGCATCAGAGTTTCCACAGTTTCCTATTCCTTCCCTTGCTGTTAGTTTCAAGTGAATGTTTATACTGGTTTCCTGTGGAAGGCTCCAAAATATCTTGATACGGCACCTGACCAATTGCTTCCTGTTCCACTGATTTCCCCTTAATTTGGATATCCATTGCTCTATTCTGTTATTGTGCTTTCTGAATTAGATTTTCTACACTGAATCCTTCACTTTGCAGGTGCTCCATAACTTCGTTTTCTATTTCTTTAACTTCTCCATTAATAATCTCCTTTTCTACTTTTCCTTTTCATCTTCTTATTGTTTTGTATTGTAAAGTTTTCCATATCCAGATTCCTTTGTCTGTATCTCGCTTCAAATATCTTTGGTGCTGCTCTTTTTGCACTGGTTAGTTTTGCTTTCTCCTTTAGGGCGGCCGTGGTGGTGCAGCAGTTAGCGTTGCCGCCTCACAGCAAGACGTTCTCTGGTTCGATCCTCTGCAGGGTTGCCTTCTGTGCGGAGTCTGCATGTCCTCCCTGTGGTCGTGTGGGTTTCCTCCAGGTGCTACGGTTTCCTCCCACATTCCAAAGACATGCTGTAGGTGGATTGGACACACTAAATTGGCCCTAGGCGTGAGTGCGTGCGTGTGTGTGCCTTCTCTGGAAGGTTGGGCGCCGGGCTGGCAACTCGACACCGTAAAACTCCACTGCCAATCATGAGTGGACAGATGATCCGCTGTGGCAACCCCTAACCGGGAAAAGCCAAAAGAAGAAGAAGTTTTGCTTTTTCCTTTGCATAAATATTACACCATATTAAATCTCCTTTTCTTCCCCATGTCCATATTTCTTCTTCAGATGTCTCCTTATCTTCCTGCTTCACATTACTTTGGGGACCCACTACATTCCTGCTGTGATGTAATCTGTGTTAGACGTTCTACATTAAATCATTTACTTCACAGGCCCTCCATAACTTCAACTTCTATTTTTTGAACTTCTATTTTACTAATCTTCTTTTCTACAGTCCATCTTTGTGATATTTTTTATTGTGAAATTTTCCACATCTGGATGCCTTTGCCTATATTTCTCTTTGAATATCTTTGGGGTTGCCTTCCTTATATTGATTAATTTGGCTTTCTCCTTTGCATAAATATTGCACCATATCAAATCTCTCTTTCTTTCCCATGTCCATATTTCTTTTTTTATACTTTTCAAAAATATCTAGGTTTTGTTGTTTACATTTTCACACTTCCTCAGATGCTTCTTTTTCCAAATCAAAATTTCTTGATCTACATACTGTTTTTCAAAAATATGTTGTATTAATGAATGCAAATTTTCATTTGCAGCTTCTGACAGTTTTTCCTGTGGAAGTATTTTTCTTTCCTCTAATTTTTCTCTTAATCTTTTTGTATATCCTGTGTCTGGAAATTCTGGGCTTTTTCCATAATAGTAAAAACACAATTTTTTTCTAATCCTCAATAGCCACCCTTGTCGTCTTTATGGCTCTTCTTTGGTCTATCAGTTTTTGTGAACTACTACTTCATTCTACAACATGGGAGCCATCCTCCCCCATGGGCCTGTCCTGGCCTCATTGTAGGAATGTTTCTGTATTTTGAAGATTTTACACTGTCTTTTTTTCCAGTCCTGGCACCAGTGTGCCTACCAGGATTGGGCACTTTTTTATCCTGGGTCTTGTGCACCCAGCTATCTTTTTTAGTTTTTAACTAACTTCTGTCCATGGTATATGCTATATAAATACAGTCTATATATCAGTGCCGCCTTGGTGAGTTTTTGTGAAACAATAGGGTCCACCTCCTGAAGGTTCTCACCAAGACTTGAGGATGAATTCAATTTTAGCACTACTACTCTGCTTTGCTTGCTGACTTTTCATCTCTCCATTCAGAACCATGTAATCTACCTGATGTTCCATAAGTGGGGAAAGGCCTAGATGTTGCACTCTTCTCCATATGTTTTGTGTGAAATGGAAGAAGCATTACACTGCTACTGCACAACTAACATTGCAGCGTATAATATTTAATGTTGCAACTTGGAAGTTAGAGTACATACTTCACACTTGCAGTAAGTGACAATCTGCGAAGACAGCAAAGACATCATGCCACAAATAATAATATGTTCTCATAGATTTCCATTAAACAATATATCAGTGGCATTATCTTGGTATAACTACAGTGTGTTACGAAGCCGGGTATACTGTATAGTTCCCTACAGATCTGTCCTTTGGTAAGGAATGTTATGTCCATCAGCCAGGGAGACGTGGTAATGAAACTTACTAGGTTTTGTTCTGCAGAAAACATGAACACCGTAATGCCGCTAGTAAGACATGCCAGAGGACAGTAACTCATACAAATAAACAGTAACTCATACAAATAATGAAAACCAGAGAAAGACTACCTCTAACTGGGTTCTTGCTCTCTTTTTGGCAACAACTAGAAAACCTTTTCCATTTACTAATATATGATTTTCTAACAGCAGGTTTTATTGCTTCCTTTAATATCTGCTGCTCATCTTTAGAAAAATGTGCCTGAAAGGTATTAAAATTCTATCATCCAGTCAATCGGTTGTAGTTCTTTGGGGTCAGGATGCATCAAACACCGCTGGTCATGTGTGAGTAGATCAGTCTGTGAGGAAGCTTGTGGTAACTGTCCATGGCCATTTCCAAAAGAAGAGAGAACCATTACTGCCTGAATCAGAAAGGAGTCACCACAATGATCACTGTGGAGTATTTCTGAATCTTCAGACTGAACCGTGATATTAGTGAAAAGTATACTGGATCATTCCTATTCAAAAGATCTACTTGAAGTGTTCCCCACATATGGATCAATTCCTGTAAGACATCCTGATTCAATTTCCATTGGTGAGGGTCTGTCCTGGTTCTGTTCAGCTTGTCTGGCCCACAGTTTTGCTCTGATAGTATGTAAGATGCCTGTAGAGTAAGACTGTGCTGAAAAACTGTATCCCAGGCTACCATGGCTAGTCTGCTCAGAGGGCAAGATCTGGTTCTCCTTTACTTGTTTACGTACCACAGCACTGGAATGTCTGTAAACACTTGTAGAGGTTCCAGGAACCACAGATGACTGAGAGAGTTAAGAAAATTTACAAGTGCCAACATCTCTTTTATGCTTGTATGTTTTGGTCCTTTCTGTTCCAAAGACCTTGCAGTCTCATCCACACAGACACTGCTCCCTAAGCGAAGTATGAGTCGTATGTTTTGACCAACTGTACTGGAGCTGACAAGAAAAATGGGAGACCTGGATGCTGATAAATTTGGTATCTCCATGAAAAAGTCTTCCTTTTCACATCCCCCAAAACTGGAGTCCGAATTGTCAGGGGATGTTGATGTTGGGACTATACAAATTTCAGGTACCTCTGGATTTCTCTCATGTGGACTCTTGCAAGAGGTATCATGAGAATCAGACATGTCATGAGACCCAAAATCTTGAAAAAATCTCTTGCTGAGATAGTAATCTGAGTGGAAAAACTCAGGAACAGATCTAGAAACAAATGTACTCTTTCCTGTGGAAGAATACCTCTTTGAACTGAGGTCATCAGGAGATACCACAGGAAAACAAAATCTTGCGGGAGTCAGTCAAGAAGTTTATATGTGCTGGAACCCCAGCCTCTAGGAAACCCCCCTAACCAAGTGATATTCCTGAAAATTTGAAAAAGTCTATGTAAAGATGAGCAAATTGTCTAAATAAGGGAAAATATGAATGCCTTGTAGTTTGCAAGTAGGCCATCACAGAAGCTAGATAATTTGTGAATACCCTTGGAAAACTGATAATGTGATCCAACCAAAGAAACCCTGAAGAACCACCTAAAATCTGAACCTATAGGAATGCAATGATATGCATCTTTTAAATCAAAGGTTACTAGAAAACTCAACAGGGGAATAGGGGGTAATAATATTTGAAGGGACAGCATTTTAAACTTGGGCATTATCACAAACAGGTTAAGAAAGGGCAGATCCAGAACTGGTTTCCAAGAACATTCTTTCTTTTGTACCAGAAACTTCCTTGAATAAAACCCTTCTCATAACTGAGGAGAAGGGACAGCTTCTATCACTCCCAGGACAGCACATGTTGAATAACAGGTGAGAAAAGAAGAGTTTGGTCTGGCGGGTGAGGGGGAATCCCTTGGAAAGGAGAAAGAGAGAGAGACTTCAACTGCCATCTGTAACCTTGATGGATTCCTCTCAGAACCAATCTGTATGAAACTTATCTGTTGACAAAGTCAGAAATGCAGGTTCAGACTTTTGGGAAGCATTAAGGGATTCTTAGTCACCAAAACAAACCAATAACTGTTGACAGCACCCGAACCAGTACAAATTGTTTTTCGTTTATCCTTTTCCATGTCCTAGTTCACACTGGTTCGGGTGCTGTCTACTGCATTAAGGGATTGTCAGGGTGGAAGTCTTGCAAAAAGTCATTCAGACTTATTAGACTGTCCTTTGTTCTGGGGTCCTTTGTCCTGCTTCCTTTTTGGAATCTCTCTGCCATTGCTTTTTAAATGTTTGCTTACCAGCAGCTTCCTGGGCATGTTTATTTTATTTTTTAAAGAAAGCTGTAGAGGGAAAATTAAAACTTTTGTCAAACCTGGAGAAGAAAGGCTGGAAAATCTGAGAGATCCCTTGATTCAGCTTACCTCTCTCATCACACTTTTTAAACCTCTGCAGGAGAAGGCCCAGAAAGTAAGTCTCTATCCAAGGGAGAATCCAAATGTTCATTTTTAACATCTTCAGGGAGATTCTGAAAATGCAGCCAAGCAAACTTCCTCATAACAATTCCAGTGACAGGAGTATCCCTGGAAGTGATATCAGCAGAATCATATGCAAATTTTAAACAGTGGGTAACCACTTGAGACACAGAAGCAACCGAATTACTGAAAGCAGATTTCTCCTCAGAAGAGGAAACAAATACTAAAATACTCTATTTTCTCAAAACAGGCAAGAATAACCTTTAACATACAAGTCTGATAGCTGAGAATCCTACAAACAAGTGTTGCAGAAGAATACACTTTTTTCCCAAAGCTATCAAAAGCCTTCCCATCATTGTCAGAAGGAGAATGATTAGTACTGGCCAAATGTTTAACAGCAGCAGGGTTCACTGAAGCAATAGCTGCTATATCTGATCTAGGATGACTGTATAAAAACTTAAAAGATTGAGAAAAATTTATACAATCCATCTGCTTTCTTGGCAGCAGCAGTTTGGCTATCAGGAAAGTTATAAGACTTAACAAAAACATCCTTGGAATTGGGGTAAGTTCTTGGAATTCCAACTGTAATAAAAATAATACTTTCTTAGGGACTGAGAAACATTATTTTCCCACTAAACAATTAATTAATTCTGAAAATAGTTTAACAGGAGGAGTATTTATCAAAGGGAGTGGACAATTCTTCAGAAATCTGAATCAGAAACCTGGGGAGTCCCTTCACAATCATTTTAAGGTTCAAATTCTTGAATCTCAAAAGAAAATAAAAAAAAAATCTCATTTTCTTTTAATAGAAACAGACATACTGAAAGGGTCAATGGCCTGAACTAAACCCTAAGGTAAGCCCAACAAATTACTGCTGTCCAGAGTAACAGAGGTAAAAGAAGATTGTTCCCTTTAGCTTTTGTTTCTTATTGGCAGGAATTTTTAAAGGACCATACCCACTTTTGTCAGTAAAAACCTCCCTAGGGATAGGCATATATTCTGAATAGCAGAGTGGCATTCTCTGCCCCTTCTCTCAGTATCAACAACAGCTTATTTTTGTGACTGGAAGAAGGAAGAACCAAGGAACTTGTAGGTTGTTCCAAGGTTAAGCTGAAAAAGATGCCCGATTCCCAGTGAAGCCTAACAGTAGTAGTTGGTAAAACAAGAAAGTAGCAAAAAAGTAACTTTTCCCCTGTAAAACACAGTAAAATGTACTTTACACACTTACCCTAACACCCAAAAGTAAAGTAACACAACTTTCGCTTCAGAAAAAAAAATACCACTAAAAGTCCCCCACAATTTCAATATCCTTTTCCAAACACACTAACTAAATAAAGTTAGTTTTTTGGCCATACAATAAACTTCCTCCTTGCTAAAAGTTCACAGAAACACTAACAGCCATGTCTGTTAATATAACTGACTGCTACCTTCTCTTAGTTTAATAATAACTAAATCAAAATTCATGCCAAAAAATACAAGCTTTCTAAATAAAGTTAAATTTTAGAAGCCCCCTCCCCGCCATGGGGGTTTATCTGCCTAGTTTGAAGATCACAGCCAAAAGACAGGATAACACAGGAACTGCCAAAGTATCACTGAAGTTTTTAGTACTCCTCCTGCCTTTTACATGAAACATCCTATGTGCTCCTGGCAGGGGATCACTTGTAAGATGCCCAAAGTTTTGAAAGGCTGGCTGTTGCAAGAGGGGTAAACCAATATAGCTTGCTTACTGCAACAGAGATACATCTATGAAAATCTAAAGGGAATGGTTGGGTACTTTACTTAAAACTACAAGTCTTTAGTCTGCTGTATATAATAAACTGCATTACTATTTTAAAGACTGGTAGTTTCATTTAACTAATTTTCCCCACTGCTTGAGAATGGAGGCATTTTTGATACCAGTTATTAACGCCAAAGTCTGAGATCTTTGATGTAATTTCCCCAAGAAATAAAGACAGACAAAGTCTTGTGGTTGCTAGGATTTGTTTTTATGCACTGGTATTGTGCGTGGTTCCATGTACCAAGATAACAACAGCAGAGCAGTTAATTGCAGATCAAAGCAGATGCAGCTGAAGGCATGGTCACTGCAGCCAAGTTAATGGGCATTGCAAGAACTGTGATGCCATTAATGCAACTTATCTGAGAGGAGGACCTCAAGGCATATTGTACAATCTATAAGCAGTATGCCCACCAGGAGGCATGGAGTTGAGATGGCTGGGCCAAGATTTTATCAGACAGGACATGGAGAGGACTGATTACCAGAAATAAGATGAAGTCAAAAAAGCTTTACTTACAAGAGCTGGTGTTACTTCAGAGACATGAATGTGAAAGTTTTACAGCTATATTTTTTCATACCAAAATATTAAGGTCACAATGATATGAAATGAAACACATGGTTAATTTAAGGTTAGATTAACAGGGTCGGCATAACAAAAAAATGACAAACGATAAAATTCAAAAAGGTCTTTACATATTACGTTACGAAAAAATAACCCTAAAGACTCTGAAAAGACAGGCTGTTCTTATAGAATTATGTATGTCACGAAACCAGGTATAAATCTGGGCAGCCTAGACCTGCAGTAAAACGCTGATAAAATAACAGCTGTAGACAATTTGTTATAAATGTGGAAAAAGGATCATATAGTTAAGTTTTGAGCTATTAACAGGTGCAGTGTTAAACCTGCAAAAACTATAACCTTTTTTTAAACAAAAAACATCTTTATTAAATTATTACGTATGATATAGGCAATCATACAATTATATAAATGAAAACAAACCACACTGACATAATTTAAGTTGCAAACATTATACATCACAAACCATAGTGACATCATTGCAGTTGAAACACTACACATCACTTATAAACTATCCAGTCATTGTCAATGAAACATTACACAGCTCATTGAAATCCTTCCTTCTTTTATACCTCGGTCCTTCTCTGCATGTACTGTTCCCACAATTCCCACATATTCCTATGTAATTTGCTCTTACCCTTTCCTTAACATCCCAGTTCCAGTTGTTTTATTTCTGTTACTATAGTCACTACTTCTAGTAAAGTTGGTTTAGACTTTGATTTCCATTTTCGAGTAATTGCTTTTTTAACAGCCACCATAACTGGACTCAGCAAGGCCTTAATATGTCTAGGCAATTCCAATTCTTTATCATACCTCAAAAAAATAATTTCCTTAGTTACATCAATTTGCTCACAACAAGACAGACAGCAGTCTGCAAGAAATCTTTAAAGTCTGCCAACTCATTACATGCCCAGAAAATATGTTCCCAGTTACCTCTTTCTTCCCCATCACACCTCCAACATTTGCTGTTTACCTCACAAAAAATTCTTTGAAGTCTACTTGAGGTACAAAAATACCTATGTAAACACATCCATGCAAAGATCCTAAATCTTCTAAACTTTGTTGCATACTTGGGAAACATACATATATTCCCCCCCAACTGTTTCGTTGTGAATTGCATATCCAGTCTCTCTTCCCAATCCTTTCTAACCTCCTCTGTCTGATTCTTATACTTATGCAATATTTTGTATGCTCTACTAATTATTCCTTTTTTAACAACAGCTTCTGTTCTAGAATCTACTAAAAACTCTGTCAAGTGCTGATCTTTCACTTAGGATCACCCAATTTATTTCTCTTGCCTATACTCTGATATCAATCCTTGATCAGGAAGGCAATCTTTACCCTGCAGTCCAAATAAACTCTTGGCCTCTTCCCATCTTATTACCTTTCCCTCTCTAATTATCTGCTGCTAATACCTTGGTTCTTTTACAAGCTTTCTCCAATAAACTCCAGTCTCCTCTTTCCTATTGTCTGTATACTTAATTGCAGTCATCCTTATCGGCAGAATCTCCTTTCTTCATTCTTGTGTTGGCTTAGTTTTTAGAACACTTTCTGCTACAATATAAATATAATATTCTGCATGCTTATTGTTATTTTCCTTAAGGATCTGCATCCAAAATCCCAGTCTCTCCTTGTTTCTTGAGCTTCCCCCAGTTTCATCATCATTCTTTTCCACTTTGAATTACAGGTTTCTGCTTGTGCTATGTATAGCAGCTTTAACTGTTTAGCTCTGAAATACCCTTTCAAATTGGGTAATACCAAGCCACCTTATTCAATTGGAAGAATCATCTTACCTCACTTGACTCTTGCTGCCTTCCCCTGCCAGACAGAATCCTTCAGCTCTTTAGTAATGGCTATCAACAACTTCTAACCTGGTTGATAAAAATGTGCCTGATTTGTGTATAAAAATAAAGGGACTGAAAACATTTGAACTGCTTGTATCTTGCTATCCATATCCATATAACAGAGCTTCCAATTTCTCAGTTTTAGTATTATCTTTAGTCTCTTCCTGCATAGCTGTCACACAAGAATCCTTTTTAATCCATGCTCCTAAGTACTTCATTTTATCATCTCTCCATATATATGAATACTGATGAACCAATTCATGTCTGGGTGCATAATTTATAGCTATTGCCTTTGTTTTAGCTTGCTTAATTATATATCCCAAAAGACATGAAACTGCCTCAAAATGTTCCACAACACTGAAATGTCCCTTTCTGGTTTTATCAGGTATAAAACAATATAACCTGCAAATAGAGCCAACTTTTCTTGACTACCACACCAATTATATCCTTGAATTTCTGAGTCTCTTATTTATGTGCCAATGGTTCTAAATACAGTCCAAATAACAAAGGGGAAAGAGGACATCCCTGCCTGATTCCTCTGCTCAAACAGAAATTATCAGAGAGGAAAGCACCCATTTTAATTTTTAGCTCTGAACCATCATATATCCTGCTAATCAACCTTATAATTTTATCAAGGAATGCAAATGCTTCTATTACCCTGCTCATAAATTCTCAACTTAGTCTGTCAAATGCTTTCTCTGCATCAAAATCAACCAAGAACAGTGGTATTTTCTTACATTCAGCTTCCCTCTGGGTCATCAATGTTTTGTTAATGTTGTCAAATGTTTACCTACCCTCCACAAAACCACACTGATCCATATCTATCAATGCTGGCATCACCTTTGCCATTCTTTTAGCCATTATAGACAAACACTTTATAATCATGGATTAGGATTGAAATGGGCTTGTATGACACGATCTGATGGGTTTTTACCCTCTTTGGGTATTACAGCCATCACAGTTTTCTTCCAGGATGTTGGTGTTTCTCCACCTCTTAAAATACTGTTAAACAAAACCTTCCAGATCTTTATCAGTTTTTTCCTCCTAGTTTCCAAGCCGCCACAGGAATACCATCTATTCCTGGGGACATTCCTGTTGATTGGTTATACATCCCCAATTTTATCTAATCTCCTCCTATCCTATTAGCAATTGAGTCTTATCTATCTGAAACCTTGGCATATTTAATTTTTCCATAAACATTCCCATTTGCAGCTTTCCTTGATCTCCAAATTTCTCTGCTTTATACAGACTTTCATAAAATTTCCAAAATACTTCTAGTACCTCTACAGGAAATCTCTTGTTACCTTCCTTATTATAGGCCCCCTAAGCTTTCTGTTGCCCGAGTTGTTGTATTAAAAATGTTTGTGCTCTGGCATTATTATTAATAATTAAAAAAAAAAAAAAACAGTTGTTTAACAGCAATCTTTCAAAACTCATGCATATTATCGAGGTAATCTTTTATTTTGTGCTTAGCATTCTGCAATTATTCCTCCTCTTGTTCTGTGAGATTTCCCCTATTCTGCAATGCTTCAACATTTGTCATTCCCTCCAAATAATTCTTGTTGCTCCTTAACTGTATACCTTGTTGTTTTATTTCCACCCTATTTTTAAACTTTACTTTAATTTTATCCCACTCTCTAGCTATATTTTCAGAAAAAAAATGTCTTCTCTAATAACACCAGAATAATTTCCACTACCCATTCCTTAAATTTCTCTCTTTTCAACAGATAGGTGGGAAAGAGCCACTGTCTCACTTTTATTTCATTACCCTGCATTTTTATTTCAGTCATTATCTGAAATAGTTATTGGATGCATATCAAAACTGTCAATTAAATACACATGTTCCTGTGAAATGTAAGTTTTGTCTAGCCAAGCCTAGTTTTTCTGTCTTGGAGAATAATATGTAAATTCACTCCAAACTTCTACTACTGAATTCATATCTTCCATGCCAAATATTTTCATAAATTTCTTCAAAATACTACCCTCCTTTGTTATATTTTCCTTTTGGGCTCCCCAGTCACACTTCCCTGTTGCAAATCAAATTCCAGTCCCCATCTACAAGTAATATTCTCTGCTAAAAACTTATTATTCCTCCCAGAATTTTCCTAAGCTCCATTATACCAGTTTTAGGTAGAATACAAATACATGCCTGTGTAATCCTCCTCCCTTGCCAGTAGCCCCTTAGTACTATATTATCTACTATTATTATCTTTTTTATCTTTTCTATCACTATTGGAGCTCTTCTTGCAATTAATATAAGTACTCTTTTCCTTTGTCCCAGGTATTCTGCTGAATAACCGTCCTAAAAACCTTTCTTTATCAAATTCACATGTTCAACTCTTTCCAAGTGCGTCTCCTGTAGCACAGCTACTTGCACTCTACATTTTTAATATAGTTCACTACTATTTCTTTATTCCCACCTTTTATTTGTAACAGCTTTTTATTAAATATATAGCTCCAGCTTTTGTGTTACATGTACCAATGTTTGGCAGGTTGACTTTATACAGCTGTTTCTTGTCATATCCATTTGAACCTACATCACACATCTTACAAAACTTTTTTTTATTGAAAGCCCTCAAACAACAACAAAAAAAACCACAAACAAAAACAAATACACTCCAAACTCACCCCAAAATGTGTTAACTTAATATTAACACACAAAACTATGTGCATCTTCAAATATTTAAGTTTTAAATGCCTAACAGCAACAATGTCCCAAACTGACATCCACACTCACAGACTTGGGCTAACCTAAAAGTAAGCTTATCCGTGCTTAAATGCATGGTATAGCCTGTGCTTCTTCTAAGTGATGTTGGTTTTGTCTGATCTTTATCTCCCAGAATGAGAAAATGCTTGAATGCTTTCAGAAAACATGATCTCCAAGCCATTGAAATAATCCATTAACAGAAAGAAGCATTCTGTTTTTACTGCTATTTATCAGATTGTCTCCATGGAGACATGAGAAACAGATAAAGAGTTGCTCCTATAACTATTTATTTATTTGCTAGAGGAGAACTTTATGATGTGCAATGTTCTTTTTTTTTATCTGTGTTTTCTTAAAACTTGTTACTAGATAAAGCCAAGAGCCTTAATCCAATTCTTACATTGCAGTGTCTACACTTTTTAAAACTAAACAAGGAGAAAGAGAAAAGAAGGAAAAAATCGGGCACCTGTTTACTTTTCTATACCTATTACACTTGAAAATAGCTGAAAAAACTTTACTTTACTTTATAGCATGCAGATATCATGCACCATACAAATATTACTTTTAAGAACAAAAGTTTGTTTTACTTGCAGTTAACTTTTTCCTTCCTCTTCCCACCTGCCTAAGTGTTCCTCCAAACATTAATGGCATGAAGGAGGGCATATGCTTTAGAGTCCCCTACAGGTTTAACAAAGTAAAAAAAAAGGCCAATATTTCTTGTTTTTCTTGTTCTGTTAGGTTTCATAAATAAATTTAAAGCTTTCTTATCCCACATTGTCAGTTTCTGACTTGCTGGTTTTATTCCTGTTTATCTCCATCTCCCAAATCCAGTCTGCTTCCTTTCCACCGTGCTTTCAGTTTTTCTAGTCAACTCTTGTGCTTTTTTTGTCTCTCAAACATTTTCCGTTTAAATACTGGGAAGGGTTTCACTGGCATAGTCTCTCTGTGGCCTTTATTACCAGAAGAACAAGAAGCTGTTTCACAGCTCACTTTTGTTAGACAAACTTTTGTATTTCCTTCTTAGCATGTTTTGCATCAAAAAATGATTTTGTCCCTCCAGGAAATGATATTCTGAAGACAGCGATACAGCAGTTTGAATCTCACACCTGCTTCTCACTATTGCCTGATTAGTGGAATAACTTTACTCCTCTTCTGTCTGGTGTACAGTGAGCAATCATTTTCCAGAAATACTCTACTGTGTCCCACTTTTAATACTTTGTCCTTCAGCCAGAGTTTTGTCAGAATAAACTCCTCCTGCTGGTCAGATTGCATCTTTACTATTAAAGTTCTAGGTTGCTTTCTCATGGCCAGGTTTGGACCATACACACAATGTGCCCTTTCAATTAACAGCTCCTGCTTGGAATACCAGTCCAATTGCTTATTTGCGCTTTCATAAAATTAATACAGTCTGGTCCTTCCAGCTTCTCTGGTACTGCTGAAAATCTCAGGTAGTCACTGTGTGCTCTATCCTCTAATTCTATTATTTTTTGAAACATCTCTTCTTGAGCAATCTCATTCAGCTAGCATTTTCTTCATTTCTACCTCTGATTTTTGCAGTTATATTACTTCATCTGAGTACCTGTTTAAAGCTTCTTCTCTTTTATCCAGACTTTTTTGAGTTGATATACTCCATCAGTGTTTTGTTTATTTTAATCAGCTCTGAATACATTTGACTTATTTTTTCCTCTGTCTGCTAGCACTGCTCTTTGCTGAACAGCTGCAGAATACTTCCCAGTCAGTGTTTTTTCCTCACCTTTTGCCACTGATTTTCTTTCAGGTTCTCTGAATTTCTTTTTTGCTTGCATCTAGGCAGTGCACTTACTAGCCATTTACTGAAATTTACAACCCCCCCCCCCAAATAAATAAATACATGAGATGACTGGCTCTCTCCCTCTCTCCTCAGATTTTCTGTTTTTATACTCGGAGAGCTGAAATTAAGCTGTTACTCAACGTGCAGCAGTCTTGGAAGTCCTGTGAAAACTATAACCTTATGCCAATAGAATGTGATAAATTATCTTTTACAATACTTAAAACTACATTCTGTTACTGTGCAACTTCCAAGTTAATTCAGTCCAAATTTGTCTTAATTGACTGCAGAGACCTGTAAGGAATGTTAGACTCAGGTAGCATGCAAAAAGAAAATGTTTACTAACAAAACAATGGAAGTAGACTGTATTCATGGTGATAAACAGCATCCTGCAGCTTAGACAGAACACAAACTGGGTTTGGAAAGGTAATCAATCCAGTTGCTGTCCTTCCCAAATTAATACATGACCTGAGAGAATGATTTTCTCTATTTTAAACAGTTGTGGAGGCCATTCTATCAGTGTGGGGGAGGGCAACCAGCAGGTGGGATAAGCCTAGAAAAGTGTTTTTACCTAATCCAGAAAAAGTGGGGGGGGGGGGGGCAGCCACTAGATATAACAATGTGTATGAATATAGCAAAGATCAAGGCATACTGTTATAATCGCTGAATGTACACAAATTTGGCTAGGAATACAGTGTCAATAAAATCTACTCCAGTTAAAAAGATATATCAAAATATATCTCTAACAGAGCAAGAAGAAAGAAGGAACTTGTATACTAAAATTGTGTAGTTTGGAAGTGATGCAAAGCAGTGAAATGAAGTGATAAGCAGACATGAAGAAAAAAAAAAACCTCAGTGAAAGTGTGCACTTCAAGCCAATGAAATTAGTAAGTTAGAAAAATGTACCACTTGAGCAAAAATCTAAACTGTCAAGTTAAAAACATAAAATCCCAGAAATGGAGCATTCTAAGCAGCAGGTGGGGTTGAGAAGGAAAAATGTAATGATAAAACAGATTTAACCTAGGTAATTTAAGACAGAGAAACAGTACCTGGTCACAGCTGTAAACCCATTAATGTTGGTGACGTTCACAGACTTCAAATAAGGAAAGATTTTAGGAAACTACTGTCTGTAAAAAGTGCATGCATAAATAAATAAATAAATAAACAATTAAATGAATGCCTAAACTGACAATAAGACATTTGCTGAGGAAGCATAACCTAGAGAAAAGAAAGAAATTGAGGGTGGTGTTCATTCACTGTGAGATTGAAAAGACAAAAAAAGGCACAAGGTGGTGTGCATACTATACTAATAGGGACAAAAACAAAACAGATCCCTAATCGTATTCATGTTGAGCTAAAACATAGGAAATATAAGCAAAAGGAAGAGCGTTCTAAGCATCAAGAGACATAAGAAAGGGAGAAAAAAATCCAATAAGCCACAGATTGCAACTTTCTACTAAAGAATATTGGTATGTTGTGCAGGACAAGAGTTAAACAATGAGATCCCAAGTGCCTGCAATAGTAGGGCTAGATTGTGCATTATAACTCATAATAGGCTGACCTTAGGAAACACCAGAGTTAGCTGATATTTAGGTGAGCTGGATAAATTTTAAAAAGTCACAGTGGGAAGATGATACTTTGATCAGAGCAAGGAAAAATTAAAGTCATAGTGGAAGAATCTGAGAAAGATGTTCCTACTTTTTACACATACACTGAATTACAAAATAACTTATAAAGTAGTTAAGATAGAGGCAAAGGAAATGTCAACTACTGGTACACAATCCTTTTAGAAACCAAGTGATGACATTAACTTCCATGTGTTAGTGGGACATCTAGGAATGGAAATGAATATAGCATGCATCCTAGCAAGAATTTACTGGTCAAAAGTAATGAAAATAAATTATGAACTCTTCTGCTGGATGTCCTACGTCATTAGACATCACCTCATTCAGGCCCTAAAAATCAACTGACTTCAATGCTCACTTCAATGCCAATCATAGAGATGCCAGTCAAACATACTGGATACTGTGGGGGGACAATGGTAAACTTCAGCAATTTCATTAATGTTTACTGATTTTGGACTATGCAATTAAGCACTCTGAAGCTATCCTATGATGTAAAGCCAATACTAATCTATATCCAGGCAGCTGGCTTAATTATTTCCCAGGACAGGGACAGCATAGAAATTACTCACTGATCAGGGGGCTTCCTTTATATCTGGAATAATGCACCAAATGCACTGATGCTTTACAGTCAAGCAACAAAAAACTTCAGTGTACCACAACCCCAGATAAACAGACTGATGGAGTGCTTCGACTGAACGCTGAAGTCCAAATTATGAACTATTACTGAGGAGGACAGCAAAAAAACTGGAACTATATTTGCCATTAGAGAAATACCAGTAAGTCTAAACATAGTTCATTTATTTTGAATTATCATCACAGATACTCATGGGGACCACTAGATATTGCCAAACAAACTTGGCGAAAAAAAAAACATTTAAAAACACATTAGAAAACTATATCAGCTTACAAGACAAGTTGAAAGCAGTGATGCCCACAGTACAGGAACATATGGAAAGACGTCTACAAGAGGTATATCATAGAAATGCAAAGACAAGAGACTTTGAAGCAAGAGATCAGGGGTTGGTTGTGATCTCCCCAGCACAGACTCAGCTTTTGGCTAGAAGGTAGAGTCCATCTGAAGCAAAAGACAAAATAAACGAGGTAAATTAAAGCATTAGGGAGGTACTATATCAAACTCATTGGCCAAACCAAGGTATGCAGTATGCACCAGCTTCCCCTCATCCATAGTCTTGAAGACCCTCTGAAAGAAGTCTACCAGGATGAATAGGCAAGACTTTCCCTTAAAGCCAAACTGGGATGGGTCCAAGGTCTTCATGGTTGCCAATGTCGTTGCTGACCATTTCCATAATAATTCTAATATGCAAAACCATGCAAAGACTTGCCAGACTGATGGGTCTTTAGTTCCCAGGATCAGTCGATAGTCCACTTTTTGAAGCAGTACAACCATTATGGCCCTCCATTCATCTGGTACATAACCTATTTTGAGGCTATAGCTGAAGAGTGCCCTGCTAGGTCATGTTTTATGCTATGTAGAAGGCAACCAAGGCTACAGTCTGGGCCCACTGAAGCAGTATTTTTGGCCTTGGAGAGCACTGTCAGGACCTGCTCCCTGCTGATAAGTTGGGGGGATATGCTAGAAAGGATTTCACAGGGGCTAGTGAAGGTGAAGTTACAGTTACATTTATCAGCCTGTAGATTCACTATGCCACCCTAGTCAGCAAGGGCTGTGCCGTTTATGACCAGTTCTGCATACTGCCGAGTGTTACCTTTAAGGTTCCTGACACAGCTGAAAAAGGCCTTGGGGCCGTCCTTATCCTAAGAGGCTATCCTGACCTCGTAATTGGCCTTGCTGGGAGTTTACCAGACCACTTAGTTTCTTGCTTAAGTTGAATCAGAGTCTCTATGAAAGTTGCTTTTTCTCATTCTGGTCATGACTCCCCTCCACCCGAGTTACCCTGTTAAGGTCGAAAAGAAAAATAACGACTAAACCTTAAAGCAAAAACACAACCAGGCGGAAACAAACTGGTAAAACGGCATGGACTGTTTATTACTGTAAGCGCTTTCGGCAGCAATAATACTCAGCCTTCATCAGACAAAATACATAACACTCAGCAGCACTTATATATACCCACTCAAGTTAAAACTCATAAATCAATTAACCTATCAGAGAACAAAGTCAATTAAGACCTATAAACCATAAACATTAATGCTTCAAAAGGGTGAAATATCAGCCATACAATAAAAAATTAATTTCTCAATAATAGTTTTATATGATTATAAAAGATAAATAACCACCATAAATAAATATCAATTATTGACTTGTCACAAGACATTAAAAGTGAAAAAACCTGAAAACATGAAAAAACAAACATATGTTAACAATTCAAATTTGACATAGTTTATGATACTACATTAGTTTATAAATTAGTTTGTAAATGATTTAATTTAAATCTTAAACTTTCATAAGCTTTAAAAAATTAGTAACCCAAGTAATTAATACTCACAACCTAAATATTCATCTAAATAAAGCTTTAAGCTTGAGAATACACTTAATGGACGCATAATCATTTAAACCCGGGGGAATCTGTGCAGATGTTCTAATCTGCCAAAACAATTCCTGCTCCTCTAAATGGAGCTTCCACGGACCCCCTCTAACATCAAGTTTTAATCTGATGGACAACAGTAAACAGGAAACAATGTTCTGGGTGCTCCAAAATGTGCCTAGCAAGTGCATTAGTCAAATCTTTCCTCCCTATGGCATATAGATGTTCATAAATTCTCTTTCTTAACCTCCTCTCGGTTTTGCCAATATAAAAAGAGGGGCATTTCTCACATAAGGCAACATATACAACCCCACAAGATTCACAATTATAGTTGCCATTAATAAAAAAGCTTTGCTTGTTGACATTAATTTTATTGCCAGGTAATACATACTTGCATTGAGAGCACATGCCACATTTTCGCATACCTACTACCTTTTGTTTACTAACAGGCCTACTCTTTTCAACAAGACCTTTTAAGTTGAGGCCCCTTCTATATGCAAATCTTGGGTGGGTGCCTAATGTTTTAACCAACGCTCTATCCTCTAGGATGATGTTCTAATTCTTAACTAAAATTTCCCTAATGACTTAATAATCGGCACTATATGTGAATAGAAAATTTATCCTAGGTAAAGTCGACGTGGTTTTATTTATAATTAACTTAGATGGCCTGTCTAGTAGGAAATCGCGGGGATGACATTAAACTGCTTACTGAGTTAGCTGAATGTAAATGGATAGACTATTTTAGAGCCGATCATAGCCCAGGACTTAATAGTCACAATAGCTTGAAACCTGTACTTAAGTTTAAACATGAATGTATTTAACCCGTCTGTTTGTGAATTTCAGAATTTCGAGATCATAAAGCCGAAACCTAACAATCCCGAAACCCTAGAAGCGCGAATTTTAAAATCGCGAACACTACACTAACCATACAACATATACACACAGCTTCCCCCAACACACAAACACTCAAACCTACACTACATACAAGCAGGGAGGCAAGCCCCCTTGCACCCCCCACACACCCCCTATTAACTCCACGGTCGCACTACACAGACAAACACACAAAAACACCACCAGACACGATACATTCCCCTCGCACACACAGATCACAGTAACCAAACACACTGACACACACTAAAGCCCCTAACCAAAACCCTTAAACATAAATACTTACCTGAACTTCCAGCTATCCCTTCACACAGCGCAACACCAGAAGCGCTATTTCAAAATCTCTGTACTTCTGGATTTTGAAATTTGCGCTTCTGGGGTTTCAAACATTTGAGCATATATACATTTTTTTTGGGGGTCTATATTACATAAACGAAGTTTCAGAACTTTGAATACCATATGGTCGACACCATATGACTGAAGTTCTGAAACTTCGAAATTATTAAAAAAAAAACAAAAAAAAAAAAAGTAAAGTTAATTTAAAGTGTTTTAGCAGGGGGGCAAGCCCCTCTGCACCCCCACAACCCCCGTTACTTAAATATACCAACTCCGAGATCGCACTTTGACGAAGAATGGCGTGGAAAGGGAAGATTTCCTTTTCCTACGCTGTAGTGCAATCTCGGAGTTGGTATATTTAAGTAGCGGGGGATGCAGCCCCTGCTTATAGCATTTAGTTTTGTTTGTTTAGGAATTTTCTTTATTTATTTTTTATAGTTTTGAAGTTTCAGAACTTTGATCATATGGTGTCGACCATTTGGTGCTCGAAGTTCTGAAACTTCATTTATGTAATATAGACCCTATATTTGTATATGGTTTATATAATTTTAAATATCTGACCTTGTTAATTTTGAATAAGTTTTTATTTTTTGTTTTTTTTTTTTATATGAATGTCATACGACTTAGATCATGTGCTTGACAGGAATTTAATTGGATGGCCATCTATTTAAAACTAATTGTATCAGATAGGCTTGTTATGCACTGAAAAAGAGCTTTGCTCAAAATCTTTGCGTTTTACTCTGTTTGCACTATTAAAACTTTGACGGTGAATTCCTTGCTTGGTTTGTTTGGATTTTTTTTTTTTTTTTATAGCTGTGGAATACTTCAGTTCCCGAATTTGGCGTTTTTATTTTTTGAAGACTGGAATTTTAACATAATCATAGACTTGTCTGTCAGAGCAAATCTGACTCAATACCATATTCAGACAAAGCTAGGATAAGAGGTTAACTTAAAACCTTAAAGAATACCAGAATCAGAGACAGGAAATGGATGAAAGGGAATAAAATAGGAATCTAACAGTGAATGGAACAACTCCATAGTATTAGTTCCAAAACCTGCTGCAATCATTCAGTTATTTAATGACTTCTGATGGTTAATCATCATCAACCAAAACGCTAGCACCAAATGATTGTACACAAATAAATCAAGTCACTACCACCACCAACATAACAAAATCCCAAAAGGTATTACAAAAAGAACTTGTGTTCAATAAAAACAAAGTTAAGCACTTTCATCTACATTATTGAAAGGAGTTCATCAGAATTACAATAGTATGCAAGTCAATGGCTTAAATATCCAATTCAATCAGTCAAGCTGTAAATTTTAAAGACATAGTACCACTTACTACCATAAAACTCGTTACAAATTACTAACCTACTTCCTAAAGAATATAATTTAACATAATTAATGATCATTATAAACATAAATATAATAACAAGTAAAAACTCCACACTTTATCATTTTTAACAAAGGAGTTAACGAAATGAAATCTTTTAATTCAGGTGCATTACAAGCACTCAATCTACATTGCCATAACAGTTTCTTGCACTCCAACTTGTTTTCCAAAAGGCCACCCATAGGGTCTTGGTGTACTATCTCTAATACCAAAAACAAAAATGTTTTAAACTGTGTACAACATACAGAAATTTATATAAAACATTGTTCTCATTTTTATTAACAATATCATAATTATGTTCATATAATCTTTTCCACAGTTCTCTATCAATTTTGCCTATATAAAAATTGGACTGTTCAAATAAATAGCTAAATAAACTGTCCCCTTAGCATGACAATTACTTGATATAGGTACAATAATCTTCCCCCCGAGTACTATTTACTGCAATTTCTGTCCAGTTTAAATACATGTACATAGTTTACAAGAGCCACATTTATTTGTAACAATGGTAGTGTCTTTCTGTAAGAATTTTCATCCAATATTCATCTACAACATGTTTTCAATATTATTACAAGTCTTAAACACAAAATGGGGGGGGAGTCTCATCTACAATATCAAAAACACTTAATTTGTTCAAAAGATCAACCAGTTTTTCCTAATAACATACTGGACCTTTCTAGTCCCCAAGTTGTACTGCAAAACCAACACCCTCTTGGGGTTATCAATAACCCTTCTGCTAACTTCAGAGGTCACCCCGTTCGTTGTGTTGTTTGACATTCCAACACATAAAAGTGGTTTAAAGTCAGTCCTCCTAGTCATAACCTCTTGGCTAACTTCTTGTGCCAGTTTTTTAGGGTAACCCCTCTCAATAAACATATTGCCTAATTTGTGATCTTTTGAACATAAATATCATCTCCTCATATCATTTAGCCCAAACAAATAAATTGGCCTTTGATAAAACCACTTTTCAAACTCAAAGGGTGTGAACTGTCAAAATGCAATTAACTATTGCTGAAGGTAGGTTTTCTAAAATATTAGAGTGAACTCTACCATTCATCTTAAAAATATTTACATCTAAATAATGAATGTTTTTCCTGTCAAAACTGTATATGAAATTCAAAAAATTAGTAGTGGCCTGTAAACAATTAATAAAATCTCCTATACCAGTAAATGAACCCTTCCATAAAATAAAAATGTCATAAATGTTTCTTAAATATAACATACAATCATTAAAATAACAGGGAACGACATATTTCCTTTCACATGAATAAATAAGATTAGCAAATGTAGGGGTGCAAGCAGCACCCATCTCTACCCCTCTTATTTGTTTATAGAAGGTACCTTCAAAAACTATAAAAAACTGTTCTGCAAGATCAGATAAAAACATTCCATAAGAACACTGATTTGCTGAATGTTAAGAAAATCAAGCCCAATTAGAGCTTCAAGAAATAAATCCTTACCCTCTTCCAGAGAAATACACAAAAAAAAGATCCACTACATCAATAGTTAAACATAACAAATTATCACGAAAAAACTCACTCTTAAACCTGTCCAAAATGTCTCATTAGTCCTTCAATATATGAGAAATATGTTAAAAAGTTGGTTTAAGTGGTCTGTCAACATATACAGTCAAAGGATATCTTATGGAACCTTGACAGAAGGTACTACTACAGGCCTAAAAGGAAGGTTGTCTATGTTTTTATGTATATTGCTGACTAGGTGTAAGTTACTTAAAAAAAATTATATGTGAATCGTTTAACTATTCCCTGATGTAATCAGTCATGTAGAAGGTCAATTTTCTTAAAACTAATGTTTATTACTTTCATAGAGATCTTCTGATAAGTTTCATCACCAGTCAAAATCCCAAACACAGCACTAGAATAACCAACAGAATCAAACAAAAAAATTTCTTTTCCCTTGTCCAGTTTCATAACTCTAACAGGATGTATATGATCCTTTGGTGCTAGCGTTTTGTTTGGTTTCCAGCCGTATGTTTTTGCTGGCTAAACAACATCCCCAAATCTGACAATTAATTTAACCTAGGCATGGTGTAACTAAGAGAGAGAATATTAAAGGTAAGATTCTTATCAATTTGACAAAGGGGTGTTCGTAAATTCCTTTAACAGCATGAGCCATGGAGAAAACATCCTCGTCTACCCCTGATGGCTTGTTTCACAATACCACCCTCTCCTCTGGGCTGATTACAGCCTTTCTACATTTCACTGAATCATGGATTGGATCTTAAAACATCACAGCATGCTGTTGCTTCTTTGGATGATTTTGTCATTCACTCTGAACACTGGGATTTCCATATGGTTAAAGTGAAGATATCTTAAAAGAGAGGATAAGCTAACTGTCCATGATTCTGAAAGCAAACTGGGTGTGACTGAAGTGAGGTACTTGAGCTAAATTACAGCTCAAAGAATGGTTGGACTGTAAAGGTAGAAGCAGAGGCCATGAGGGGACAAGCCCATCCAAAAACTAAAAGACAAGTAAAAGCATTCTTAGGGTTTGCCAAATACTACAGGAGGTTTATGTCTCACATTGGAACTACAGCCATCCTCTTAACTGACTTAATGAAAAGGAAGGTGTCCTTAAAACATAAGACAGATGGTGGAAGTAGTTAATACTTTCAGAAATCAGTTCTAGGAGGGGTAAGCACCCAATTTATTACTTAAGCTGTAAATTGAATAAAGACTGAGATGAAACATTCCCCAACTCAGAAGGAATATTTAGTCATAAAAAGTGTCCCCACTGGTACAGGGTTCACATTTGTAACCTATCATGCCCTTTGCAAGTGGCTTTACAAGTAAGAAGATGGTATCACCAGATTTTGTTGATGGGTCCTTTCAGTTAAACTGTTAATATTTCAGGTAACGCGGTAAGCTGTTTCAACCTACCACAATGTGGGTGGCCTATTGAGGGCTTATAGTCCATCCACCAGGCATGAAAACAGAAATTTCAAGCTAAGGAGAGATCACTGTAGCATAGTACGACAGTTTTCACCAGTTAGAAGAGGATGGATGACCAAAAAATATAAAAACAGTGGTATAAATACTGTTTTTGACTCAAAAATGCGTACATAGCAGTGCATGCTTGCAATCCTCAAAAATGTATAAATGGTACTTTTTTTTCTAAAGTGGTCAATATTTTGTTCAGCTATCTGTTACTTTAACAGTAGAGCAGAACTTACCTGTATTAGTAAGAATCAGTTTGTTCCATGTGCATTTTGAGACAATACAAGAGGACTGAGATATTTATAGGCACAGTATACTTGCCCTTGGTAAATGGAACTTACCATCCACAACAATGACTCTAAAATAGAAACAAATGAAGTGAAGCACAACCTTGAAGAAGAAAAAGAGCTATGTACTTACTATAATTTGGCATCTGTGTTATCCTATTTCACTATTCATCACTCTTGGGTCTTGGATCTGAGCAGGCAACTTTTCAGACAGCTTCTAGGCTCAAGCACCTCCCACTCCCATGATCCCTTGCTGCCATGTAACCCCTCAGATCAAGTTTGCCCTAAGCTAGAAAGCAGCTAAGGAAGACCTTGACCACCAGATAGGACATCTCCACATCCTCAAGATCCTACAGGACGGAGGGAGGGATAGTGATGAATAGTGACATAGGATAACACAGATGCCATGTTATGGTAAGTACATACCTCTTTATTTAGGTTCATACTAGGCTATCTGCCCTAGGGCATTTATAAGCCTAGCCAGAGTGTGTTTGGCTTTCGCCACCCATTTTAAATTAATTTTGCTATGCCCTTTTTCGAGGTTAGTATACTGTGCCTCTAACAGTGACACAAAAGTGATACCCGGGGTAAACCTACGATCTCCCATCCACTCATCAAGATTCCTCTTGAAGAGAGTCAATGAGGGACTTTTGATGTTATCCATGTCACTATTCCTCACTCTTGGGTCAGAGTCCCCAGCTACCCTGAATCTTGGGCGGCCTCATGGAAGGGCATGCCAAAGAACTATGGGGAAGCCCTGTCCTGGAGACAATGTCAAGTTTGTAGTGACTAATAAAAGTGTGAGGAGAAGACCACGTGGCTGCCGCACAAATGTCATGTACAGAATGATGGGCAAGATAGGCAGCTGATGTAGTCATTAACCTAGTGGAATGAGCTCTGATTGAACCTGGTAAGGATTAATCTCTGGATGAATAAGCAAAGGAAATACACATCGAAATCCAACAGGAGACAGTTATTTTGGACACCACCTGACACTTCCTGTTAAGTGAGAACGCCACAAACAGGTGTTCAGACCTGCGAAAACTTTGTCCTAAGTAGAAACATAATTTTCTAGGCACATCTAGTGTATGCAAGAGATATTTCACTTTATTAGCAAAAATTAGGAAGAAAACTGGCAATTGGATTGACTGGTTCAGATATGCTTCTGAGGCAACCTTAGGAATGAACAAAGGGTTAGTTCAATGGTCACTTTGTCTTTATGAAAAACCATGAAAGGTGGTTTGATAGAAATAGCCTGCAATTCCAAAACTCTTTTAGCTGAAGTTAGGATTACTAGAAAAGCCAACTTCCATGACAAAAATTTGATATCGCATGTGCCAGCAGGCTCAAATGGACTCTGTGAGAGAGACTGCATCATAAAGGAAAGGTCCCAAGGAGGGGAAGGATCCTTGACAGGATGTCGGAGCAGATAAAATCCTTTTAAAAACATTTTATAAAAAGCAAGAGGAGAAGGTACATTCCTTGCAAACATGGAAGTTGGAAATAGTTGCCAACTGCACTTTGATGGTCCAGAAGCTAGCTCCGTCCTGAAACAGCAAAGACAAGAAGAGCAAGATATCTGAAATGGAAGCCGAAGCTGGATCGGGACTGCGCTGATTGGCCCAAACAGAAAACTTTTTCCACTTAATGGTGTAAATCTTTCTAGTGGAAGCCTTAATTTTCTTAATGGGAGAAGGTAGCCTGGGCTGATTCAGGATTACAGGAAGTGGACAAACCACGTTGTCAGACGAAGTGTCTGTAGGTTGGGAATCGGAAGCTAAGAGGGACGGGAATTCAGATCTGGAATAGGATCAAGTACCCGGGGGGGGGGGATTCAAATGAGACCGATGAAGGGGGAACCACACCTGCCAAGGCCAAAAGGGGGAGATGAGGATCAAGGTGGCCTTAAGGCGATGAGCTTTCTGAAGTACTCTGGGAATGACAGGCAAGGAAGGATAGGCATAAAGGAGACCCGGGGCCAATTCTGAACCACAGCATCCCTGGGTGACTTCCCATCTGGGGGAATCAGGGCAAAATACCAGCTGCATTTGTGGTTGAGAGGGGAAGCAAACAGATCACAACTCGGCTGACCCCAGCAAAGTAATATCTCTTTCGCAACTGAAGGATTCAAGGACCACTAGTGAGGATATAGGATTGCCCTGCTGAGTATGTCCGCCAGCACACTGGACTCTCCGGGAATATGCATTGCAATGAGAAAGCACCCCAAGGACATTACCCATTCCCACACTCTCATGGCCTCACGACAAAGCAGATACGAATGTGTGCCCCCTTGCTTGCTGAAGTACCACACAACAGCCATGTTGTCCGTGTGAACTGCAATGGTTTCCAGAGGGAGGCAGTCCTGAAAAGCTTGCAACATGAGGAGGACTGCCTCATCTCCAGAACGTTGATGTGCAGTTTGGTCTCTGTAACAGACCACATGCCTTGGACCATCCTTCTTTAAAAATGTCCCCATCCCACCCCAATAGGAAAGCATCCGAGGTCACTGTGGCACTGGGGTGAGGAAGAGAGAATGGTCTACCTGCTAGGAGGTGAGGAGACTGGATCCACCAAAGGAGATGACACCTGCACACTGGGGTGAGACAGACCAGGGATGTCATCGGATGAGAAAGGGAAGATCACTTAACCAATAGAGTCCACTGTAGAACCCTCATGTAGAACCTAGCTAATGGCACCAGATAGATTGCTGCCTCCATGGACCCTAAGGCCCTGAGAATAAGATGGGCCTGGGTATGAGACAGTAATTGAACATGAGATCTGATGAGATGCAACCTCCGACACAGTGTTCAGCTGGATCCCGATGAATTCCAGACTTTGGGATGGAGTCAGGTTCGATTTGGGGTGATTCACTGTAATCCCTAACAAGTCGAATAGCTGGTGTAGGTACTGAGAGGCAGTGGCCAGACAATGCTTCATGGGAGTTGTGAGGAGTCAATCATTAAGGTACGGAAATACCTGGAATCCCTGCAGTCTTAGGTGAGCTACAACCACCAGGGTCCTGTGGTGAGACTAAAGGGCAGGGTCCTGAACTGGTAGTGATTAGCCCCTACTCGAAAGCGGAGATGCCTCCTGGATCATCTGTCTATTTTTATATAATAGTACGTGTCCTGGAGATCTATGAAGCACAGCCAATCATCATTGTGCAACAGAAGCACAATGGACTGGACAGTGACCATCCGGAACTTGGACTTCGTGGCACAGAGACTGAGTTTGCTGAGGTCCAAGATTGGAAGCAGGTCCTTCATGTTCTTTGGCACCAAAAAGAAGCAAGAGTAAGTTCTGGATTCTCGTTGCCTTGGGGAGACTTCTTGGATGACTCTCTTTTGAAGAAGCTTGAGCAATGCTTCCTGAGCTAGCTCCCTCTGATGAGGTGGTGCATTGGGGAAACATCTCCTGACCAGAGGAGGAGACTGAGAAAAGGAAATAGAATAATCTCTGGAAGTGATGTTTAGCACCCAATGATCTTTTGTAATACTTGCCCAGGCCAAAGGATTCAAAGAAAAACGAACTCTGACTGCCTCCAGGGCAGGACAGTCGGGCAGCGCTTCAGGAGCACTGTTGGGGTTTTCAGAGACGGGTTCCCTGGAGCCCTGAGTTAGTGGACCCCCTCTATCCCTGGGATGACTTCTGCCGTTGAACCCTCTCCCCCGACCTCAGGAGGAGGGCTCATCCTGAGCATCCTGGAAGGCAGACTGCAACTTGCGAAACCACATTTTCCTGGCCCCCTCTCTGCATCTTGGAAAAGGAGTGTTGAGGGGTGGAAAACCCAATTCCCACAGCCAAGGTCTTGCCTTCCTGCTCACTGCAGGTAAGAGTCTCTTTGACCGAAGGGCCAAACAGGGTAGAGCCATCGAACGGGGCGTTGGTGAAAGATTCCTTTAAAGGGCTCCGCAAATCCTCAAAGGCGAATGATGCAGAATAGCGATGCCTGTGTCAGCCGCTAGAGAGGCCCCTTCCATAGCTTTGGCAATCAGCCTCATTGATGAATTATCCAAAGAAGAAAGTGTGTATAGTTTGGGGGACACCTTACTTAGTTCCCAGTCAGGCAGTACCTCAGAAAGGGACTTGGTAAGTTCCTTGACCAGGGCCCTTTGTAGTCATGTGAAATGTGCCAGGTATTTAAGCATCTGCAGACTGAATGTAGCTGAGGCAAAAACCCACTTTCCATGCCTGTCAATCGCCTGGGACTCACGGTTGAGGGGATGGACAGATGTGCTCTGTCCCACCAGCTCTTTCTTAGTGGCAGCAGCTACTATGATTGCATAGACTGGCATGCCTTTCGACCAGAAATGCTTGTCAGAAGGGGGACTGATGAATTTGTCAGTGCATTTGGGAACAGGCTCCACGGTATCCGGCTCCTTCCATGCCCTGCTGGCAATAAGGTCTACAAGTTTGTTTGCAGGGTGGGGACCCAGGTTGTAGATGGTCCCATCCCAAAAGCCTTCAAAATGATAGATTTCTCAGAGGACAGTGGGGAGGCAACCGCCCTTAAGCTTAAAGATATCCAAGATGTTCCCAAAGGAGACATACTGTGGCAGAGATTTGGGACACCTGTCCCCTTCATCGAGGTCCATATCCTCAGTGAGCAACTCAGCAGAGGAGTCCAAGTGTCTCCTCTTACACAATCTCTTCTGAAGAACCTCTTCCAGGGGTGGCTCGGTGGAGGATTCGGAAGAGAGCGGGACCCCAATTGGGGTAACACCCACCTGAAGGCTAGTTTGAGAGGGCTGACCTGGGACAGGATGAGTGGGGTCTGCTCAGAGGAGCTAGGATCGTCCCTGGAAAGCCAGAGAGGAAACTCTTGGGGAGGAAAAGTCTTCCCTATGGCCCCGAAAGCTGAAGGACTGGACGATGCCCCATCCCCACTCCTGGCAGGAAGGCCCCCCTGGGGTGAAGGACCAGAGCAGGCCAGAACTTCTGGGCTTCAGGATAGTACCGGAACTGAGCTGTCAAGGGCTGAAGTACCAAGGGGAAGGGACTGGTCCAAGAAAGCAGGTCCGGAACCCCCGCCCAAGGACTCTGGGGCAACTGCTCGGGCCCAGGACTCCACCTGCCCAGGGGAGGCTGAGCAGTAGTAGTCACGGAATCAGATGGGGCAGGGACAGAAAGATCCCTGGGGATCCCCATATCCCTACCTGTGCGATCCAGGGCCAGAAAATCCAAAACCAACCTGGTCAAACAAGGACAAGTCAATGGGGGTAGGAGATGGCCCCCTGGCCAGATGGGCAAGGGACATGAGAAGCCCCAACTCAATCTGAGCCGTGAGAAAGGACGTCATCATCCTGTCCAAATCAGGGAGTAAACTCCTGGAGGACCTAGAAGAGGCAGAGGACATAGCCGGGGATGGGTATCTAGATCCCAAGGACCTCCCCTCTAAAGAATGAAACCTGTGCTTGGAGGCGGAAGGGGACTGCCCCAAGCCAGAACCTGAGGGGCAATCCTCACTAACAATAGTGGGATCAAACACTGATCCTGGATCCAACCTCTGCGGATCCGATGTCAAGGTAGGATGAGAGTGCTTGGATACCACACGACCCAGATCCGAGGTACCTGGATCTGCGGCTGGTCCATATCGGACTGGATCAGAAGGCCTTGAACCAGAGACCTTGGATCTGGGAGTGGATTCCCACAACATCGGATCTGAGGGCCGCAAAGTGGAAGCCCTGGATCTGAGGCAGTTGCGGATTTTAGGACCCAAGGGCATCAGATTCGACAGGGTAAAGGCTGGAGTCGGATAAAAGGCGCTAAGATCAGACAGCCTCGCCTTTTTTGAGGAGGTGGACCCCAGAGGCTCAGGGGCCTTCTTTTTGTGCTCTGAGAGTCCAGACTTGGTAGGGGACTGAGCCAAGGAACCCTCTTGAGCCAACCCTTTCAAAAGGAGATTGTTTCAGTGCTTGACCAAAGCCCTGGGATTAAATGCGACACAAATGTTGCATTTAACCTCCAGGTGGTCTGCGCTCAAACAATAAAAGCACTTCTTGTGCGAATCGGAAACAGGCATCTTTTGACCGCACAAGGAGCACCTTTTAAAATAGAGAGGCTTGTCAGACATAATGACAAAATCTAAGCCAAAGAGACACTCTGAGACCGGAAAACCAAGCTGAGGTCAGAGCCAGAAAACACAGCCGTATAAACTATCACAGATAATAACTGCACCAAGCACAAACAATAAGGCTAAAGAAAAACTACAATGGGAAGACTAAGTAACGGCCACTAGAAAAAGGGCGCCAAAACAGAAATAAGCAACGAGAATATAAAACGGTAGGGGAGGGACTAAGCTATTAGCACAGAAGCAAATACTAAACTCTGACAATAAAACACTAAAAGATACTCTACAAATAGAAACATTTTGAAAAATAACTCTACTTATCCCCTACAGGAGCTGAGCCAGAGAAACCTACATCTGATGCTGAACAGGGCAAATGAGAGCTGAGGGGTTAGAGAGCAGCAAGGGATCTTGGGAGTGGGAGGAGCTTGAGCCTAAAAGCTGTCTGTAAAGTTGCTGGCTCAGATCCAATGTCAGATGCAAGAGCCAAGTGTGAGGAATAGTGACGGATAACATCAGATGCTGAAAAACATTTCTGGCAGAAGGAATCCAAAGACAACTATTACCAGAGACTGTTTCGCAATGTAAGACTGAACTACACACATTGGTTATATACTTTAGTTAAAAATACTTCATTTTATTTAGAACTTCCCTTACCTGTGCCAGTATACAATAAACTGCTTACTTTACAAAGACTACTGGTTTCAACTGCCATTAATCTTCTGTAATATTGTAAAATGTTACTTTGTAAGAAATTGATCAGATAAGAGCTGAACAGATAACAGTAATGCACAGAAATATAGCAATTGCTAGTAAACTGTAATAAGGTGATAATGAATGGTAGCTGACTGGACGTCATACTGTAGCAATGCCACAGAATTAGAAGATATCACAATTTCAAGCCCAGTTTTATAAGGATCGTCTTTAGTAAGGATATGAAAAACCTTATTGTTTGGTAACCTCCAAGACTTCCACTAGCTTTGTGTGGGAAACTGTATCAAATGCTTTAGAGAGGTCAAGGACAGCTCCAACAAATTTCCTGTAGTGACTGTGATCTCAAATACTCTCTGCCATTTCAAGAAATGTAGTGCCTGTGCCATGACTACAGGTACATCCATCTTGAGCACTAGAAATAAAATACAAGCACATCAGAAATTCAAGAAACTGGCAGCGAGTGAATTTTTAGAGAATTTTGAGAAGGGTAAACAGACTGCAACTAGATGATATTTAGAGCAACTGCGGACCCATCCTTGTGAAAAGGTACAATTATTACTTTCTTCCAACATGACAAAACACGACAGATGGTTGCAACAGAAGTTAATAGATAATGCTGAAATATTTAAAATCTCAAGTCGGTAGATGTACACTGCGAAGTCAGGATTAAGTCTTTTAAAACCTTATTAGTGCAGACAGCATGTGCAGTAAAGGAATGTGAATTGAAGTAGCACAGTATGATGACAATGGTTGCAGTACCTAATTTTATTTGAAGAATGTAGTCATGTAAGTAGCTGACAAAAGCATTTAGCAATAGTGATGTTATCTTCTAGAGGAGAAAGGAAGGGATCTGACACAGTCCTAGGTACAAAGACTTATTTTAATGTGTTGCTTTTTGACAGAGATCATAATGACTTTTGCTTTAAAGGATGGCATTCTTAACCTTATTTCTCTCAACTTTAAAATTCACAGTCATACTCAAGATTTCCTTTTATGATACACAGCTTGATGACTTCAATAAGACATTAAGTTTTAACTTTTGCTGTTATCGGGGGGAACTTAAGGACTGAATGCACATTTTCTAAAGAGAAGCAAACTTATTTAAGATTAAGAAAGCTGAACTAAACTACTTATTCTAATGGGAGGTTGTGATGTGGAGAACAATCTACTGCATGCAATGCTGAGATGAATATGGTGGCATCAATGCTTAATCTTCTTCTTCTTTCGGCTTTTCCCGGTTAGGGGTCGCCACAGCGGATCACCTTGTCCGCACATTGAATGGCAGTGGAGTTTTACAGTGTCGAGTTGCCAGCCCGGCGCCCAACCTTCCACAGAAGGCACACTCACACGCACACCTAGGGCCAATTTAGAGTGTCCAATCCACCTGCGGCATGTCTTTGGGATGTGGGAGGAAACCGGAGCACCCGGAGGAAACCCACGTGACCACAGGGAGGACATGCAGACTCCGCACAGAAGGCACCCCAGCCGAGGATCGAACCGGAGAACCTCTTGCTGTGAGGTGGCAATGCTAACCACTGCACCACCGTGGCCGCCCAGGCATCAATGCTTAATATTTCACAATATTTGAAGTTGTTCTACTCTCCAAATGAAAAACAGGGACAATTATTTACTTATTATGTAAGCTACAGTGATGTAAGCTAATGAAGTAAGCTAGTGATTTTCATGACTGCTGACAAAGGTTCAACTACAAATATCCAAGTGTCCAGTGACTTTGCCAGTATAAATGGTTACAGTGATAAGCCAAAAGACACAAACTTATTGAGGGTGTTGATCCTTCATGCAATCCCATTTCAAAGTAAAACTGAACTGTACTTTAAAAACTACAGTGTAATAAATGCAAGCAGATGAAGTCATTTCATGATCAAGAGAAAATCTGTAAGAGCACTGATGTAAGAAGTAATATAGGACACTGTTAAGATAACTGTATTCTTGATGGAGTTCATACTGTACTGCAAAATTTTATATGCCAGAATAACAAAACAAAAGGATTATGCTAAAGTGCAGCAGACCCATCAAGTGTTGTGTAGCAATATGATACAAAAGTAATACAGTTAGGGAATAAACACTGTAAAATATCCACTTTCTATTATACTTGCAGCAAAACATTAAAACAAAAATGTTCAAGTATATATATATATATATATATATATATATATATATATATATATATATCATCACTAACCTTAAACCATTGAATAGTTGCTTTGATTTATCCAACAAGTAACAAAAGTCTGTGACGGTCTTCCTCTCGGCTTGAGGGATATCATCATCTGCTCCCCCTGTCGACATAACTTATTTCTGCCTCAAATAAAACCTGCAAAAAGTAAACCAAAAACATATTTTGCTATGCAAATTTCAGAACTCTTTGCAAGCTTAAAGAACTCAGGAAAAATAACTATTAAGAAAAAAACAGACCTTGCCCTCCCATTAGAAAAAGAAGTTATGTATTCACCATAATGTTCCATCTGTATTGTCCACTTTCATTCTCCCGCAACAAATGGGTTCAGATTCGATCCTCAGATCCCACTTGGCCACTTTCTAAAGATTCTAGGTTCTGAATCTCAAGCTCCTCCCTTACCCATAATGTCCCTGACCACTGCAATTCCTCAGATGAAGTTTTCTGCTGTGATGTACATTATACTTAATAAAATAACAATGTTATGACAAAAGGTGACAGATGAAAGATCAGGAGCTCAAACAGGAACTATGGTTCCTAACAACATTTCAGTTAGATCTCTCCCAAGGACAAGGAGGGGGGAAGTTGAGGAAGAATGAAAATGAACAACACAGATTGAACATTATGGTGAGTACATAACTTCTTTATCTGATGAAGTCATTTTCATTTGTTCCTCAACAAATGAGTCTTCCTGCTACAGTAACCTTGGGTGGCTGTCATGGAAGGATGTTCTAGAGCACTGCGGAACCAAAGGCAGCTCTATTCTGTAAATAATGTCCCATTTGTAATGTGCAATAAAGGTATGAGTATTAGATCAAGTGGCAGCTGCACAAATATCATCAATAGAGGCTCTAGCCCAAAAAGCTGCTGATGTAGACATTGACCGGGTTTGCATGTGCTTTGGGTCGTTTTGTTAATGCATACCTCTTAAGGAATAAACATAGGAAATACAATCTGTAATCCACTTAGCCACAGCAGTTTTTGAAACTGGTCTTCCCAAACTTTTAGTAGTGAAGGAGACAAATAGCTAGTCAGCTTTTCTAACTTTCTTGGTCCTGTGAGGGTAAAAACACAGTTGTTTATGTACATCAAGAAGATGAAGGGTGTATTTGTTTTCAAAATTGGGGGAAGAAAACTGGTAAAGTGATGACTTGGTTGATAAAGGTTTCAGAGCCAATTTTTGGTAGAAAAGGAGGACTTGTATGTCCAATAACCCTGTCCTTGTAAAATACAAAATATGGTGGCTTGGAAGACAATGTTTGCAATTCAAATACTCGTCTTGCTGAAGTTATAGGTACCAGAAACACAGTTTTCCAAGAAAGAAATGTGAGATCCACTTTAGCTGATGGTTCAGAGGGGGGAAAGTACTAAGGTTTATGAAATCATAGTGAGTTTCCAAGATGGAGTAGAGTCCTTTTATAGGAGGTCTAAGTAAGAAGGTAGGTCTACCCTTAAAAAAAGCTTTACATATTTTTGATGATGCTAAAGGAGAAGCATCATCACCGATGTGATAGTTAGAGATGGCTGCTAACTGGAGATTAATAGTAGAAAAACTAGCTCTGCTCTGGAAAATCGAGGGAAGGAAATCTAAAACTGTTGGAAACAGCAGTAAAGGAATGGTGAACTTTTTCCATTTACTTTTGTAAACTTTTCTCATTGAAGGTTTATGAGAAGATCTAGGATTTTTTAGACTGGGGAGGAAATCCTGGAATGTCTAGCCATCACTGGAATTGGAGAAACCATGCAATCAACTTGAGGTCTGCAATATCTGGATGAACTTGCCCTGATGGGTGAGACAGGAGGTCTGGAATGGGATCAGGCATCCAAGGAGGATGTACTAAATGAGACCAATGGAAGAGGAACCACACCTGTTGAGGGCAAAAGAGAGCAATGAGAATTACTCAGTTCTTCAACAAGAGTGCTTTGTGAAGAAATTTGGGGATGACAGGCAGGGAAGGATAAGCATAAAGGAGACCAGAGGGACAAACATAGACCAGAGCATCTCTCAATGACTGATCCTGAGGTGGAATAAGGGCAAAGAACTTGCTGTGTTTACTGTTGAGGGGAGATGCAAAAAGGTCGCAGCAAGGTTGACCCCATGTGTAAAAGATCATGTTTGCCATTGACTGGTTGAGAGACCACTTGTGAGGCATGAGAATGGTCCTGCTGAGTTTTATTCGCTAGAATGTTTGATTCCCTCAGTATGTGAGTCACTACTAGAAAGCGGTTGGATGAAATCACTCATTGCCAACATTCTCATTGCTTCTTGGCAAAAGGGGTAGGACTTGGTTCCCCCTGTTTGTTGATGTACCAAACTGCTGACATGTCTGTTTGCACTGCAACAGTTCCTGGATGGAGGAAGCTCTGAAAGGCCTGCAACGTTAGAAGCACCAGTGTCATCCCTAGGATACTGATATGCAGATTTATCTCTTGTATGGACCACGTACCTTGAACAGTCTTGTCCCAAGTAATGGCCCCCCACCCAAAATGGCAGACATCCATGTTGATATGGAGCTGGGGGGAGTAAGGATTAATGGACGACCTTGATCAATCTCCTTGGAGTGGACCCACCAAAGAAGATAATTTCTCCACACTTGAGGCAATTTTATCGAGTGATTCAAGGAATAGCGATGAAAGGACCATTGCACTGCTCCACTGGAGAATCATATGTGTAAGCGGGCAGTGGGAATCAAAGTTATAGTAACAACCATCAACCCTAATGCCATGATGATCAGTCTAGCTGGGGGTGCTGGAATGGAAAGAATCAGTTTGACATGTTTTCAATGTAATAATTCTGTTCTGAGGCAAAGAGGTTAGACAACTGACTGTATCTAAACAAGCCCCTATAAAGTCTATAACTTGAACTGGTTGAATATGAGATTTGTGCACACTGATGGTGATTCCCGACGAAAATGCCAGGTGAAGCAAATGATCTCTGGCTTTTACTAGTAATGGCTGGTTAGTGCGGTAAGGAGCTAGTCGTCTAAGCAGGGAGACATTCTGAATCCAAGCAGTCTCAGGTGAGCTACTACCACTGCCATGCATTTGGTGAACACCCTGGGGGCTATGGTGAGGCCAAGGGGAAGAACTTTGAACTGGTAATGATGGACTCCCAGCTGGAAGCGCATGTGTCTTCTGGATCATCTGTTCATTTTTATGTGATCGAGCACACCCAGTCGTCCTTGCCCAGAAAAGGGAGACTGGACTGAACCGTGACCATCCAAAATTTGGTGCATCAAACTGACTTGTTTAAGTTGCTGAGATCCATACTTGGTCTCCAATCTCCTATTTTTTTGGCACTAAAAAGAACCTTGAGCAAGTTCTGGATTCTACCTGGCTTTGTGGAACCTCTTGGATGACTCTTTTTCTAGCAGTTTTTGTATTTGAATTGCTGCTTGTTCTCTCTGATTGGGCTGAACATTGGGGATTTTTCTTGAGACTGGAGGTGTAAGGGAAAAAGACATTATATAACCTCTGAGAATAATCCTCTGCACCCAAGTATCTTTTGTTACATCTAGCCAGGCTCTCTGGTGCAATGGGCCTCCATTCAGGTGCGCTGGTAGGGACTGTCAAAGTATCAATCTCTGGACTCATAGTTTTGTGGGCCACCTCTGCTGTGGGGGCATTGTCAACCATTGGAGTTCCCCCTCTTCCTCTACATGTGTCCTGGAAAGGACCCTCGGATTTCTTGAACCACATCTTTTGACCACCTTGTTGAGTCCTAGAAAAGGATCTTTGAGGGGTTGAAAAACAAATGTCCATGGCAAATAGGGTCTTTCAATCCCTCTTACACTTAAATAATGTGCCCTTCACCTTGGGGCCAAACAAAGAAGTGTCGTCAAACGGAACATTGATGAATAATGACTTGAAGGACTCCAAAAAAACACATAAGTGCATCCAGGCATGTCTCCTGTTGTCAAGGCCTGAATCGGCTGCTCTTGAGGTTCCTTCAGCTACATGTGAAATCAGCCTGAGGGAGAATTGGAAATGGATTTCAGGGTAACCAACTGAGAAATCATGGATGATGGACCTCTGCAAAAATGGATCCTGACAGGGTTTTTGATAGTTCCTTAGTCAAATCACTCTGTAAACTTGTAAAACGTACCAAGTAATTCAGCGACCTTAAGGCAAAGGTCACTGAAGCACAGACACTCTTCCCAAACCTGCCCATCACCCTCAACTCCTTGTTAGTAGGATAAACAGTGGAACTCTCTTTGGCAAGTTTTTTTTTGGTGGCCACTGCCACAACCATGGCATTCATGGGCACACCCTTACCCAAAAATGCTTGTCCAAAGGTGGTGCCATAATCTTGTCTAGTCTCCTAGGCATTGGCACAACTGTGTCGGCTTTCTTCCACACCTGGTGAAAGATTAACTCAATAAGCTCATCTGCAGATGGAGTATCCCAGTACTGAAAGTCTCTGGGAATAGAGAGTCCTCAGATGAAGACTTACTGGGAGTCCAGCCACCTCTCTGCTTATGGATCTTGAGGATGTCTCCAAATGAGACATCTTCAAGAGGTGACCATGGGGGACCCTTCACCTTCATCGAAGTCTGTATCTTCAGTGATCGACTCCTCTGGGGTGTCCAAGTGCTCACTCTTACACATCATCTTCTGAGGGACCTCCTCAGTGGGATGCTCTGGGGAGGTATCACAAGAAATTGAAATACCCTGTTTGGAAGCCTGGGGGTCTCGGACTGGCTGTCCCTGTGGCAAAGAGTGATGAGGCTCTGCGTGCAGAGACATCAAAGTCGAAGACTTAGGATCCCAGGTGGTTGGAACTGACCATTCTGCTGAGGCAGAGAAAGCCCTCTTCACAGCCTCAAAGGCAGACCACTCCAGAGAAAGGGAAGCCCTCGGATCAGAAAAGACAAGCTTTTGGATCGCAGTCCTCCTCCACTCCGAAGGCAATCTCCCCAAGGTAGAAGATGGAGCCAAGCTATCCAGTGCTGACGTTCCAAGGTGCAGAGACCGCTCCAAAAGCTTCAGAGTCAACTACAATACCCTGTATCTGACAGGGAAGCTTTGATTCAGAGAGTTTTCCAGATCCAATGGAACCGGAGCACTCAGCTTGAGCTTTGGATCTGAAGATACTACTATCTTCAGATCCAAGCCCAAAAGAGCCAGAAGGCTCAGATCGAAGGACTCAGACAGCTGAAGGAGTCAGAGGAGGAACATGTAGAGGGGGTGTAATAGAACAACGGACCGTCTGACCAAAGGGGTAGGAGCCAGTAAGACACCCATTTGACCCTGTGCCGAAAGAAATATTCTTCCTCTCCACTCTTTCCACATCTTCCTCTGTCAAACATCTTGAAGAATGAGTGGAAACAAAAGAAGGGGACCTAGGTCTGCCCAAAAAAGGTAAGGGTACCCTTGGGGGCACCAGATTCACAGAAGGTGAATATCTTGCTCTGTGCAGGTGAACTGAACCAACAGGACTGGAAGTGGTCAGATCCAATATGTTTTTCCTTGGATCCGAGGAAGCTGGGTCTACCAGTATTTTCTTTTTCAGATCAGAGGGTGAGTCGGATCCATCTTGTTTTTTTTTCTTAGATCGGTCTGAAACCATAGAAGATGTAGAAGGTTTGGGAGACAAGGTTTTTGCTCATTTTGTTTTGGGAGTTTGATCTCAAGATATAGCCTTCTCCAAAGGCTGAGGGTAACAAGCCCTTCAAGATAAACTTGTTTTTAAGTTCAACAAAAGCCCTGGGGTTGAAACCATGGCAAATACAGCAATCTTCCTGGAGATGAAGCAGTCCCAGACAATTCACACACATAGTGTGGGCATCTGACAGAGGAAGTTTATGTCCACACTTAACACATTTTCTAAACCCAGTGGGGTCTTTTTCTACCATAACCAAACTACATCAATGGCAAAATTTTTTAAGAAAGAACAGATAACTTTTTTTTTAAATTTTTTGGGAAAGATAAGCAGAAGAGGAAAACCTTCCAGCAATGGTAGAGAAAAAACCTACCCCAAGTGTTTAAAGAAAATAAATATTCGCGAAAGAGATACACTCAGTAGTAAAGTCAAAAAAGGGAAAAAACTACTAATTATAGTAGTTTAGAAGGTACTAGTTGTACTATAGGTGAGGGGAATACAAAACCTTTAAGAATCTAAGAGACATTAGACTAGAAAATATGTAATAATAAACTTATCTGACAAGCGCTCAAGAGTTAAGGTAACAATGTCTTTCACTAAAAGTGAAAAATGAGATCTGAGGTAACTTAGTGCTGGGTGCGTTATGGGTAAGCGAGAAGCTCGAGAGTTCTGAGCTGCCACAAGCTTTAACAACGTTTGAGTCAGAGAGACTGGATCTGAGCCCATCAGTTGAGGACAGAATGAAAATTGACATCAGATATTTTTCTTTCTTCATTCTGTGGAATTTCAGGAGAGTGACAATTCTTCCACTTCACTTTACATTTCAGTTCTATCAAATAAATCTCTAAAATTTCAGTTTTTACCCAATTAAATACAAACAGATTCTTATCTTCTTTTACATCTATCTGCAGCATATGAATCTCATATAAGTGCAATTTTACTGCCTTTTCCTGACTTGTACTCTTCTACATTAGAAATAAACTTTTCCATTGACTTCACAAATTCAGCACCTGTGCCATTCTCACAGTTTACGATGGAGTTTTTACTAATAAATACTCAGCTCTCTTCTGCTTCATATTCCAAGTAAGGGCATCTGTCTGCTGCTGGTCTCTGCCATATTCGCCGACATGAGATGTAGCCTTGCGCAAACTGCTTGAATGATCACTAATTTGTCACATCATTGCTATCATATGGGTATTAAACCAGAGATTAAGCAGAAAAATAGAAACTTCCAAACCCTTGTGTGATATACCGGGATGAAATGTGATCCTGTAATCACAACTACACAGGTAAAAGCTGCACTCTCTAAAGCCAAAAACACAGCATCCATGGGACCGGACAACATCCCAGGCTGCATTTTACACGAACTGGCTCCCCACTTAAGCACCATGTTCAATAATAGTCTCACATCAGGCTTTGTGCCCACTGAATGGCGCACAGCAACAGTTATCCCACTCCACAAATGGGGAGCCACCACTGATCCCGGGAACTATCGACCTATTAGCCTGACGAGCCTGGTCTGCAAGGCCATGGAACGTATCATCATGGAACTCATAAACAAAGACATTGGTAACCTCCAAACTCTGGATCCCACCCAGTTCGGGTTTGTGAAAGGCAGATCATGCCTCCTGAACCTGATCGACTTCTTTGAGGCAGTCACCAAAGCCGTAGACGAAGGTAAGGTGGTTCACAGAGCCTATCTTGACCTCGCCAAGGCTATCGACACCATCCCCCATTCTGGAATTATAGCTAAACTCACTAAACTAGGTATAAATCCCTACATCACAACATGGGTTGCCAACTGGCTCACTGACAGAACCCACACTGTAAAGTTGCAGACTCCAAATCTGACCTCAAAGCAGTGACAAGTGGAGTACCACAGGGTTCCGTCCTTGGACCTCTCCTGTTTGGTATCTACTTCTCTGAAGTACAGGCTAACACAGAAGGCCTCTGGCTAATGAACTATGTAGATGACTGCAAACTAGGAGCCACAGTCAAGTCCCCAAATGATGTAGACATCCTACAGAAGGGCCACGCTGAGACAGATGCCTGGTGTCAGAGCCATGGCCTCAAGCTCAATGCCAAAAAGTGCAGTGTCATCCCCTTTGGTAAAAACTCTGTACCCATGAACTACCACATAGGCAGCAATCTACTTAACACCGAATGCGTGACAAGAGACCTTGGGACCCAGGTGGACAGTAGTCTCTCCTTTGATAGTCACATCGCCACAGTAGTCAGGAAGTCCTTCTACATGGCACACCTCATCATAAAAGGGTTCTCATCCAGGAAAAAAGAGGTCATTGTTCCCCTCTACTCGACACTCATTAGACCATTATAGAGTACAATGCCCATTTTGGAATGTACCTCACAAGACATCTGCAGCAGCTGGAAAGGCCACAGAAGTACCTCACAAAGAGGATTACTGGCCTCAAACAAATGCCCTACACTGACAGTTTCAAAAAACTCTAGCTTTACTCCGTAGCATATCGCCTACTCCAAGGTGATCTCTGCCTAACATATAAAGCTATGTCAAACCCAGAGCTGTTGGACATACTACACCTAAAGAAATCCCTCCGAGCTACATGCTCTAGGGACCTAAACCTTGTCACCACAATAAAAAGGACATGATGGAGGGATAGATTCCTGTCCCAGAGACTTCCCATACTCTGTAACAGGCTACCCATCTATGTCAAGCAAAGTTCTTCATTAGCACTCTTCAAGAAAAATCCTGATGAGTGGATGGGAAATAGGAAATACACCCTGGGGATCACTTCTGTGTCTGTGCTCGACAGTGGCACAGGAAAATAACTTTCTTGGGTGGCGTAAGCCAGGGAACCTTGTTGGCTAGGGTTACGTAGGCCCTTGGGCCGATAGCCTAGTACCTACCTATGAACATATGAAGCCCTGAATACTAAGTATACAGCCCAAGTTTGACTAGTGACTTGGACAGCTGAAGAGCTGGGCTGGAGAGGATGTGAGTGAATTGTCTCTGCCAGCTTGCTCGTCCTAAGGGGAGGGAGATTGCTTAGGACAGTCACTCGTGTTACACTCAGAGAAAGTACTGGATCATACAGCATGCACCTGCAAACCACATGCTACTCATGGAAGCATTGGTGAGAAACTCAGGGTGCAGAGGTATGTTTCATGCAACGGACAACACTGAGTGGAGGTCAAGAGAGATGCTGCAAGGAGGGAGGCTCCAAGGGGGATGGGTAGGCCACTCTTTTGGACTTGAAAGCTGGCACACTCCCTACCACCAAACTCTCACCGTGGGGGCAAATGGGCTGGCTATTTAGGCAACCAAGGCAAGAACAAACAGGCCACAGGAATCTAGTCTAGACCAAAGATGCCAGGATCTCACCAAGTAGGTAATTAAGGACAGAGTTCTAAAAAAAAGTGCTGCTGCTGTGAGCTCATACTTGTCAGAAGTCCTTCCTGCTGCATTGATTTAACCTTTTTTGACAAAGTTATTTAAGGAGGGGGCAGAGAGCAGATAATGTACAAAATACTATGAATACCATCACAAAGAGTTTCTTGTCCAGCCTGTCCCAACAAGCATGCCATGGCTATATCAAGGAAATGATGTTAGAGCCTGCATTATAGTCCAGGTCAGGTGCTTTTACCTGACATGGCTTTTTTTTTGTCAAATAGCTTAAATGACTTGTTCCTCCTTTGTCTTGTTGTGTGATTGAAACTGGAACAGACTACATGGATATTTATGCTGTATCTCTTTACCTAGGCATTAAAGGAAAGGAAAGTTACCACAACGGTAGATGATAGAATGATCACTGCTGCAGTAGCCTTAAAGGAAAACTCCACCCTAGAACTAAAAAATATCTTTTTTTTTTTCATTCTATCTGTTTCCTGACCTATTTTAACACCTCAAAAATCACTCTAAGACCTCAGACCTTGTTTTACACTATACTTAGAAGTCATCCAACTACAGCCAAAAAAGTAACTAAATTGCAGGCCTTTGTTCAGGGTTTTCTTTTATCGTTTAAGAGGAGTTGATTCTGCAAGGGTCTCACAGTGCAGTCACAGTTTTAACACCACCTCTGAAGTAGTAGAGGACTCTCAATTCCCCTTGAACTACAAAAGAAAACACTGAAGTGTAGTGTAAAACAAGGTCTGAGCCAAACATAAATGAGGGTGATTAGAGACAGAAAAGAAGCAGTCCTTAGAGACAGAAAAGAAGCAGTCCTTTTACAGAAGACAAAGAAAATAACAGTGAATGTCAAAAATCCCATTATGGGAATTCAAAGTTACTTCTTTATGTCTGGAATGAGTCATACAAAGCATTATGGGAAAGAGAAAGGGTTGAGGGAGAACAAGATAACGTTGCTACATCAAGCCCCATTAGTAGCCATGTTGTGGAAAACAGTCTAAAATTACAAATAAAGCACTTAGAGTGATTGTGAGGTGTTAAAATAGGTCAGGAAATAAAGACAGAGTGAAAAAAACAGATTTTTTATAGTTCTAGGGTAGAGTTTTCCTTTAACTACACAGGTTATACTGCCCAGGATATAACAACTGCTTGGCTTCCAGAGCTTAAGGGCAACTTCCACATACCCAAACCATTATCAGCTCGGGCAGAGCAGACTAAAATATATGGTCTGGGGAACAAGTCCTTCAGAGCTTTCATGTCACCTGAAAGAGGGAGAATAGGGACCTGAAAAGGTCAGTGCTAGCTACATAAAATCACAGTCCTCACTGTGGCAATAAAAGTATACAAAAATAAGGAGGATGGGAGTAAGGATCACCTGAACATATACTCTTCTGTAAGTTTATTTACACAACTGTACTATGTTCATCATTTCATCAGTATTGCAGTAACCTCAGCTATAAGGGTAAATTACTATAGCTTATAATAACTGGAGGGTGGAAGGATAAAGGTCCAGGAGTCCCTGGAGATTGGTCCTACCAAAATAAATTTGTTCTAGACCTGGAAAAGGAATCTAGTTTGTCATGCTTTGCAAAAGGTATGTACACAGGACCAAAGTGCTGCTTCTAGAATACTTATAGAATTCACCCCTTTCAAAAAAACAACAGTCATGAAGCAAAGGCCCTAGTATGACTGTGCTTTGACCCTGCATGGAACTGCCTTGTTGCTGTGAAAGGAAATTGCATGAGACAACCATCTGGAGATGGCCTGCTTTGATATGAGCCCTTTTTTCCTTCCTTCATGAGAAATGAATAACTGATCAAACTTTCTGAAGGTTTTAATTCTGTCAAGACAATATCAAAGTTATCTATGGACAACCAGGGTATGAAAAATATTTTCGCCCTCATTTTTAGGCTTTGGAAAGAACAAATGACACTCAGTAGCTTGGCAAAAAGTCAAGTTGGATGCCACTTAACGCAGAAGTGAAGGATTACTTCTCAATGAAACCCTATCTTTGTGGAAAATGAGATAAGGCTGACCAACCATGAGACCCTAAAATTCAGATGTTCTTCTTGCAGAAGTCAGAGCAATCAGTAAAACTGTAAAAGGAAAAACACTTTGGTTGCACACAGCAGGTTCCTTTAAATCAAAACAAAGTAGACTAGTAAGCGCTTTTATGGATACACTCCGTTTCATCAGACTAACAAATTCAATGAGCCACATCACACTTAAAAAGCCTCACAAATACAAACAGACCAATCCAAAGAATACAACTAATTAAAGCAATACTTGTTGTTGTTGTGTCTTTCGGCTTTTCCTGGTTAGGGGTCGCCACAGCGGAACTCCGGTCCGCTAAGAACTGGCAGTAGATTGTTAATTAAAGCAATACTAACAATGTTAAATACATAATAGTTCATCCTACAACTTCTCAACCATTTTATAAAATTCATTGTATAAATAGAAAGTCTAATTTATAAATATACAGTAAAAACAATATAGATCTGTATCAACAATGTCGATGCTAATTCCAAAAGAATAAAAAATTACTAAATATATGCAATGAATATACAGTCATATAGATAGATAAAATACAATAAAAACTATATAAAAAAACATATCCACACTATCTAATGCTTAAGAGCTCTGGCTCTTAAAAAAGGTTTGAGGGATACCCTACTGTTAAGACCAGGTAGTTTATCAGCTTGAAAAAAAAAGAGTATCCATTTCTGTTCTATAGCTTCAGTGCTATTATACAAATTACCCCCCCCCTCTCTTATTAGCAGAAACAATCTCCAACACTAAAAATTTGAATTTATGTGTTGAACCTTCTCCCTCCACATGCATTGCCAATGCACTACTTTCTTTAGCATTCCTAATGTCCCTTAAATGTTCTAAAATCCTATCCTTTAAAAGTCAATTAGTCTTGCCTATATAAAAGCAAAACATCCTGTACAGTAGCTAAAATACATCACATTTTTAGTGTGGCAGTCAGCATAAAAGGTAGCTTCTATTTCAAATCCCACACGTGGATGTATAAATTGTCTGCCTGTGTGAATATAGGGACATGCCATACATCTCCTACATGTGTAGGTGCCAAGTCTGTCAGATTGAACCTAAAGCCTTATAACAAAGATGAATTTTCAAAGATCTATTATTCCTGAAAGTGAAACGCAGTTCATCCCCTATTACTCCATTCATTTCCGTAACATTAGAAAGAATATCCCAATTATTCTTGATAACATCACATACCCCATGTATGTTACTGGCATAAGTTAAAGGCATCCTGAGTACATTACCAACATCCTCACTCCTATTCTGTGTGGTCATCTCACTGCTATTATCAAGTCCTGTCATACCTATACGTCTCTTTTCATAGTAGGGTCTACATCTACCATGTCTTTCTCTCCAAGCTATAATAATCTGACTATCACATTCTCTTTATATCCCCTTTCCATAAATTCTTGCTTCAATGACCACAATGCTGCTTGTAATAAATTATCATCATTGTGCAAATGCATAATGCAAAAAATCTGTCCTTTCAACACATTCAGCTTAGTGTGTTTGGGGCTCATGCTCCCATTGTGTAGGACGTTAATGTAGTAGAAACTGAATGAAAAACGTCCATGTTAACTCTTACATCGAGGAACTCAATCTCCTTGGTAGAGTATTTATAAGTGAAGTTGAGAAAAGTAGTAACATTGTTGACGTATAATAAAAATTCATCCAAACGTTCCTCTGTATCATGCCATAACAAAAAAAATGTCGACAAAACGTTTATACCACACAATAGACGTAGAATATATATTGTTAGAAAGGACATTTTTTATTTCCCATTGTACCAGAAAAAGGTTGGCGTAGCTGTTGGCACAAGCAGTGCCCATGGCTACGCCAACCTTCTGTATATAGTGCCCATCTCCATTTTTATGTGTTTTTATGTTTGGAGATGAGCACTATATACAGAAGGTTGACGTAGCCATGGGCACTGCTTGCGCCAACAGCTACACCAACCTTTCTTAAGCATTAGATGGTGTGGATGTTTTTTTATATAGTTTTTATTGTATTGTATCTATCTATATGACTATATATTCATTATATATATTTAGTCATTTTTTATTCTTTTAGAATTAGCATTAGCATCAACATTGTAGATATAGATTTATATTGTTTTACTGTATATTTATACATTATACTTTCTATTTATACAATGAATTTTATAAAATGGTTGAAAAGTTGTAGGATGAACTATTGTGTATTTTAACACTGTTAGCATTGCTTTAATTAATTGTACTCTTTGGATTGGTCTGTTTGTATTTGTGAGGCTTTTTAAGTGTGATGTGGCTCAAGAATTTGTTAGTCTGATGAAGCAGAGTGTATCCGTGAAAGAGCTTACTAGTCTACTTTGTTTTGATTAAAGAAACCTGCTGTGTGCAATCGTGTTTTTTCTTTTACATATGGGCTTATTGCTAGTTGGTTGCTTTATCCTGTGGTGAGGGAAATTTCTCTTTGCAATCAGTAAAACTGTTTTCCATGTTACAAAACTCATATCAGCCTGATGGGCTGGTTCAAATGGAGTGGAGGTTATTTATTTATTCATTCACTCACTCACTCATTCAAAACACTGACATCCCAAGAAGGAGCCATCTGTTTTCTATGGCTCCTTCTTGGGATGTCAGTGTTTTGAATGAGTGAGTGAGTGAATGAATAAATAAATAACCTCCACTCCATTTGAACCAGCCCATCAGGCTGATATGAGTTTTGTAACATGGAAAACAGTTTTACTGATTGCAAAGAGAAATTTCCCTCACCACAGGATAAAGCATTTTAATGTGGGATTACTTTGAAAGGGAAGGATCTATGGGCAGACAAGTTGAAATGGCCAATAAATGAACCTTGAACAAAAAAAAGGCCAGAGGATAACAACTCACATAAATATTGTGGAACCAGAGAAATGCTAGCCTTAAAAGGGTCCAGGTTTTTGTTCTGACACCATCTAAAAAATCTTTTCCATTTGCTAATATATGTTTTCTTAGGTAGCAGGTTTCATTGCCTCTTCTAACACCTGCTGCACATCCTCAGAAACTTGGTGCCTAAAAAGTATTACAAACTCTTTCATCCAGGCAGTTAGTTGACATTGTTTTAGGCTGGGGTATACCAGACACGCCCTGTATTCTGTGAGTAGGTCAAGTCTGTGAGGAAGCTTGAGGTTATTGGCCTTGGCCATTAGAACGACTGTTGCCTGGGCCAGAAGGGAGTCGCCACAATGATCTCTGGGAAGTCCTTCTGAATCTTAAGAATGACTCTGGATATCAGTGGAAAGGGTGAAAAAGCATGACAGGAACATTCATGTCAAAGGAAATCAAAATGTATCCTTTTTCCAGGCCTGCTTGGAAGGAGTCTTGGAGCAGAATTTTGCCAGTTTGTTGTGAATGCAAGTTAACAGGTCTATCTGAGGTGTTCCCTACAGCTGAATCAGTTTTTGGAAAACCCCTTAATTCAATTTCCATTCATGAGGGTCTGTCCTGGTCCTGCTCAGCTTGTCTGCCACAATATTTTTCTCTGATGGGATGTAAGATACCTGAAGACTGAGACTGTGCTGAATAGCAATATCTCAGGGTAAGACCTGTTTCCCCCTATTTATGAAATGCATCACCGTGGAGTTGTCTGTAATTATGGGGACCATAGATAGAGTTGAACATGTTTATTTCTGCCAACATCTCTTCTATGTTTATATGCTCTGTTATGTTCATTTTGTCCTAAAAACCCTGCACTTTTACGGGTCTATATCACATTATCGAAACCACAAAAGGTCGAATACCTCTTCACCAACCCCTATTTGTTGAACGTGAATTGCTACCGTGAAAATCTTTCCCACTATGAGTACATGCTGGCCAATCTACTGTTTGCAATAACCCCCCCCCAACTAAATATACCAACTTCGAGATTGCACTACAATAGGGACAAAGGGCAAATTACAAATGATGGCCCACTGGTCACTTACTGTGGGAAGCAGTTTGTGAAAATGATAGTTTGACAGATTTCAGAGTGCGACAAGAAGTGGTCAATCAAGAGGTATTCGACCTTTTGTGGTTTCAATAATCTGAACAGACCCCACTTTTACTTTACAGGAAACTGGAATGTAAGGGGATGTTGATGTCAGGACCATACAGATTTTAGATACCAGTGAATCTTTCTAATGTGGAATATGGCTAGAGGAATTGTGAGATCACAAATGCCATAAATCCTAGCATCCTGAAAAAAACCTTGGTTAAGCTTTGGACCAAGAGCAAATAATTCAGGAAAATCTCTAGGTTCTGTGGAAGAAAAGCTCTTTGAAGTGAGGTATCTAGTAGACACCCTAGGAAAATAATCCTGTAAGGAGTCGTCAAACAAGACGTTTGGTTATTTTCTTGATACTAAAGTATGTGAAGGAGATCTTGCACTCAAACAAGAAATTCCTGACACTTTGAAAAAGACTCTGCAAAGGTAAGCAACTCTTTTGAATAAATACAAATCTGGATACTCTACGGTCTACAATAAACTATAATAAGAATGAATCAAATCGGTGAAGTGAGTTTTGCCAAATGTAAAATGTGCGAGCATTGTTCAGTGAATTTAACTTTGCTGACAGTCTAGTTTGCCTTTTTCTCTACTGTTGAGTAACCCTGGAGTTGGTAAACACACACACACACACATAAATATATATATATATATATATATATATATATATATATATACACATAAGTTCAGGGGGTTTGGGGGTGTCCTCCCATATGTGCAAGGGGCTCGGCCCCTGCAAAAAGCATGTTTTTTATGTTCACTTAAGGTAGTTTCAACGGGAAGTTATCAAACTTATGCTGATCAAAACTAACTTTGTCGAGTCAACATGACTCCACTAAGACTGGGGCTAAAACTTTGCAAATGCCTTTCGAGAAGTGGATAACTGAAAGGATAATCCAGATACAGCAACACATAAGGAACTTCTGAAATCTTAAGCTACACAAATGTGATAAGCATCCTTCAAATCTAGGGTCAGTAAAAACTTAAAGGGATAATCGGGGCTAATAGGTTTTGAAGGGATGGCATTTTAAAATTTGGGACTTCCACCAACTGGTTTAGAAAAGCAATGCCTTCGAAGAAGCTTATTTCATTGGTACCAGTAACATTCTGGAATAAAAAAAAAATACTTTTCACAGAAAGGGGAAACGCTTCTATTATTCCTGTGTCAGCAGATGCTGAATGACAAAAGGGAAAAAAGAGACTCTCGCTGCCATCTGCATCTCTGATGCATCACTTTCAGAACCCATTTGTCAGAGAGTACCTGTTACCAAATACAAGAATGTAACGCCAGATTTTGGAAGGGATTAAAGGCTTGCCAGGATGAAAAGGGTGGGGATGACTCTGCATAGTAATTCAGACTTAATGGACTGGCCTTTTTTCTTGGGGGGGGGGGGTCTTCCTTTCCTTTTGGTGTCTCCTTAACATGTTTTTTTTTTTTTTTTTTTTTTTTTTTTTTTAAATGTCTGCTTGCCAGAAGTTTGTTCTGTCTGCTTACTTGTTCTTGTTATACAGGTGGATGTGAAACCTTTAATACATTTGGAGAAAGCAGGCTGAAAAATCAGAGTAACCCCTGAATCAGTTTCCCCTCTCTCATCGCACTTTTTCAAGAACTCAACAGCAGATGGTCCAAATACCAACTCTTGATCTAAAGGAGAGCACAGCATTAAAGCATTTAACATCTTCAGTTAGATGTTGTGTACTTAGCCAAGCATACCTTCTCATAATTGCTCCAGTGGCAGTTGCTCAGGACGAAGCATCAGCTGAATCATAAGCATACTTCAGAGTGTTTGGTCACCTAAGACAGCAGCAATAAGATTATTCATACATTTTTCCTCAGAATAGAGAAAAGTGGTATAAACTTTAACATATGAGCTTAACAAGGGATTCACAAAGTAACAGTAGCAGAAGTGAATAATTTCTCACCAAATCTATCAAAAGCTTTCCCATCCTTTTCAGAGGAGGGGGGGTTAGCATTTACCAGATGTTTAGAAGCAGCAGGGTTTACCAAAGAAATCCATACCTTCAGATCTGTGGTTGGAAAACAAAACTTGATATAATCTACCGGATTCTTTAGGGGCAGCAGGCTGTATGTCAGGCAAGTTACAGGCTGTAATAAACACATCTTCCAATGATGGAAAAACAGAAGAACAGGGATAGGTTCAGGAAATTCCATTTGTAGTAAATCACAATATTTCTTCAAGGACAGTGAAATATCATTATGTCCACATTGAACCAACTGGTTGATTTCTGAAAATGGATCTCAAATAAAGAAAATTCTTCTAAGGGACTATCAGAAGAATTACGCTCCTCAAAATTAGTTACTGAAGAGAAAAAGCAGAGGTTGTCTCTGAAAATGATTTTCCTGTTCAATATGCTCAAAATCTTTAAAAAAGAATAAGTCCTTCTTCTCTTACCTGTAATACCTGAAACAGAAGGTCAACAGCCTGAAATAAGCCCTAAGCTGAGCTGAGCTCAATAAACCACTTCTGTCAAAAGTAACAGAGACAATGCAGCATAAAGGTTTAACTTTCTGCTTCTTTTTGACAGGAATTTCTTTAGAAGTAGATGGACTCCTGCAGGCAAACCATCCTGGAGGACAGGCATACGAGTGTGGTTAGTCAGTGAAGCATTCACTGCTCCTTACTCACAGACTGACAAGAATGGTTCTCCCCTGAACGACAAGGGCACTCCAACAGCCACAGAGGACAAGACTAACCCTCAGTCCATGGTGGCTGAAGGGACTGCAAAAATAAAGAAAAAAAAAACTGTCTTGAAGGTACCACAACAAAAATTAATTAATTCACACACAAGCTGTCTCATTACCGTGCTGTATCAAGTATTATACAACACAGTACAGCTGAAATAAATAACAAAATTCCAGACCAGCTGATATCATTTACTCCACGTAACTCATAAAACAATTATAATTAACTTTTAGTTATGTACTCACCATAACTTCAGATGTTTGGGATCCATCTCGCCTACATTCTGACTGATGGGTTCGGAGCCGATCCTCGGCTCTGACTCGGCACGCTTATGCCAAAGAGCGAAGTCTCTTATTGGCTGAGCTTACTATATCCCAGGATGCACCACTACCAGTCCCCCAGATCTAGTTTGTCCGCATACATGCACACACGCATGCACTGCTTATATAACATTGACAGATGATACAAGATAAAAAACAGTAGAACCCAAACCGTTCAATCTCTTCTGATCTCCAAGGCAGGGGAAGGAGGGTGGGTATTAGGAATGTAGAGATGGATCCCAAACATCTGAAGTTATGGTGAGTACATAACTAAAAGATGTTATGTGATCCTATCTCGCCTACATTCTGACTGATGGGACAGCGTCCCTAGCACCTAAATCCTGGGTGGCTCACTGGAAAACACTCCTGAGTACCATGGAACCAAATGATGCTCGTCCTTTAGATGCCACATCCAATTTATAGTGGGAAATGAAAGTGTGCGGGTTGGACCAAGTAGCCGCAGCACAAATTTCAGAAATAGCGAGCTTGGAATGGAATGCAATAGAGGTAGCCATAGCTCTAGTAGAGTGAGCTTTGACAGATGTTGTAAGTTGCTTATTTGAAGAGGAATAAGCTTGAGTTATGCAATCTCTGATCCATTTGGCAATAGTAGCTTTAGTGATGGTTTTACCCAGTTTATTATCTGAAAAGGACACAAACAATTGATCTGTTTTCCTAATTTGCTGAGTCCTATCTAGATAGAAGCGCAATTGTCTGTGAACATCCAATGTATGGAAGGTGTATTCCGCTTTGTTTGAAAATTTTGGAAAGAAATCTGGTAGCTCTAAAGATTGTTGGAGACAGAGATTAGAGCAAACTTTTGGGACAAAAGATGGATTAGGTCTAAGTGATACTCTATCCTTGTGAAAAATCAAGTACGGTGGTTTGATAGATAGGGCTTGAAGTTCTGAAACTCTTCTTGCAGAGGTTATTGCAATTAAGAAGGCAGTTTTCCAAGACAGATATTTCAACTCACATGTAGCAGCCGGTTCAAATGGGGAAGATGTTAAGGCACGAAGTACCAAATCAAGATCCCACGGAGGCGCAGGATGAAAAACTGGGGGTCTTAAAAGCACAGCACCTTTCATGAAAGTTTTACATAATCTGCTGCTCATCAACGGTGGGTCTGTGGAATCGTGAAATTTGGAGATAGCTGCTAGTTGGACTTTAATAGTAGAGACTGAAGATCCTTGATTAAACAAGGATGTTAAAAATTTCAAGACCTCTGGTATCGGGGCAGTAATAGGGTCTAATCCTCTGAGTTGAGCCCAGATAGCAAACCTCTTCCACTTACTGTGATACAACTTCTTAGTGGTGGGTTTGTGGGCTGAAGATAAAATGTGAATAACTTCCGGGTCCAAGGTGTGATTTCTGACTATAGTCGGAAGTGGAGGAGCCAAGCTGTTAATTTCAAAGTGTGAAGGGACTGGTGCTGTTATCCCGACTGATGAACCAGAAGGTCCGGAATTAGATCCAAGAACCAAGGACCATCCAGAGTATATTTCTGTAGGAAGGGGAACCATACTTGACGAGGCCAGTACGGAGCAATTAGAATCATTGTGGACCCCAATTGGGAAGCTTTCTGGATGACTTTGGGGAGGAGTGGAATCGGAGGGAAAGCATAAAGCAGTCCTGTTGGCCAAGGTTGGACTAGAGCATCCGTAGCTGTCTCCCCTTGACGCGGGGTCAAGGAAAAGAACCTTTTGCACTTCGTGTTTCGTGGTGTTGCAAACAGGTCGCAGCACGGAATCCCCATCTTTGAAAATCTGAGCTGCTACTGTTTCGTTCAGAGACCACTCGTGAGGAGAGAGAATAGTCCTGCTCAGTCTGTCTGCCAATACATTGGATTTGCCTGGAATGTGGGTCGCTACCAGGAAGCGCTTGGTAGCCACTGCCCAATCCCACACCCTCATGGCCTCTCTGCAAAGGGGGTAAGATCTGGTCCCTCCTTGTTTGTTTAGATACCAGACCACCGACATGTTGTCTGTGTGGATGGCGATAATGCCTTGAGGGAGAAACTTGTGGAGGGCTTGTAAGGACAGAAGTACAGCCCTCATTTCCAACACATTGATATGGAGAGATGTTTCGTTGGGAAGCCAAGAACCTTGAACTGACCTGCCCAGACAATGCCCCCTCCCACCCCGTCTGGGAGGCATCCGTAGTCAAGGTGGCCACCGGAGGGGGTATAAAAAAGGGTCTTCCCTGATTCAGATTGGATGGCAGAAGCCACCAGCGGAGGTCCCGTTTGCACGTTTCTGTAATCAGTATGTGATGATTGAGGGGGAGATCTTGAAAGGACCATTGTGTCGATAATAGCCACTGGAGAATCCTCATGTGCAACCTTGCCAGAGGAACTAGGAGAACCGTGGCAGACATTGAACCTAAAAGTTGCAGGACCATCCTGGCTGGAGCTTTGGATCTTAGAAGCAGGGCTCGGACCTGATTTTGTAATGTTTGTATCCTTTCGGTAGGAAGGAAGATCCGCATTAATTTTGAGTCTATCTCTGCTCCTATGAATCTTATGCGCTGAGAAGGCAGCAAGACAGACTTTGACCAGTTGAATGTAATTCCCAGGGAAACACCCAGGGAGATGGTGGCTTGTAGGTTCTCTAGTAGTAGATGCCTGGTGGTGGCAGTCAGGAGCCAGTCGTCCAGATAGGGAAACACTTGGAAGCCGAGACTCCTCAGGTGAGCAGTCACTACTGCCAAACACTTGGTGAACACCCTGGCGGCTGTGGTGAGACCAAAGGGCAGTGCACAAAATTGGAAATGACTGTCTCCCAGGCTAAAGCGCAGATACCTCCTGGACGCCTGATGTATCGGTATGTGATAATAGGCGTCCTTGAGATCTATGGAGCACATCCAAACATCTTTCTCCAACAATGGGAGAATGGATTGTAAAGTGACCATTTGGAACTTGGACTTCATGACGGACTGGTTTAGTTTGCTGAGATCCAAAATGGGTCTCAGGTCCCCTGTCTTTTTTGGCACTAAAAAGAACCTTGAGTAATTTCCGGATCCGATCTGGTCTGTGGGGACCGGTTGGATGACTCCTTTTCTAGCAGCTTTGAAGCTTCTACGGCTGCAATTTCCCTTTGACTGGGTGGTGGGTCCGGGATTTTTTTGGACGGTGGGGGTGAGCGTGTAAAGGGAATGGTGTAACCTCCGGCAATAATCCGAAGCACCCATCTGTCCTGAGTGATAGACTCCCAGGCTTTTAGGTGCTTGGCAAAACGGCACCCGACTGGCTCCGGAGCAGCACAGCCGGGCAATCCCTCATGGAGTGTGGGAGGCTGAAGAGCCACGAAAGGACTCGCGGTCTCCAGTGTTGCGGGGGCTTCTGCCGCCTCTGGGACGGCGTCTCCCAGAAAAATTTCCCCGTCCTCTGCCTCTGGAAGGGGAATCTTCCTGCTGTTGAGGAAAGAATTTCTGTGATTTGCGGAACCACATCTTCCCTCCTCTTTTAGCCTTGGGATAAGGCTGAAAGGGAGTGGAAAATCGTGCTCCTACGGCAGATAAAGTCTTTCCCTCCTGCTCACAGCAGGTAAGAGTGTCTTTTACCTTGGGTCCAAACAAAGAGGACCCATCAAAGGGAGCGTCGGCAAAGGAAGACTTGAAGGCCTCCGCGAAATGACGCAAACGGAGCCAGGCTTGTCTTCGTAGAGCCACGCCTGTGCCTGCCGCTCTGCCCACCCCTTCAGCCGCATATGAAATGAGCCTCATGGACGAGTTAGAAATCGAGGTAAGGATAGCCAACTGAGAGCTAACCGACTGGGCTAGCTGCTCAGGTAGGTTACCTGAGAGGGAGTCTGAGAGCTCCTTGACCAGATCCCTCTGTAGTCTGGTGAAATGTGCCAAATAATTCAGGGATCTCAGAGTAAAGGCCGCTGAAGTCAGGGTGCGCTTCCCATACCGGTCCATGCTCCTAGACTCCTCATTAGGAGGATGAACGGACGTTGAAGCCTCTGCCACGTCCTGCTGTGTAGCAGATGCCACCACCATGGCATCTACAGCCACGCCTTTCGTTAAGAACTCCTTCTCGGGTGGGGCAGACAAAAATTTGTTAGGGCGAGAAGGCACTGGTTCCACAGTATCTGGATGTTCCCACGCCCTCCGACAAACCAAATCCAGGAGCTCGTCGAAGGGCGGAGACACCCAGGAGGCGGAGGGCTGAGCCCCGAAGGCCTTGAGGAACATCGACTCATCAGCGGAGGGGGGTTTGGAATTCCAGCCGCCTCGTTGCTTGAGGATCTCTAGAATGTCTGCAAATGAGACATCATCCGAGGACGACTTTGGGGACCCCTCCGCATCATCAAGATCAGTGTCCGATGTAAGAGACTCATCGGGGGAGTCCACGTGCTTCCTCTTGCACGATCTCTTCCTTGGGGGCTCCTCCGAAGACAACTCCGAAAGACCCTCAGGAGGAGGGGAACCACCAGTGGGGGTAACCTCAGGCCCCGGGGCTCCGCTGCCTAGAGACAGGGGAACTACCAAAGACCCAGTCTCCATGCCCAGGGAAGGTGCCGGTAAAGCCGTAGAGATGGCCGAAGAAGATTTGGCCAAGGCACTCCTCATAGCTCTGAAGGCCGGACCCCCAGAATCCTGGGAGGGTCCAGTCTCTGGAGCCATGATAGCAGACGGAAGTCCCGCGGCCAAAGCACCGAGAGGGAGGCTTGGAACCGAAAGCATTGGTCCCGAAACGTCACCCCCGGGCCCGGCCGAAGAAGTCCGTGTGCTAAACTCGGACCCGAAGGCCGGGGTTGGAGTAAGGGTCGGAGCCGACCCTAGGATCTCTACTGGCTCCATCAGCACCTGCTCCGACGGAGCCGAAGCGGTCGGAGGAGGAATGGCAATGGAATGGGCTATCGGCTCCGAAGCCAATTGGGTCGGAGCCAAAACAAATTTCTGAAAGACTGGGGACTGGAAAAGTCTTTGGAGTACCCTGTCTATGTCCGAATCTGACATCCTTGATGACCTGGAAGAGACCGAACGGGTCCGAGTAGGCCTCTCCAACGGCTCCAAGGGACTAGGGGACCGGCTCCGAATCGACTCGATAATTATTGGCGCCGACGGAGTGTCCAAACCAATTTCCATCGGTGCCGAAGAGGGCTTCGGCGCCGAGGTGGAAGTGTCTGAGCGGACAACCTTCATCGGCTCCAAGATCAGTGGAGCCGATGAAGATGATCCGCCTCTCGAGGCCCCAGCCGTCGGCTCCGAACCCAGAGGAGTCGAGGCTGGAGGCATCGAGGCAGACCGTTCCGCCCTCGGCTCCGAAGTCCGTGGAGCCGAAGGAGAAGCCTGCCTATGTCTTTTGGCGGTCGGTTCCAACGGGCTGGTCGGAGCCAACGCCCTTTTCTTCTTTGCAGGAGAAGGAGAGGAAGCTAAAGCCTCTTCAAATGAGGGTTTAATAAGGCCTTTTAAAATAAGTTTATTTTTCCTCTCTTGGAGGACCCTCGAGGAAAACGTGTGGCACACGCTACAGGACTCCTGCAAATGTTTGGCGCCCAAACAGTAAACACAGAGAGAATGGTCATCTGTTATTGACATCTTGAAACTGCACTTAGTGCACTTTTTAAATCCTGAAGGCCTAGGAGCCTGTGACATTATGGCAACCAATTTAGTGTAACTAGCCAAAAACCAAACACACTAACAATCACAGAAACATTTCTTTTCTTTTCTCTTTTTTTTTTTTTTTTTTTTTAAAACAAAGGCTGTCACAAATAGACAAAAATAACCAAAGGGGTCCAAAAGCCCCTAAATAAAACGGGACCTGAACAACAACGGACTGACAGGGGAAGGCCCTTAAACTCAAAGGGGACCTCTAGTCAGAAAAAAACGCATTCACTACACAAAAACTTTACAGAAAATGCTCACTCAAACACAAAAAACACGAGATAGCTGTTAAAACAGCTTTTTGTTGAAGATTTAGGAAATTCCTGACAGGAAAGTAAGTGAAAAAGCACTACTTAGCTCAGCCAGCTCGAGACCACGTCTTTGCTTGTTAGCGGCAAACGAGATCTGGGGGACTGGTAGTGGTGCATCCTGGGATATAGTAAGCTCAGCCAATAAGAGACTTCGCTCTTTGGCATAAGCGTGCCGAGTCGGAGCCGAGGATCGGCTCCGAACCCATCAGTCAGAATGTAGGCGAGATAGGATCACATAACATCTTATGTTTCATATTAAAGTTATATGCTACAAAAACGTATCAGAGAAATTTAATTGAATGTGTACACTACATGCAGATCATCCACTCGGTTTGAATGCTGCATGCAATAACCTGTCTTAGAATCAAGAATGTTAAGGAGATAAAATGTTTGATATGTTGGTTTTAAATCAACTTTTTGATCATTTTAGCATATATCAAAATATAAGCAGTGATCAAATAATGAACATCTGTGTGTGCCTACAAGTGGACAAAAGAGACCTACCACTGGCATAACTGGAAAACAAGCTTCGGGATTGAGGCCTACAATGACATGCGTAAAGGAAAAAAAATAGAAACAAAGCTGTAACAGAGGCACCGTAAGTTAAAACAGATCTTTGATAAACAGACAAAAGATTTGCTCACTCACTGGTACACACCAAATCAAGCAGCTAAAGGATGCATGATTTTTTTTTATAAAAATGTTAATAACCTCAGCATTACACTTACTTTGGCAACAGAGAACTCATGGGAAAGGGGAGCCTGAAAATCTTTTGTCAGCTAAGAGGTGCTAATGCCGGAGTTATATATTCATACAGGTTTCCAAAGACGAATTTATTTGGTCAAAGATCTCATTTTCTAACACTGATTCTGGAAAAATTATTAAAAATTGAACAATGCTTCACCTCATGCTTATAGCTAATTACTCCAAGGTTTAAGTGGAACAATGTAAGGTATTCTAAGGCTTCCATCTTGGAACCTCACATGGTTCTCGCTCTCATATCCATTACTTTACAGCAAATCCTGCATCTACACCTCATTTATGCCTTACTAGTGACTATCTTACACACATTCTTTTCATAACATAATGCCTTTCACCTGCTCTGCTCACATCCACATCTTCTGATAATGTCAGGTCAGTTTCTTCTAAAGGCAAACCACTTTTTCAATAATTTCTTATACCACAAATTATTTTATCTCTTAACAGAGAAAAATTCAGTTCTCTCAAATTCACATACTTTTGACTCTATTCTGCAGCTTACTCACATATATCTCTCAGTCTCTGTTGACCTTGTGCTCCTGTAAAGAATAAATGTCTAACAAAGGAAATTATTTTCTGGGATGGCAATACTTACTGCATTTTTTCCTCAAAGTTTTGTTTTTTGTCTTTTTCTTCTGAAGGAAAAAGATAAATACCTTCATGGCATCCTAGTAACATGTAGGAATGTTACACATTGGATATGTTCAGGCCTTTCAACTAATCAAATGGCAGTGAAGAATAAACAGTTTATGGATCTGGTGCTTCTTTCAAACAAATTCCCTTGTAATGACAGAAATCCTGGAGGGTGCATTTCAGCCATTTCCATGGAGAATTATATTTCTATAATGTCAAACAGTGAAATTCTTAATGACAAACATTCAACTTTTGCAGATATACCTCTTTGGTCTTACAGACACTTAATTCACTCTCTAACAGCATGACGCACCAGGAGGTTTATCAATTAACGCAGAGAGACAGTAAATCTGGTCTAACCCGTATCCCTAGAATTAGGGGCAAAGCCATAAATGAACAGGGACAAAGGCATTAAATGAGAGACAATTTTAAAATACTGTAACTACTCACTTACAAAATTAACAGAATAAGAATGTTTATGTAAATGAGTGTCTTGTAAAGAATAGGAAGTTAGTAATTATAACGTATGCCATTATTTAATCTATGTAATCTTCACTGGTTTTATCACAAAAATCACAATTTCAGAAGAGACAGAACAAAAATTTGAAGCAAAATCAGGGACACCTGAGAAGCAAAGTTCAACTTCAATAAGGTCTCTATTCCAAATGATTAATCAAGAACTTCAAATTATAGAACATGCAAAAAAAAAATCTAGCTAGCTCCTTATCACTAAAGCTGTATATCCACTATTCGAAATGCACCTGTGTAATTCACAGGAAAAAATATATCATAAGAGCTTCATCATATCCTGTAGCAGCACAGCCATACATACCTGAAGAGCTATCATTCAAAAATGAAAGTACAGCTGTGTAAAATCTTACCGTAACAGTAGATGTCCTTCTCTTCAATGCTGTAGTATTCTTTACAGTAGCAGTCTGGTTGTCTGGAAAACACTGTGCAAACTCCAACATTCTGTTTTAAAAAAAAAAAAACAGAACAGACTATCGGAGTTTGTTAAATCAGTGGATTTACTATGCTTTTTTACAGAAAAGAATAGTAAACCGGCAGAAAGAAGTCATCAGGAATGCAAAAGGAGGGTGTTCCTCCTCAGCTGACAATGGTGGTAATGTCCCAAAATGGGCGGAGAGTGGGCGGGATATGGGGGAAATGGGCTGGGTTTTGGGAGGTATGAGGGGTGTGTCCTTGGTCTGGTTTTAGTAGCAGCTAAACGTGGCAACCCTATCTATGACTAGAGCCAGTTTTGCCAGGGCTATCCTACATGGTTTTCTTGAGGGCTGTGCTGGTCCTTCAACTTCCCAACTTTCTTCCTGAGTTTTTGTACTCTCCCTATTGCAAAGAATACTACAACAGTGATATGAAAGAACATAGTATAGTTGTGTAAAATCTTACCGTAACAGTAGATATCCTTCTCTTCACTGCTGCAGTATTGACTTCCTGCATCCTCCCCCTCTTCTCTTTCTCCTTCTGGATGTACTTGTTACCTCTTTGTCTCCTTCATCTGTCATTCCTCCTGAGGCTTTTCAGTTCTGAGTATGGTAAATTTGTACATTACCTTTATACCCTATGCCATCCATGGGGAGAATACGTGTGACGTATGGCGTACCTATTTCAACCTAAAGGTTTTGGTATACTGGATGGACATCAGGCTACCCTTGGCAGGGGATCCCTATTGTAAAGAATATGGGACCAAAACAGTGTCACCTTCAGAAGTAGAAAAAGGTGGGACTAAACTTCCTATCCTATTCCAAATGAGTGCAGCCTCTTGACAGCTGAGTTTCAGCCTGTTACAAAAGTCTCTCTGAGACTCTCTGGCCTGTCAGCAGAGTTCTCTCTGAGAAAGATCCTTTAATCTCTAAAATGTGGCCTAAAGTGATATCTAAAACCTACTAGACGCACACACACAAAACTCCAGACAAGTCAGGACTACAGTAGAGAATTTGTTAGAATCATCCAGTTGGAAGATGGGCCGCAATGGAGGAAACAACATCCTGTGGCATTGAACAACCTTACTTTGATGGCAATGAGGTTTCTTCTTTTTTCAGGTAGGAACAGGATATGAGATAGATGCATGGAGACCACAAAGGTCCAATTCAAGGGTGATGACCTGTTTCTTTACCAGCACATCCACTACCTGGCCAAGCAGCATTTCCTTATAACCTTAATTAAATGATTAGTTAAGTCCTAGAATGCCTGGTAAGGGACTCTGTTCACTCAGACTGGGGCTTGTAAATAGCTCACACTTTCTTGAAGATGACAGATGAAAAGAGGGCACTTTCAGCATGCCAGAATAGTATCCTAACAGCTGTTTCCATTGTTGGGAAGAGCCAAGGACTCTTCCACCTTCTTCTCAAGATACACATTTAGCATTTCTTTGGGAAAGGGATGACAGCCCAAGGCCAATCCACAGTGACTCTCATGAGGAAGAGGTCATCAGGAGAACAGCGGGAAGAGGAAGATAACTCGCTGCCCTTGTCTATCTCAGAAGCAATGGTGTCAGAGTCTTCAGACTCCTCAAATGGGTCAGGTAGTGAGAGTCAATCCTACACAGCTTTCAGCAAGAGATCCTGCATGCTCCTATTTAGAGATGACTGTAAACTGCTGCATGTTACGTATCAGAAAACATCAAACTGGTGTCTGCAAAAAAAAAGAGGCCTGCTCAAGGCTGAGCTAGCTGCATATGGTCATATTCACTAAGGATTTGGTGCAGCACCAGTGACTTTAACCAGATATTAAACTCTGGCTTGATATGCAAACCTTGAATCTCAAGCCTTGGTGCAGGATGACCTAGCAACTCCCCTTCTACCTAAGCTAATAGACACTGTTTAGTCTGTGGGAGAGAGACAGCGAGGGGAAGCCTCAGTCCCAAATACCCTGATCTGTAACTTGTTAATACAAGGGACCATTCATCAGGATCAGGACAGTCAGCCTTGAGCTCCAGCCAACCAGTGAAGGACTGAGAAGACCTAACACCCCAAAAGATAACTCTTAAGGTGGGAATTTGTGATGTGCTTCCCCCTTATCCCCTAACCATCAAGGCTCAGAACTAACATGGGCAAATTTGTCAAGGCTGAGCACAGTACCTAAAAGACCTGAAAAAGACATTTTAGCAGTAGACTTACCTCTGATACGGTTAGGTTTCAGCCTGCCCTCTAAAGCACTGGTCCTTGAGAAAGTGTTCATACTATGACCTGGCTGTGCAACTAGAACTCTCGTGCTGATCCCCTCTATTACAGTCTTGTCAACCATCACCATCCTCTTGGAAACAAGGTACTCCAAATTCTTCACCCTTTAACAGTTCCAGCTGGCAAGGATGCAATGTTGGCACTTTGACAATGTTAGATGACATCTCATTCCCAAAAACAGTATAGGCAGTGTCAGTGTATGGACTGATGAGTGATTTGACAGCCACACAGAAATTTAGTAAACTTGGAACATAACAGACTTTTTACAGATATGCATCAAGATCAACAGCCAGACTTGGTCTTGGCCTTGTGATGTACAGAGATGAAGCACTGACTATGACTCAAACAATCCAGACTTGACTAGTGGCTCAGGCACTGTAAAGACCAAGGTAGATAGGGTGGAAGTGAATGACTGCCTGCCTATTCTGGAGGAGGGAGCCCATGACACTGGCTGCACACATCACAAACCACATTGACACGCTCCCAGTTGCAAACATTATACATCACTTATAATCAATCTTTTTCACTCAAACATTACATAGCTCATTTCAGTCCTGCCACCTTTTAGACCTCATTATTCTCTTGTATGTATTGTTCCCACAATTCCCATTTTGTCTATGTAGTTTGCTCCTACCCTTTTCTAAAGATCTCAATTCTAGTTGTTTTACCTCTGTTACTGTATTCACTTCTTCCAGAAGAGTTGGTTTTGATTTTGCTTTCCATTTTCTTGTAATTGTTTTTTTTTTTGCAACCACCATTATTGGACACAGCAAGGCCTTACCAAGTCTAGGCAATTCTGATTCAGTTTCACAGCTAAGAAAAATCATCTTCCATGTCAGACCAATCTGCCCACCGAGCATCTCTGACAGTGCATCCCGCAGGGAATCCATAAAGTCCATCAACCCACTGTACTCCTTGAAAATATGTTCCCAATTACCTCTTTCTTCCCCTTCACACCTCCAACATTTACTGTCTGCCTGAGGAAAAATTCTCTGGAGTCTACTTTGGGTATAAAAATATATATGCAAACGTTGCCAGTCAAAAATCCTACATCTTCTAGATTTTGTTGCATATTTGGGAGACATACACATATACCCCATTGTTTCTTTGTGAATTGCTTATCCAATATCTCTTCCCAATCCTTTCTAACCTCCTCTGATTCATTCTTATAGTTATCATGCAATATTTTACATACTCTACTAATTATACATTTTTAAAGGCAACCTCTGTTCTAGAGTCTATTAAAAACTCTACCGGTGCTGGTCTTTCGTCTAGCCCCCCCTGGCTTTTCTTTCTCTTTGCCTATACTCTGATATCAATCCCAGATAGGGAAGGCAATCTCTAACTTGTAGTCCAAATAAATTCTTGGTATCTTCCCAGTCTATCATCTTTCACTCTCTAGTTATTTGCTCCCAAGACTTTGGTTCCTTTGCCAGTTTTCTCCAATAAATTCCAGCCCTTTCTTGCCTTTTGTTTGTATCTCTAACTGCAGTCATCCCTACCGGCAGAACCTCCTTTCTCCATTCCAGTGTTGGTTTAGTTCTTAGAACACTTTCTGCTACTTTATGGCTACAATATTCTGCATGATTACCGTTATTCTCCTTGAATGGCCTGCATCCAAAATCCCACTTTCGCCTTGTTTCTTGAGCTTACCCTGTGTTTTCTCATCATTCCTTTCCACTTTGAATTACAAGTTTTCTGCTTGTGCTATGTATAGGGATCTTAACTGTGTTGCTCTGAAATACCCCTTCAAATTGGGTAATCCCAATCCGCCCTACACTACTGGAAAAAATCAGCTTATCCCATTTGACTCTTGCTGTCTTCCCCTCCCAGATAAAGTCCTTCAGCTCTTTAATTTCTACCCACAATTTCTCCTCTGGTTAATAAAAATATGCCTGACCTGTGTATAAAAGGACTAAAAACATTTTAATGGCTTGTATCTTACTATCCATATCCATTCAACAAAGCTTCCATTTTCTCAGTCTTTGTATTATCTTTTTAGTCTCTTCTCACATATCCTTAAACTGCCACACTAGAATCATTTTAATCTGTACCTAAACATTTCATTTTATCATGTCCCCATAAATATGGGTAATGCTGAACCAGTTCATGTGTGGGTACATAATTTACCACTATTGCCTTTGTTTTAGCTTCATTAATTTTGCATCCCGAAAAGATATGAAACTGTCTCAAAAATGTTCCACAACACTGTAATAATGTCTCTTTCTGGTTTTGTCAGGTACAAAATAATATCATCTGCAAATAAAGCCAGCTTTTCTTGACTATCATACCAATTATATCCTTTAATTTCTGAATCCCTTATTTTCTTTGCCAATGGTTCTAAACATAATATAAATAATAAATGGGGAAAGACGACACTCCTGCCTCATTCTTCTGCTCAAGCAGAAATTATCAGAGAGGACCCTACCCACTTAAATTTTCGCCTCGAATCCCTCATATATTATCACAATCAACCTTATATATTTTTCAGGAAATGCAGTTGCTTCTATTGCCCAACTCAAAGTACCAGCTTACTCTGTGAAATACTTTCTCTGCATCACGACCGACCAAAAACAATGGTATTTTCTTACACTCTGCTTCCCTCTGGATCATCAATATTCTATTAATGTTGTCAAATATTGGTCTCCCCTCCACAAAACCACACTGATCCATATCTATCAGTTTTGGCATTACTTTTGCTATTCTTATAGCCATTATAGATATGAACACTTTATAATCATGGTTTAATATTGAAATGTACTTTACCCTCTTTATGTGTTACAAATAGCACTGCTTTCTTCTAGGATGTTGGTACTTCTCCTCCTCTTAAGATACTGTCAAAAACAAAACCTTCCAGATCTTTATCAGTTTTTTCCCTCCTAGCTTCCAAACTTCCACAGGAATACCATCTATTCCTGGATGCTTTCCTGTAGATGGCCATACATCACAATTACTATCTCATCTCCTCCTATCCAAACTGTTAGCAATTGAGCCTCATCTGCCTCTAACCTTGGCATATTTAATTCTTCCATAAACATTTCCATTTGTATCTTTTCTTGATTTTCATATTTCTCTGCTTTATAGAGACTTTCATAGAATTTCTGAAATATTTCTAATACCTCTACAAGATCGCTTGTTACCCCCTTTATTACAGGCTCCTTGAGTTTGGAGACAGTCCTTCCTACTTTCTGTTGCCTTATCGTTCTGCTAAAAGTTTCTGTGCTCTAGTGTTATCAGAAAACAGTTGCTTAACACCAAACATTCTCAGCTTGTGCATATTATCGAGGTAATACCTTATTTTCTGCTTAGCATTCTGCAGTTGATCCTCTTCTTGTTCTGTGAGACTCCCCTATCATGCAATACTTTAACATTTGTCAGCCCCTCTAAATAATTCTTGTTACTTCTTAACCATAGATCTCTTTCTTTTATTTCGACCCTATTTCTAAACTCTACCTTAATTTTATCCCACTCCCTAGCTATATTTTCAGAAGAAATTGCCATCCTTTCTAACAGCTCCTGAATAATCTCCACTACCCATTCCTTACATTCCTCACTTTTCAACAGATAGGTGGGAAAGTGCCAATGTGTCATAGGTTCATAGGTAGGTACTAGGCTATTAGCCCTAGGGCCTATATAAGCCTAGCCAAAAAGGTACCCTGGCTTTTGCCACCCAAGAAAATTATTTTCATGTGCCCCTGTCGAGCAGAGCCACAGAAGTGATCCCTGGGGTGAATTTCCTATTTCCCATCCAATCATCAAGATTTTTCTTGAAGAGTGCTAACGAGGAGCTCTATTTGGCATAGATAGGTAGCCTGTTCCAGAGTATGAAAAGTCTCTGGGACAGGAATCTATCCCTCCAGCATGTTCTGTTTATTATGTTGACAAGGTTTAGGTCCCTAGAGTGTGTAGCTCGGAGGGATTGGGATTTTTTTAAGTGGAGCATGTCCAACAGCTCTAGGTTTGACATAGATTTGTATGTTAGGAAGAGATTGCCTCTGAGTAGGCGATATGCGACAGAGTAAAGCTGGAGTTTTTTGAGACGGTCTGCGTAGGGCATCTGTTTGAGGCCAGTAATCCTCTTTGTGAGGTATTTCTGTGGCCTTTCCAGTTGTTGTAGATGTCTTGTGAGGTACATACCAAAAGGGGCGTTGTACTCTATAATGGGTCTAATGAGTGATGAGTAGAGGGGAACAATGACCTCTTTTTTGTCTGGATGAGAAACCTTTTGTGATGAGATGAGCCACGTAGAAGGATTTCCTGACCACTGTGGCGATGTGATTATCAAAGGAGAGATTACTGTACACCTGTGTCCCAAGGTCTCTTATCACACTTTCGGCGTTAAGTAGACTACCATTTATGTGGTAGTTCATGGGTACAGAGTTTTTACCAAAGGGGATGACAATACACTTTTTGGCATTGAGCTTCAGGCCATGGCTTTGGCACCAGGCATCTGTCTCAGTGAGGCCCTTTTGTAGTATTTCCATATCATTAGGAGTTTCGATTATGGCTCCTAGTTTGCAGTCATCTGCAAACTTTGTTAGCCAAAGACCTTCTGTGTTAGCCTGTACTTCAGAGAAGTAGATACCAAACAGGAGAGGATCCAGGACTGAACCCTTTGGTACTCCACTTATCACTGGTCTGAAGTCAGACTTGGTGTCTGCTACTTTCACAGTGTGGGTTCTGTCCCGTGAGCCAGTTGGCAACCCATCTTGTGACACAGGGATTTATACCTAGTTTAGTGAGCTTATCTATAACTCCAGAGTGGGGGATGGTGTCGGAAGCCTTGGCGATATCTAGATAAGCTGTGTGAACCACCTTACCCTCATTTTTATTTCATTAGCCTGTGTTTTTATTTTAGCTATTATTGGCACATAATTTGAAATAGTTATTGGGTGGGTAATCAAGACCTTCAATTAAATGCACATTTTCCTGTGAAATGTAAATTCTGTCTAGCCTAGCCCAGTTTTTTTATATTTTGGGGAATAATATGCAAATTCATTCTGAACTCCTACTACTGAATTCACATCTTACATGCCAAATATTTTCATAAATTTCTTCAAAAATCTACCCTCTTTTGTTATATTATCTCTTCTGGCCCCCCAGACACATCTTCTCTGCATAAATCAAATTCCATTCTCCACCTATAAGTAATATTCCTTGTTGAAACGGATTATTTCGCTCAGAATTTTCTTAAGCTCCATTATAGCAGTTTTAGGTGGAATGCAAACACATGCTAGTGTAATCCTCCTCCCTTGCCAGTAGCCCCTTAGCACTACAAATCTGCCATTATTTTTATCTTTTTCTATCTCTATTGGAGCTCCTCTTACAATTAACATAACTACTCATTTTTTCCTTTGTCCCAGGTATTCCACTGAATAACCATCCTGAAAACATTAAATTAACATATTCAGTTCTTTCTAAGTGTGTCTCCTGTAACATAGCAATTTGCACTGTATACTTTTTAATATAGTTCACTACTCTTTCTTGTCTGTATTTATTTGTGAGGCCATTTATGTTTAAAGGCATTAAATAAAGCATAATTGCATTAATAAGTTATTATTCCCACCTTTTATGTATAACACCTTTTTTGTTAAATTTGTAGTTCATGCTTTTGTGTTATGTGCATACACTGTTTGGCAGGATGAACTTTTATACAGCTGTTCATGTCATACGCATTTGAGCCTATGTCACAGCTTTTAAAACTTTTTTTTTTTATTGAAAGCCCTCAAAGAAAAAACAAACACACTCCCAATAACCCCCTAAAACCTACTAACTTAATACTAATGCAAAAAACTATGTACACCTTCAAATATTGTAGTTTTACCCTCCTAATGGGAACAAAAGTCCCAAAACGACAGCCACACTCATAGACTTGACTTTACTTAAAAGAAAGGTCAAGCATGCTAAGACACATGGTTACAGCCTGTGCTTCTACTAAGTACTGATTGGCTTTGTCTTATCTTTACAGCTCTCCCAGCTGGGAAAAAATCAATGTTTTCAGAGAACATTAACTACATTGGGAAAACCCCTGAATGCTTTCAGAGAACATTACGTCCAAGCCAATTTCTCTTTTCTTTTTTTTTTTCCTCATCCATTCGCTCTTCCTCAGACTGTAGCCAGTTTCTCCTTAACAGAGTGTCTCCATAGAAACATAATTTAGGGAATGCAATTGGTGTGAAGATGAAGTGAACTACAGTACCAATACAGGAGTGTCTTTAGATCAGAAAATTATGGAGTTAAGTGTTGACGCAATTAGGGTAAGGGAGCCTGAGCTAGTAATTAGAAACGGGATATTAAAAAAGTGTTGAGCTAGCCATTTTGCAGTGTTCGTAGTACAACAGGTAGTACACTCAGCTTCAGTGCAGAAGGCTGTGGGGTGTATTTCAACACCAGTTAGATGAATTGCTGACACTGCAATGAGGCTTAAGGGGGGGGGTTGCTGCACAACTGAGTGTGTTGATGAGATGTTAAACTAAAGCCATATCAGCTTGACTTAGTGGTAGCTTAGGTTGATATTGAAGATTCCATGGCATGTATCAAAAAGAGTGGAGAGGGGGAGTTCTCTATTGCCCTGGCCAAATACTCCCTAGTAGTACAAATACCACCTCAAGTCTCCCCTGAAAAGAGGCTACTACCCTAGTGGGACTAATCTGGTCAACAAAGGATAAATACATTTTTGTATGCTTTGTACCTAAGAATGCTAGTATAGCAAAACACATTTCAGAAAACTCTGGTAATGAAGGAACCCTCCTGGAGATACTGACACAAACATCAAACATTTGCTTAATATTTTTAACACCTTTACTGAATTATCACTTAAGACATAAGCAAACATACATTAAAATAAAAAAATATATATATTAACATATTCCCAGTTGTAAACATTACACATCATGGTAATTATACAAAAGAATATACATCAATCCAGCATAACATAAATTGACTAATTTCTTCCTTCCCTTAAACCTCACTCATTCTCCAAAACATTATTCTGCAGGTATTCTTCCCACAATTTCCATTTTCTCTGTGCAGTTTGCTCCTACCCTTTTCTAAACATCTCATCTCCAGTTCTTTAATCTCGGTTATAATATTCAATACTTCAAATACAGTTGATTTAAACTTTGATTTCCATTTTCTAGTAATTGCTTTTTTGGACGCAACAAGAATTAAACTTAACAAGGCCTTACTACATCTAGACAATTCAAATATTTGCTCAATAATTTTGAGAGAAAAATTAAGGCAATGCAAAGCCCTCCAATGCGGCAACATTTTTAACTTAAATTTAAATGTGAATAGAGTCTCTTAAGGTTACATATTTCTAGTTTCCCTAATGGTATTAAGGTTGGTACAAAAGTGTACATTAACTTGATACAGCTACTTGATAACACAGGCTGAGAGATTTTAAGAACACTCATTAAACACAATTACACCTTAATGATGGAACCACTGGGGAAATGCACACTGAATATAATGATGTTTTCAACTATCTAGGAGCATCAGATACAGACAGCTTTAAATGTAAGAGTAAAATGTTAACAGAGGCTACAAGGACTACTCAAATAGTGTACGGTACACTTCTCTAGGTCTTCAGAGGAATAACACTAGATTTTCCAGTGAGGGAGGAAAGCTGAGAAGGCGCGATGATAATGTAAACACCTGGTCAAAACTACCTCCTTTGGAGTAGAGGTGTTTGGTATGTTTTAACGTGCCTAGAACCTTGCATCCAAACAGGAAGAGTCTCAGAAAAATCAACACGGTGCCCTATCGAACTGAGTCAGCAGCAGCCAAGAGAGCTAGAATATGGCAATGAAGGATTCTGCCACTCTAGCAGCTTCTTCAACCATGAAATAAGCTAAATGGACCACATGACTGCCTAGGTAATCGGAAGAATTTGCCTGGATCTGAACTCTGTACTTCAAAAAAAAAAAAATCTGGCAACTCTTCTTCTACATCTTGAATTTCATCAGCTTAATCGGTTTGAAAATGTGTACTATGTGTCAGGTAATTTAACATCCATACAAAGTTATAGATTTGAAAACACACCATCCATACTTGACCATAGTGCTGGACTGTCTGATAAATAGACAACTAAATGTAGGAACCTGCAAAATGGACACTGCTGAAACAATCATATATGACTAGGGAGTTTCTGCGAACAACTACACAGTCTCTTACAAGGTGAAAAAATATGCTGCCTACTTAAGAACAGAGGCCACTGACTTTGGGTTTCCCACTCAATCTGTAACATCCTTTAAAGTGTCTAACAAGGGGGAACCACCCAGCAAAATGAGTGGTGGGGGTAAAGTAGAAGTTTTGTGAAGAATCCAGTGGGGAGAAAGGATGTGGTCAGGGTAGCATTCACTATACTGCAAAATGTGTAGACATTTCATAAAATTACAGCAAGTGGGAGGAAGTGGAGGAGCGTATTTCTTCCTTATGTAATTCCTCCATGGGAGGATCCAGTATCAGTTCTAAATGCTTGGTTTTGGTCAAGGATTTCTTAAGCTTTTTTTTTTTTTTTTTCAGGTGGCTCTGTTTTAGATGACTCCAGAGCCCTTTAGAGAAGAAGAGTAGCATAGGATCAGGGGGTTAAGCTAATAAAAATGTTTGGATTGCTGTTCCTGCAAGTGCTAGTGAGGGGTAGGTAGTATAGAGAGATCCCTTTAATGGCCTGAATGCACAGCAGAAAGGAGGACCTTTAGCATTCACTGACTGCTGGAAAGGCCCAACACTGCCAATAGCAGAAAAAATAGCACCAGAACAAATGATTTCAGTAAAACTAAATCACTGGTACCCATGTTAAGGAAGCCTAAAATTCATCAGGCCAGGTGGTCAGACACCACGGCCACACATGCCAATAATGCCAGCACTGGGAAAAAAACAGATACTGGCAATGTAGGAACAGGTACTGGTATGACTCATACAGGATAATAAGACATCAAAATCACTAGAGTGGGATATGCAATATTCTGGAAAGAGACTACAGCAGATGGAACAGCTTAGAAAAATGGTGACAGTGTTACTGGTGCAGAAGAAAGTGACACTAGGAAGAGAGCTGATCCTGCTGAAAAGCTGTAAAAAGTATCTTACTGCCACAAATACGACTGGACAGTGGATGTGCTTTTTTAATAAAAATACACCTTTACTGAATTATCACTTGTGACGCAGGCAAAGCTACATTACATAAAAGACAGTGGCTGTACGTTTACATTTTCTGGACTGCAGCCACCTGATGGCTTCAGCTAGTTTATCATTATCTGACATTGGATTAACTGGTGATGACATTAAAGATAGAGGATTTTCAGACCAGGAATCAACTTCATTACTCTACTAGAATGTAAAAGACAGTGAAAGAATCCCCTGAAGAATAACTAGCATCTTTAAGACAGTCTTAGATAGGAATGCCCCTGACTGAAAAAGGTTTTTAAGGTGTCACATTTTAACATATGGCAAAACCTAAGCAAAATTCTCCTTCTTAAGAAGTGGGGCACTAAGGGGTCTAAGTTGGGTAACCCCTATACTCACCCACTCACCTTACCCAATAGCATTGTTAAGAATTAATGTAAATAAAGATGGATTATTTGAGAAGAATGGGAAGCCACAGACTCCACTTGTTTTTTTGTTTTTGTGCAGGACTAATTAATGACAGATTATCTGATTACATCTTCTACATTTACTTGTTTTCGGACTGCTGAGATTTGCATTAACAGGCAGAAAAGGGATTATTTCTCAAAGTTAAGGTCCTAAAGAGAGACTGAGATTGAGGTGAACACCAACTTGGAGATGCACCCTTTTATTGATGACTTCTTAAGAAATGAAGATTTATTGAATTTCATTTTAGTAAAAATATTTTTTCCAGTTTGAACAAATGCAACATAATGAGAAATGCAACCCAAAGACAGACTGGGCTGGCATTCTGACTGAAGCACGCAGACAACTTGTGAAACTAAAAAGTCCTATAGGGCCTTCTGTAATATAGCATGGTTGCTCCACTGTGCAACTGTTAAGCAGGTAAGCCAAGCTGGGCAGAAACAAAGTAGCTTTGGCATTGTGGTTCTAGCCAAATAGGGAGTACCTAAATTAGTCAACAGCTTTTGGAAAAGTTAATATGACAGCAGATTTAATAAAACACATATATGGGGTCTTGTCCTATAAGCCAGCTTGCCTGAGGTGCCAAGTGGGAGCATATTTAAGAGATTACCTTACCATATTAAACAGGAAGCCAAATTCAACATGGCAAATACCAATGGGAAGTCCAGAGGAGTGTGGACTACTTATCTGTGGATATGTTCATGGTGAAAAAAAAGACTAACACTGGGGTAATCAACTCTAAGGTTGGAGTCTATAGGGCTCTGCTAGTTGAGAACTGGAAGGATACCTGCATATATTCAGAAGGACTTTGGAGACCAATTGTTGCAGTTTGGTTAAACACTGGCAGACTTTTAAGCCTCGAGTTGGAATAATATGGACTGTTTTGCAGAACCTATGCTTCCCTCTACTAGACAGTACAGACAAGACTGGTATCAATTGGGGATTTGGATGAAGCTGAAAATAGAGATAGAAGGGAAAATCATGGAGCAGGTTAATAACTTCAAGTACCTGGGAGGTGTGGTTAAGGAGAAGGAAAGTTTAAATGAGGATAGCAGCGTTAGGGTCAGAGGTGCAGCAGTCAACTTGCAAAAAAAGTGTCAGGGGTATTGTCTTACAGAACAATGCTGAAGAAGCTGAAAAGTAAGGTGTGTGAAACAGTGGTGAGACCAGTGCTTCTGTATGGTACAAAAACCTAGGCAGTGAAGGCAGAACAGTTGAGGAAGCTTAAGGTGATAGAGATTCAAGGGGTCTATCCTATATACTCAAAGGTACTAAATCTCGACTACCCTTTCATCGACACATATGTGTCGAAGTCCACTTCAGCGAATGGCCACTTCTTTGATTTCTTTCCAAGGGAAAAAAATCGGTTGGCCGTTGTTTTAAATCAGCCCTGTTGCCCACTGTAGTGCGATCACGGAGTTAGTATATTTAGTTAGGGGGGATGTGGGTGGGGGTGAAGCCCCTCACTTCATAGTGTTTGTTATATTGTGTCGTGCATAGTTGGCCTACCAATTTCTTTCCCTTGGAAAGAAATCGATGATATGGAGTTCGCTGAAGTGGACGTTCAACACATATGTGTTGATGAAAGGGTAGTCGAGATTTAGTACCTTCGAGTATATAACACAGACCTGACTGAAGTGCTGGAAACAGGTAGAAGGATGCACACTGTGGGACACATGAACAAAACAAGACATCAGAGCAGAAACCAAAGTAACCCCAACTGCAGAGAAGGTCAAGAAAAACAGACTACAGTGGTTTTTTGTCACACGTTCAGGAAAGAAGATGATCATTTTGGAAAGATTTGAGAGGCAGAAAAAAATTAAGAGAAAAGGAGGACATTTAGCCAAGGGATGGATGGACTTTGTGACAGAAGACCTGTGAAAGAAGATAGGAGAGTGGTTCTGAATTGAGAGAATGCAGACAGTTGATATGACACCTGGACACCATGTAGAAATCGGAAAATAGGGGTTGATTATGATGATACTCCAGAGCCTGTACTTCTGGGTTATAATAAGTGCACTGTGCTAAAAAGTTTTTGTTTTTACCATTTCCTTCATGATGGTGCAATTCGCAGAGACTGTTAAACTGTGAAAGTAACCTAAAGCACCTGTTTTGAGTTGTGGCCATAGGAATGGTAAGCAAACTTAACTGTTTGTTCTGTTTCAAGTTTACTTACTGTTGTCATTTTTTGCTGCTTATTCTGATTGCAAAAAGTTACGTCAATTGTATGTTCTGCCACTAAAAAATCACGTCTTCTGAAAGAAACTGGACGTGCTTATCAACCAAAATACCACACCTTTTCCTAGTTGCTTTGCAAAACCTTTGACAAACAGAAAGAAGGATTTGTCATGAACAGTGAAATCTATGAAGCACTGATGTGGTATCCCAACCTGCAGTCACAACAGTCTGCATAATTAAGCAAAAGATTAGGAATAAGTACAACTATTCAGAATGACGAATCCTGCCCGCATCTAACTTAGCAAAACTTAGCACATATAAATTCCTCTTTCCAGAAGAAAAAACAGTCTAGTTAAGGGTTTAAGCAGATCTTTATTCAATAATGGAAGACCCTTCAAACAAAAACACCCACCTACCATTGAATAAAGATCTGCTTAAACCCTTAACTGGACTGTTTTTTCCTTCTAAAAAGCTGACTTTATTTTACTAAATTTTGTTAAGATAGCTGCCACCAGGATCTGACATTCTGAACAGTTATCCTTATTACTAATCTTTTACAATTCATCAAGTTAAGAAACACTGGGTGTGCCTATTAGTAAGCATAATTATGCAAACATAGAAACACTTGTGAAGTTTAGTTACCTTCTTTGTTTAGGACTTCTAGAGTAGCACTTACTTTGTAGAACTACTGCATCCCCAACTCAGCACTTGTGTTTCAAGTTTTGCAATAATATCACTTTTTATGGCAATAAGTGCTTTTTTTGTAACAGTTCAGACTCCGAACAGTGTATACGCATGCATGCATTTCTTTGGTAATAATGTATCTTGAAAACTCAGCTTGTTTGTTCAGCCTTTTCAATGGTAACAAAAGACGGCTTCCAACTACAGAATTCTACAAGTGTTTGATGAAAGCTGGAAAAGTGAGGTTATGATGACTTAGACTCTAGTTAGCTGAAAAAATTAAAGCATACCCTTGCAGTTGCATGGTTGCTTACTAGGACAGTGATGGACACTGAAATGGAGACTTCAGTAGAGAATATGAACACAGATGAAAGCATGCCCGCCTTAATAACTACCCTTGGTGCTATGTTCTTTTTAAAAGTATACGATCAAATTTGACGCATACTCTAATTCTTATTAGAATATCATAGGGCAGTTTCTAAAGCAGACTACACAAATAATTTTAGACAAATATACAGTAGGATTTGTAAATATTATGTGCTGCGCCCAAATACAGTGCTTGCTTTTAAACTATTAAATACTGCAAGTGTAAAAGCAAAAGCAAGACAATCAGCATTACCAGAATGCACTAAACTTCAACAAAGTCAGCCCTGAAGTACATTTTTAGAAAACACATGTATCTATCACTGTAATGGGCATTAACCTAAATCAGGACATGGCATATTTAGCAGAGCAGGTATGAAACTGCAAGTCTGGTGAACCAAATAATTCAGTGAGTTTGCCATTGCCAGGTATGAATCTACTAGATATGTATGCCAGAAGATCCAGATATGCTGTATCTCAAAGCCTCTATCATTGGGATAAAGACTGTCTAAACAGTTATCAACAGAATAAAATAACAGAGGAAAGCAAACTATCTGAAGATACAAAACACATCTCATTTATCAAACTAATGGTTTCAGATGCACATTTTTGTAGCAGAATCTTTTGGGACTGTTGTGAGTGATACTGCATGAACACACACACACACACACACACACTTGTTTGTTTACTAAATTTATTTATTACATTTGTTAACTGGGAAACTCAGACTTGACATAAAACCCTTTTTCAGCAGAGCCCCTAAGAGAAAAGCTCCACAAAATAAATACAGATACAGTTTGATACCATACTTAAGAATACAACAAGAAATTAGTAGTTCATAGAGAAAATGTTTCCAAATGCTATTTCATAAAATGCTTCACTTCCTAAATGTATTATAGCCCTAATGTCTTTAACAGTGCCCCAAGCAATATACCTGTCTAAATATTTTCATTTCTTTACAGTATTCTCACAACCAGTCTCCTCTATTCTCTCATAGTCTGTATTGTAGTTAATTGATTAAATGGCTGCCAGAGTCCACAGCTTGAGCATATGACTATTTTACCATTTGTTGCTTCTGTTCAGCCCCCCCCCCCCAAAAAAAAAAAATATAGTACTTTTTGGTTTGCTTATATCACCAAAAGCAGTCTCTCAATTTCAACAGTAGCACGTCCTAAAACCGTCTTGGTTTCAGTATTAGTAGATTTCTGTACACATTTGTATACAATATGACTCAAAGAAACCCACTGATTTATCACCTGACTTGTCTACAATATTACTTCTTTCTCCACATCTCCTTCCCCCATCACCAAAACTGTATTTGTATTCAATGCCATATCTGTACAATGTGAATCTGCCATTTCTCTAGCAATATTCTCCTCAATATTGCATTCAGCATTCTCCTCCATCCTTCCTCTGGTCACAGCCCTGATCAACTTTCCCCAGTGAATACGAATATCACCTCAGATGTCACCTGAAAACAGGTCACTGGCCTAATGGAACTAACCTGGCCAAAAAAGAATAAATAAATGAAAATTTGATTGAAACAATTAACTCTAACCCTATCACAGAAGAAAAAAAGATTTCACAACGAAGTCAGTAGAATAAAAACCTCACACCTACAAAACTGATGGCATCCTGCAGCCAGGAACAAAAAGGCATCTGTCAGAATGCCTTACTAAAAAAAGGCTGCTGTCCTTGAGCTTTTAATGGCACCAGAAGGAGGAGAATGGCACACTGACTAGAGAATCGCTATAACCGCAGTGCAAAATCTTAACTTTCTTTTTTTGCTGCAGCTCCCTCATTTGTTTGAGACTTTTACAGTAACACCTATTTTCCAGAAGACTTACTGTAGCATCAGTTGTGCACTTGCATTATAACATTTTTTTTTTTTTTTTTTTTTTGCAGCGTGTATGTCCACTTGCATGCTCAACAAAATGAATCACACATCTTAAAAAGTCATCTTCTTTGTTTACCCTTTTACAATTTGCTAAATAGTGGGCTGGAAATCACAGGAAAGTTAGAGGTGGTGAGGACCAACAATGGGGACGTCGCAGACAATTTACCAGAAGTAGGCCATCTTGCACAATGGAAAGAATAAGAATGCTTAGAAAACAGTTGGGCACACAATGTAAAAAATTTCATGCAAACCAATATGTTTTTCACAAGTGTGACAGATTACTGAAATATTACAGGAAGGAGGAGGATGCCTGGGAAAATATCTGCTAAGCAAACAAACACAACCTTCTTAGTCACAAAGGAACAATGATAAGTTTTCTTCATTCTTCTCTGAATTCTGCAATGAGACATGCTATCAGATGAAAAAGAATAAATTGGCAAACTGGAATCTTCCCTAGAATGAAAACAAAATGTATCTACAATCACCCCTCCTTTGCTTAGCAAAGCTAAATAGGAGAACTGTGATTTCTTGGCTGGAGAACAAGTCAATCAACGGGGTGCCCCATTCCAGGAAGGCCTTGACCTGCTATAATTTCCATACCATTAGCTCCAATGAAGGGGCTAAGACTGGCAGAAAAAAATCTCCCGTTGCACTCATCTGCCCTGAAATGTCAGTGGCTGGTAAAGTGATGCTTGATCTATGGCCTAGTGCCAGATATATAATGCCTCTCTGTTCAGAGGAAGTGTAAGCCTGTTTGTCCACGTACCAGAAAATGGCCTAATTATCAAACTAGCAAAAGTGGCACTAGTCTCATCCTCTTTGCCAGAGACTTCACAGTGAGTAACACTTTCTGTATCGCAAGAGGGTGTGTGTGAATCTCCCTTTCCTTGGATCCCTCCTCTAAGCCGCACAGGAACCAAGTTGAACTCCCCAAGCCACTAATGAAGCATCTGTCACAAATACCTGTGACAGGATAAGCTACAGGAAGGAAGAAAGAAAAGGCAGACAGAGTAGTGGGAATCATTCACCACTCTATGATACAGGGCCAGGGATCTGCTAGAACCAGGAGGTCCATGTCAACTTTAACCACTGACACCTCCCAGTCAACTACAGTAAAATATCCAAATCTTCAGGTATGAACTTAAATGTGAAGATCATGGCTGTCTTAAGCTGCAAGATGTGCAAGAGGGTCCAAGTCTGAGCTCTCAAACATAAACTCACACAGGATGTTAAGACAGACACTTCATGTGCCTCCTTTGTGATAAGGCATGACCAAAAATAAATGATGTCCAGACAACTCTGCCCTAATGAAGGAATCACTTGAGATGTGACCAGAGAAGATTTTCCACATTAGGGAGACTGCCCAAAGTACTGCAATCATCAGAACACACCAGCCAGGGCGACTACCAAGAAGCCTCTACTACAGGGGCCACCAAGAACCAGTTAACAGTTATCCAGGTAAATGAAAGTAAGATGGTTCCGTAACACCACCACCATGGCTAGCACTAGAATGGAGCTCTTTCTGGGGGATAACATAAAAGCTCTGAGATATGATAACCCATGACAGTGTTTAGAACCCACCAGTCTATAGCAAAGCTTCACCAAGTAGGACAGTCCTGCTGAAAGTTGCAACTGTGACTACTGAGCCATAGTGGTTATCCTTCTAAAAAATTGAATTGGTAAACTTGGGAGAGCAATGCTGCATGATGTTTGCCAGCCATCTTCACCTTATGAGATGACTATTACTTCTTCGTAGGATACCGTGTAAGCTTAACAGTTCAGGAAGAATCTTGGGAGCACTGCAGAGACTATCCACAGTGGTCAACATCTATTTTCTGTGTTTGGAGGTGTTCAGTGAGGTTCTATAATACCTGAACAAACTCAAAAGAGGCAGTACAAATGGCCTGCCTTAGCTCATCCTTGAATGAGGATAGTCTTAGCTATGTTAGTCATCAGCAGTGTCAGTGGTGCAACAGATAGCACACTCATCTTTGGTCAAAAGGCTGAAAGGTCTACTCCCATACCAGGTAGATTGATTACTGGCACTACAGTACAGCTCTCTACTCCTGAGTGTGCCTTCACTCAGATAAGATGTTAAACCAAGGTATCATCTGCTTGAGTTTGTGGTAGCTCAGGTGGATGTAAAAGATCCCACTACACCTATCAAAAAGAGAAAGGGCCTTTATTTTATTAAAAAAAAAACACTTATTTACAATACATGTATACAGTATACAATATATACATTATATACAATTTTACAAAGAATAACATCAAGTCCTCTCCATCAGAAATGATAATTTTTCATTGTGCAACCCCCACTCTAATTTCCATAACCAAAATCGTAGTTTTTGTTTATTTAACATTTGTTTACCGTAATAGTATGACTAGGCTAAACAAAACCCATTTTCAGCTAAGGCCCTGGGAGAAAATCTCCACAGATAGAAATAGAAATAGGAATACATAGCAGAACAACAATAATATAGTTGCTGCATATATACAATATACATCATTAGTAATAAGCAAAAAGAGAAAGATTAGACTATATCATAAAACATGCAGGATAGTTGTGGTACTCAAAAATGTCATGCTGAACATTAGATAGCACATATTACACAGAAATTTATACTAGAGAAGATTTTAACTGCACTAGCCAGGAGCAGTATGTGTACAAAGCCAAGAATCAGCAAGGACGTTTTTGAGCAAATGTTTGAACTCATTATAATTAGTAATAGTTCTAAGGTTTAATGGTAGGAGTTCCAATGTTTGGGAGTATAGGGAATCTCTGAAGGTATTTGTTAATTTGGTAACCTGTAGTAAAGCATGCATTAGTTGATCGAAGGGAACATCTGGTTGAATAGATTTGGAGAATGTTTTGTAGTGCGGGTGTTTTGTCGGCATGATATAAAATATTGTGAGCCATGGTTAGCTAATTGTACAAGAGAAGATGTGGGAGTTCTAGCCAAGACCATTTTTTCAATATGTCACAGTGGTGTATCTGATTTGTAGAGTGAGTAGCAAATTTGGAAATTTTTTAACATATCTCCAGTTTCTTTAGATCTTTTTTTTTTTTTTTTTTTGAGATTAATAATAATTGGAGAAGCATACTGGAGAGTTGATAAAAGATGAGTTCTGGCAATAGCTATCCTAGAGGTTTTGGTTAAAAATGTTGTTGTTCCTGTACAAGTTACCCATTCTTTTGTGAACTTTCTTAACAGTTTGTGAGACATGAAGGTCAAATCTCGGATTGTTATCAAGGGTGATGCCTAGCAGTTTGGTTTGTGTGTTGGGAGTGACTATAGTGCTGTTACTAGTATTGATGAAGAAAGTGGTGGTGGTGGGGGCTCTGGAGGTTTGGAAGGCCATGAGTTTGCTTTTTTGAGGGGGATAAGTATGAGCTGAGATTCTGATAGCCAAATTTCTATTTCAGAGAAGGACTTTTGTGTAATTATCTGGAGTTGCTGGAGCATGGCTTATAATGGTAGTGTCATCTGCATATTGAACAATAGTTGCTAGTGGGCTGGCAGTGTTTACATCACTGATGAAAATGCTAAATAGAAGTGAGCCAAGAAATGAACCTTGTGGCACACGTAGGGTGACTGGGAGAAAGGTGGAGAGGTTATGTTTCCATATAACTGCTTGTTGGCGTTCTTTGAAGTAACTTTGGAACCCCTGGACAGCAGACGGATGTATGCTAAGGTTAGATAGAATATTCAACAGTTTATGATGGGAGACTGTATCAAAAGCCTTGGACATGTCGAAGAAGACTGCAGAAACAAATTTTCCCTCATTACGGAGTTTATATATAGCATTAGAAAAGTTAAGGAGTGCAGTAGTGGAGCTGTGGTGGGGTCTGAAATCATGTGGACAGGAGGCAAAAAGGTTACTGGAAATGAGGTAGTGAAGGAGTTGGGCATGAATAAATCTTTCAAGGATTTTAGATATGGGGTAAAATAGCAATAGGCCTATAATTTGTGAGCACTGCAGAGTTGCCACCCTTGTGTATGGGGATAATTTATGCAATTTTCCACAGATTTGGGACATATTGCTCTGCAACTGATCTACTAATCAGAACTGATATAGGGTAGAATATGCCTTCTGCTGCTACTTTTAAATATTAAGCAGGTAGGCTGTCAGCTGCAATAGTGGTGAGTTTGAGTTTCTGTTGAAGTTTTTCAATAGTTTTTGTGGATATAGGCTGAAAGGTGAATGATGTACTATTTGAGTTAGGAGAACTGATGTGGCTGGTGAGTTAGGGTTCTTGTTATTTAGAGACAATATACCTTCTGTGAAGAACTTGTTACATTCTTCTGCAATGGTACCAGAGGAATTTGGAATAATGGGGGAAGGAGTTGTTATTTGGCCTGGGCGAAGGATGGATTTAATAGTTCTCCAGACTTTTTGGGGGTTATGTTGGTGCTTTAACTGTAAGTTATTGTACGTTATTTTTCTCTAGGATAATCTGACAATTAGCTTTATTTCTATGTTGCTGGAATGCTAGCCAATTGTTATGTGTTTTACAGGAATACCATAATTGCCATGCCTTATTCTCTTTCCTTTAAGACAGCCCTTGTGTCATTGGAGAGCCATGATGTAAAGTTAGATTTACAGCTAATTGTTCCAGGAGGTGCTAGTCTGTTAAGAATGTTGAGAAAGGTATTACTGAAATATTCTACTGCTGTGTCAAGGGGAATGTACTTCAGGATGGTCCAATTACACTTTTTAGGATTTGTATAAATTCTAGGGAGGAAAAGTTTTTCTTACTACGTATTTGGCAAAATATGTTGTGTTTGATAAGATTAGGATGTTGCTTAAGTAGGAAGGTAAGCATATGGTCACTAAGACTGTCAGGCAGGCAGCCATAATGCTGGTAGTGGTTAGGTTTATTGGCCAACATCCAATCTAGTATAGATTTTGCGTTTTTTTATCAATCCTGGTGATTCCCTGTATAAGTTGAGTTAAACCAAATAGGTTAATGAAGCTTTTACGGGTGGCTAAATTACAGGACGACCAGTCCACATTAAAGTCAGCCATTATGATGGTTTCATGAGGTATGGCGTTAGATATGGTTTGAAGGATATGCTCAACAATGGGAAAATTATTGCCAGATGGGATGCAGATGACTATAATGATAATGAATTTATTTTGGTTAAGTAGAAGCCTGGTTGATAAGATATCTATATTTTCTAGGTTGGGTATGTTGAGATTAACTGGTACAAGTGAAAGGTTAGTCTTGTACATTATGGCCACACCTCCACCTTTTCTTTCTTTCCTGTCCACTCTAAATGGGCTGTATCCAATAGGGGTAATTTCATTGTCAAATATATGTGGCTTAAGCCAAGTCTCAGTGAAGGCAGCTATGTCAGGAGAGTAGTAAGATAAAGTGGCATGAAATTCTTGCTTTGTTTACCATGTTTCTAAGGTTTAGGTTGAGGAGTAATAAGTTTGAGTCTTTATGACACAGATTTAGTAGGTTTTGCACTTGATGAGGTGCTACAGGAGTGCTATTTGGATCGGGATTAGGATGTATATCACCACTAATTATGAGCCTTTAAGTGACAATAGCTAGAGTACATAGTAGTTTGGATATAAATGTATGTTATTTGAAGAATGATGCTTTGGAGTTAAGTTTTAGATAGGTCAGTTTATAGAAGGTTTGATTGATTTTAGTAGTATTAGTGATAGCTGATGCAATTTGAAAATGGATGACCTTGGATGGAGTTGATTGAGTAGAAGTAACTTTGTGGCTGGTGACTAGGGGAATTGGGATAAGGTGGTAAGATGTTAGGTGAGGAGTTATGGATAGAGTGATGAAAGTGCATATTAAAGGAGCTGTCATGATTAAGTCATTTCTGGAATGACTAGGACTATAACTGAATGTGAAGTGAGAGGTAGAATATATTGTGGAAAAACTGTAAGAGGAATAAAAATAAAACTAGCATTAGAGTGGTGAATAGCAGTACAAACAGGGTGTGTTAATATATGTTGCTACTATTATCTGGGTAGATAAATTGGCTGGGTAGTCTAATTGGTTGGCCAGTGGAGAGGGAGTGGTTAAAATAGAAATAAATGTAGGAGTCAGGGGTGGGTGGAAATGGGGGCAGGGTAGGGGAGTGGAGTGGAATGGAGTGGGCTGAGCCTCAGACGATTGTGTCCCAGAAACAATCTACTAAATACTTTTCATTCAGGTACATGTCAAAGTTAATACAGGTACATGTCAAAGTTAATACTAACCTACTTCAGTAGAATATTACAGCCCTGTAGAAAATATATAGTTGAAAAAGAAAAACAAAAAAGTAAGGAAAGGAGACTGGGCTGTGACCAAGGGAAGCAAGGTCTTGGATAGCAGTTGAAACAGCAGAGTAAACCTAACAGGTTAGAGGAAAAAAGCCATTGCTGAAAGAGGAAGGGGGGATTCCAGTAGTGTGCCATCCAGAAAAACAAAAGAGCCAGTGAGTAATACAATAATAGAAGGTAAGTATGTCCTACAAAGTTAAACATACACTGACGATGTTTAATATATGAGGGTTTTGCAAAAACCTAATTCTGCCCTTTTCCTAAGGATATGTGTAGTGGAGGCAACCGCTTGTGGCTAGGTACTTTACGGCGCTCACAAACGCGTGGGTGATTCAGGGCTGGAATAGGCAAAAAACACAGAAAATTAAGAACTGCAAAAGATAACAGTGATGTTAAACTATAGCAGTGAAACAGATATCAATTCTAGCCAGGAACCAAGCACAGTAAAACCTTCTGTAGCATTAACACCACAGACTCCTTATATTTAAAAGTCTGTCCTAGGTAGCTACATTACAGAGGTACTATCAATATTGATACAGCCAAATATTCTAGAAATACATACTAGCACCTATGCACAGCCATGAATTGACATTTTAAATACAGATACTATATGCTACTAGTCTTATCAAAATTCTGCATTAACTTAGTAAGTATATATTACAGTGCAGACATTCCGAACACCTAACACAAGCCGAGTAATTTAAGCCTAACAGTAGTGCCAAAATTAGTATGACAAACTAACAGTTACCGCACTACAGGCACACAGCCGAAAGGCTCAAAAAACAGCACAACATAATGATGCTGTAAAGCTTATTTTCCAACTACATTAGTGATTCAACTTCAGGCAAAATATTACAATAAAAGCAATATCTATAATAGACAAAACTTCTACATAAAACAATTACTGTATCCCAGCATGAAACACTGTCTTAGATACAAATCACAAAACTATGAATAAATAATAAGAAAACCAAGGACTTACATTTGTAAGAAGACATTTTTTTAAAAATTGTATCTAGATCCCACTTTACATTAAACATGACTTCCTTTACTCTTTATTTCCAAATCAACCATAGTATACAACATATTTTTATCAGCTCTTTTTATATATTTTCTACTTCTGTTCTTACAATATACTCGGTCATACCCATAGTTAATTTATTTACCTCTGTAATCTCCTCTAAACACTTCAGGTCAACAATCTTTTTCCATCCTAAAAAAGCATGTTCACTAGTCTCAAATTATTTACAATAATAACATGTTCTATCCTTTTTACTTTTATAAGGCATATTTCCTTTTACTGGGAGTTTTACTCCAATATATCCTTACATTTTCCCATTCTTGCCTGTATTGCTACAATTTATCTTTATGCAACTCTTTCCATGAGTATACACAAAAAACATTTACTCACGATTTTATTATACCATTGTCTCCTCGCATTTTCTTTCTCACTGATTTTCATTTTCCAAAGTAAAATCTTGTCTTTATAATTGTTTCTCTCATTATTAGGACACAATCTCTTCCTTTTAAAGTTCAACAAATACATCCATTCCATTTTATACTCAAGTCTTAATATCTGTGTTAGTAATGAGGTATCAACATCTTTCAAACATTTTAATACTTTATATAAATTTAACGTTGCTGCATACACTATTGGAACAATCAATCATAAACCTCCTCCTCCTTTATTGGCATACAGAACACCCCTTTTAACTGGGTTCAACCTAGAGTCCCAAATAAAGGAAAAAAGAAGTTGTGTAATCACCATAACGTTCTACGTTTGTTGTCCATCTCGCCCTTCATTCTTACATGTGAGTTCGGAGCCCGACCGATTACAGAAGCTCGAAGTCTCTAAGTTGGCTCGTGGCAAGGTAGGTATCCCATAATGCAGTGGTATCAATCCTCAGATCTTGTTTGCTGCTAACTAAAACAGAAAATAGTTATACTGCACCCTCAACGTAAAGGAGAAACAATAGTGAAAGGTCTCCAGCATATAGGAAAAGGCAGAAATTTCCTATCGGGTCCTCTAGGATTATATGGACGGGGTAGATGGGTGGGATCGTAAAAATGAAGGGCGAGATGGACTACAAACATAGAACGCTATGGTGAGTACATAACTTCTTAATGTTATGTTGTCCTATCTCGCCTTCATGCTTACATGAGGGACAGCGTCCCTAGCACCTTTCTTCTTGGGTGGCTCACGGGAATACACTCTTGAGCACCGTGGAACCAAAGGACGCTCTGTCCCTGGATGCCAAATAAATTTTGTAATGAGTAATAGAAGTATGTGAGCTTGCCCAAGTCGCAGCTGCACAAATACTGTCCATTGAAATTCTGGCCTGAAAAGCAGTGGATGTTGCTTCTGACCTGGTTGAGTGACCTCTAACTTTGAAAGGAAGTTCCTTGTTATTGGAAGAGTATATAAAAGTTATGCAATTACAAAGCCAATTAGATAAAGTGACTTTAGAGACTGGCATACGCTTTCTTGCCTCCGAAAAGGATATGAATAACTGATCTGACTTCCTGAATTCTTTAGTTCTGTGGAGGTAGAACCTCAGTTGTCTATGTACATCAAGTTGGTGAAGTCTGTCTGTATTCTGCCTTGTTGGTATGGTTAAGAAAAAACACTGGAAGTTCAATTGATTGGTTAATATTAGATTGGGAGCAAATCTTAGGGACAAAGGATGGGTTCGTTCGAAGCAAAACCCTGTCTTTATGGAAGATCAAATAAGGCGGTTTGACTGAAAGCGCTTGTAGCTCTAAAACTCTTCTAGCTGAGGTTATGGCTACCAGAAAAATGTTTTTCCAAGAGAGGAACTTTAGATCGCATGTGGATGAAGGTTCAAAGGGTGTTGAGGTTAAGTGTGATAGGACAAAGTTTAAGTCCCAAGGAGGGACAGGTTCTTTAAATGGAGGTCTTAGTAAAGAAGTGCCTTTCAAAAAGGCTTTACACAGTCTATGTGCCATCAAGTTAGGCATATACTGTCCTAAGTGGAAATTGGAGATAGCTGCTAGCTGGACTTTAATTGTGGCAGCGGCTGAACCTTGTTGGAAGAGTTGTGAAAGGAAATTCAAAACTGAAGAAATTGGGGCAGTGAAGGGGGTTTATGTTTCTGGTCTGCACCTAAAAGGAAAATCTTTTCCATTTACTAGCATATAGTTTTCTGGTAGAAACCTTATGACAGGATATTAAGATATGTTTAACTGCTGGAGTGAAATCCTGAAGCCTGAGTAAGGTTGGAAGTAGAGCAGCCAAGCTGTCAAGTTGTGGGTGTGAAGAGAAGGATGAAGCGTTCCTGATGTATGTGTCAGCAGGTCTGGAACTGGGTCCAGAATCCATGGATCCTCCAGTAGATGAGGCCCAAGAAAGGGGAACCAAATCTGACGAGGCCAATATGCAGCAATGACAATCATCTTGCTTCCTGAGGATTTTGCTTTCTGAATGACTTTCGAAATGAGGGGAAAGGCATAAAGAAGTCCAGAGAGCCAATTGTGAACAAGTGTGTCTATCGGTGTCTCCCCCGGAAGCGGGGATCAGGGCAAAGTAGCTGCTGCATTTGGCGTTCATAGAAGTGGCAAAAAGACTGCATCAAGGCTGGCCCCATTTGCGGAAGATCTCTTCCACTATGTTCCGATTCAGAGACCACTCGTGAGGCATCAGAATTGCCCTGCTGAGCTTGTCAGCTATCACACTGGACTTTCCCGGGATGTGCGTTGCTACTAGAAAGTGTTGGGAAGAGACTGCCCTCTGCCAAACCCTCAGAGCCTCTCGACAAAGTGGGTATCATCTGGTTCCTCCCTGTTTATTTATATACCATACCACTGACATATTGTCTGACTGGATTGCAATCGTCCCTACAGGAAGAGAGTTGTGGAGTACTTGCAACGCCAGACGTACTGCTCTCATCTCTAGAACACTGATGTGCAAATGGGCCTCATGTTCTTGCCATATGTCTTGGACTGTCTTTCCCAGGTAATGCCCCCTCCCACCCTATCTGGGAAGCATCCGTGGTCACAGTAGCAACAGGCTGATGTGGAACAAATGGTCTCCCGATGGTTAACTTGTTGGACTGAATCCACCAAAGAAGATCCTTCTTGCAAGTTTCTGTTGTTATGATTGGGTAAGACAGAGGAAGTCCCTGAAGTGACCACTGGGAAAACAGTAATCACTGAAGGATTCTCATATGCATCCTGGCTAAGGGAACGAGAGCTAGGGTTGAGGCCATTGTTCCCAGTAGTTTAAGCTCTATCTTTGCCTTGACCTTGTGTTTGGGAAAAAGAAACAATATCTGTTGTTTAAGATTTGCAATTCTGTCGGCGGGAAGGTGCGCCTTCATTGAAACGGTGTCTATTTCTGTGCCTATAAAAGTAACATGCTGATGGGGCAACAAGAAAGATTTTTGCAAGTTTATTGTAATGCCTAGCTGATCACAAATTTGTAAGGTCACATCTCTGGCCTGTTGAAGTAGACACTTGGTGGTGGCAGTTAGGAGCCAGTCGTCTAGGTACAAAAACACTAGGAATTTAAGACGTCTCAAGTGAGCCGTTACCACTGCCATGCATTTGGTGAACACTCGGGGGGCTGTAGTGAGACCAAAGGGCAGGGCACGAAACTGATACTGACTGGATCCCAGCCAGAGGCGTAAGTGATTCCTCGATGCTCTGTCCATTTTTATGTGACAGTATGCATCTTGGAGGTCTATCGAGCACATCCAATTGTCTTTCCCTAAAAAGGGGAGTATAGACTGTAGTGTCACCATTCGAAGCTTGGACTTCTTTACTGATTCGTTTAGTTTGCCGAGATCCAATATGGGCCTCCAGTCCTCTGTTCTTTTTGGTACTAAAAAGAATCTCAAGTAAGTTCCGAATCCTACCTGGTCTGCGGGGACAGTTTGGATGACTCTTTTGTTTAGCAACTTTTGGATTTCTATGGTTGCTTGATCCCTGTGATTGGGTGGAACAGCCTGGATTTTCCTGGTTCAAGGAGGGGGGTAGGAAAAGGGTATGGAGTATCCTCTGGATATTATGTTTTGTACCCACTTGTCTTTTGTGATGTTGTGCCAGGCTTCTGGGTACAAAGATAAACATCCCCTGACTGGCTCCAGAGTAGCACAGTCGGGCCTCCTTTCAGGAGCACTGATAGGGATGCCCGCGAAAGTAATCACAGTCGCCCTGGTTCTGCATCCCCCCTCTGCCTCTAGGACGGCGTCTACCATTACTTCCACCCCTTCTGCCCCTGGGGAAGGAATCACCTCGTGTGTCTGGGAAAAATCTCTGGGATGTTTTGAACCACATCTTCCCGCCTTTCTGCCCTTTAGGGTAAGGTCTGGAAGAGATAAAAAATTGTACTCTAATGGCAGAGAGGGTTTTCCCTTCCTGCTCACATCTGGTGAGTGTATCCTTACCTTTTTGCTTCAAAAAGTGAGGAGTCGTCAAAGGGGGCATTTGTGAAGTTAAGACTTAAAGGGCTCTGCAAATTTACACAAGCGCATCCAAGAGTGTCTCCTCAGGAAAACTCCTGAACCCGCTGCCCTACTTGCTCCATCTGCTGCATATGATATCAGTCTTATGGAGGAGTTCACTATGGAATTTAAGATGGATAACTGAGCGGTAACCTTTTCTGGTAACCCCGCAGTTGAAGTACCTTGTAGAGTATCTCCTAGTTCCTTCAGGAGATCTCTCTGAAGCCTTATAAATGGGTAAGGATAATTCAGCAATCTAAAGGTAAAAGCCGCTGAAGAGAAAACATGCTTCCCATATCTGTCCATCGTTCAAGACTCTTTGTTTGGCAGATGGACAGATGAGGATATCTCTGCAAGCTTCTTGACGGCTGCTGCCACCACCATAGGATCTACCGGCACATCTTTTGTCAAGAAATCCTTTTCCTTGGGGGCTGATAGGAACTTGTTTGGCCTCCTAGGGACTGGCTTCATGGTGTCAGGTGATTCCCACGACTTTCGACTAACCAAGTCCATGAGCTCTTCGAAAGGTGGAGATGCCCAAGAGCCTGAAGGTTGAGATCCAAAAGCCTTCAAGTACACTGACTCCTCATCATAAGGGGTGATGGTAGTCCAGCCACCTCTCTGTTTTAGGATCTCAAGGATATCTACAAAAGAGATATCAGAGGACGACCATGGGGACCCCTCTGACTCCTCGAGGTCAGTGTCAGAAGTCTATATGCTTCCTTTAGCATGTTTTCTTCTGAGGAGGCTCCTCAGAAGGGTATTCTGGGGAGGTCTGGGAAGAAATGGGGACCACCCAGAGGGTGTTCCTGAGGATGCGGATCTCTCCTGTCCTGTGGATAGGGTGGCACCAAGACAGAGGCCCGTGCTTTTGGGGGGAAGAACATCAGCATCCTTGCATAGAGCTGTAGATTTGGCCAGCACACTCCTCATCAGCTCAAAGGCAGATTCCTCCAGTTCTGACGACACCACCGGTTCCAAAGAAGAAGAGGTAGCCCCCGGTTCCAGGGAGATGGGCTCTGAAGCCGATGTAGGAGCCGAGTTCAAGCAAGCATATGCACCGAGAAGTAGACTTGGTACCGAAGAGACTCGGGTCCGAGAATCCCCCTCGGGGCCGACTGGCGAACTTCGGCTCCTAGACACTACAAATGGCACCGAGTGTGTCGGAGCAGATATCTGTTCCAGAAAGGCCACTTGGGGTGCTGGAGCCGAAGGTTCTACTACAAGCGGTACTGGGTATTCTGGCTCCGATAGACAGGAATGGCTCGGAGAAGGAAGACTATTGGTTGACAAAGATTTGAACGGCTCCGAGGCCAGTTGGGCAGGAGCCGAGAGCAGATTTGCCAGCCCCTGCACCTTCAAGAGTCTGCGCACCACCCTCTCCACATCTTCATCCGATAGGCTCCTAGAGGACCTGGAAGAAAAAGGGTTGGAGAGCGAGATCTTTGAAAAACAGGTGATCTCAGTGTAGGGGAGACCGGTGGAATATCTGTTGACCGGCTCCGAGCTAAGGAATCCTTTTTCAGCTACGAAGTACTTGGGGTAGATATAGGCATATCAATTGTAATAACCTCAATCAGTTCCGAAGACACTGGAGCCGATGAGGTGAGCCTTGGTAGTTTTTGCAATTTTCTCAGGAGGTCCAGATTTCTCGGAAGACACTGAAGATGGCCTTTTGACAGTCTTTTCTTTCCTGCTAAAGGGAAACCTTGTAGACTGAGATGAAGAACTACTTAAATCTTCCTCAAAGAAAGGATTCAGGAGACCTTTCTAAATTAGCTTTTTTTCCTTTCTTGAAGGACTCGTGAGCTAAGAGTGTGACAAAAGGTACAAGTCTCTTGTAAGTGAATGGCCCCCAAACAGTAGACACATACACTATGCCCTTTCGTAATGCACATTTTCTGAGTGCATTTTTGACATTTTTTTAAAACCTGAAGGTTTATGGTCCTTTTCTTTCGATTCTTTAGCCAATTGCAGAAAACAACTCTAAAAGGTACAAAGGGAATTAGTTAAGTCCTCTAACGAAAACGGAGCTTAATTATTGGAGGAAGAGAATTAACACACCACAGTAAAGCTAAAGAAAGGACTAGGTCCTCTAACTTAAACGGGCCTAGCCCTGCCAAAAGGAAGGGAACACAACACACAATAAAAGCAAAGTTAATATTAACAGAGGACTAGGTCCTCTAACTTAAATGGGCCTAGCCCTTGAAAATACTTAACTAAGATACCCAAGCCTGGAGAAGGGCACAAAAGGCAGAAGGTTAATAGCAACACAATGGACTAAACAGCAGCAAGTCTTGAAAAATTAACACACACTATCAAAAACTCATAAAGAGCCAGCAAAGGGCCAACAGCCAATACTAAATATAGATTAACTACCACTACGGGATACCAACAAACAGCCCTGTGGAACAATGGCCAAAACGTTGACAAACCAGCGACAACTATTTAACAACAAACTACTGTATAAACAACAGCAATGCTAACTATAGTCTAATAACAGTATTCTAACTATAGTCTAACTAACTACTAAGAAGATAAGCTACAAGTACGAAAAAATGTAAAAAACGAGATCTGAGGAATGATACCACTGCATTATGGGATATCTACCTTGCCACGAGTCAACTTAGAGACTTCGAGCTTCTGTAATCGGCCGAGTCAGAGCAGAGGATCAGCTCCAAACCCACATGTAAGAATGAAGGCGATATAGGACAACATAACATATGATGTAAACTTTTTTGTCATATATTAAAGGTATACTAAAATAGTTGCTATATATGCAATTCTTGCTAGTAATATTGAATTACATTTTTTTCTTAAATGATATGATTTCCAGAACATACAAGGTACTTTTCATTGTTTCTCTCTATTCTTTCCATACCAGTTCTGTATTTTCTTGTTTTCTAACACATGTTCCAAGCACATATGTTCAGCATATTAAATTTAATACCTCCTAACATTCCTTCAAAGCCTAATCCTTGGCTTTTCTCTTTATTTATATATAATCCTATCACCTGTAGATATTCCTGTAAATAGTTTATCACTCTACTCATTCCTTTATATTTTTCTTAATTATAATATCATCTGCATATAACATAACCGGCATAGCTATATTTTCCTTAGATACATACCTCAAGATTTCCATTTCTCTGTTAACATGTGTAGAGATCACATTCATTACCATTGCAAATATTATGCTATTCAATGGACATCCTTGTCTTCTACCCTTTTAAGCAGTATTTCTTCACTTAACCAGACATTTACTAACAACTTAACAACACAAGTTATAAGCTGTAATACAGACCTTTCTTATCTTAATTATGTTATATGCTTTGAATATTTCCCATAACACATTGTGTTGAATTGAGTCAAAGGCTTTGCTTAGATCACCCACCATAATTTTGACAGGATCTTTTCTATATAAAACATGTCTATTATCTCCCTGATTATTAGTAGCAATTCTTGCACTCTTTTTTTTTTCTTTTATACTATGCATATTTCCACTTATAAGCTTATTTTTTCCATTCTTTTTTTGTAAAATTTTCATAAAAAACTTTACAGTCAGTGTTATTTAAGACTACAGGTCTCCAATTCTGCATCTCTTATTTATTAACTTTTTTCCATATAAATTTAATTACTCCACTACATAATTCTTTATGTTGAAATCCTTTGTTTAACCATTTGTTTAATACTATTAGAAAGCATTTATATGTTTGTATTATTGTCATATTTTTATACATCCTGTATTCTATTCCATCCGGGCCCACTGCAGATTCTAGATTAACAGCCTTTAATATTTTTCTAATTCCTTAACCACAATTTTCTTTTCCAAATCCTTATTATCTTTATCTGAAATTGTCTGTCCTTTAAATATTTCTTTTATATGTTTTTCTACTATCTCCATACCATTATTTGGCATATTGTGCATTATTACCTGTTGTTTTCTTCATTTCTCTCATAATGCTGTGATTTTCTTTAAACAAATTTGCTCAAATATGGTCCAATTTCTTCTTTTTTCCCATGAAGGAAATATCTTTGCTTGTACAGTAAATGTTTTATTTTCATTTTATTTAAATTATATAATTCTTGTTCCTTGATAAAAAAAACTTCATTTCTAAGCTGTCAAAAGTATCATTACTTAACTTCTTGTAGTTTTATACTTCTGCTTAAAACACAACCACCATTCTGACCAGTCCACGTACAAGTCTCACTTTTCTACATGTGATGCCATAAATTTAGTATATCAATTTTCCTTTTCTCATCTCATTTAACTTCATTAATTATTTTTATTTTCTTTTATATTCTTATATATTTTGCATTTCCTTTAATGTAATCCAAATTGCTCAATGATCTGAAAAACTTGTCATCAAAATACCTTCTTCTTCTATTAGTAACCCAGATGAAATTAAGAAATATTCTCAGTTTTTGTTCTCCTCTACTATAAGTCCATGCACTCTTCTAATAAATCTGCAGTTGTCCATATTTTATAGTATCTACCACGCTATTTTCATAAGCTTTCTTTTTCTGTTGTGTTAAATTACAAATAAAATCACCCACAGTTATGTCCATATTTATGGCAATGTACTGAATCAAATTTTAAACATTTCTTCTCTCTCTCTTTTTTTGTCACACATGCATAAATTGCAATCGTTCTGAAAACCTGACCTTTCCATCTTACATCAAGAATTTTTGTTCTACTCATTATAACAAATGTAATATCCAATATTTTTTATTGTATCCTTATATAAAATAACTACCCCTGAACAAGTCTCTCTTCCTAATTTCCGGATGATGTTTTTTTCCCACCATACTTAGGTTTAGTGTCTCTCTTCTTTAGTTATAAATCTAGTATCTTCCAATATAATAATATCACTCTTCTGCTGTTTGCACCACTCAACGATGCTTATCCTCCTTACTAGACTTTTTAAACTGTCATTTGTTGCTAACATTGTACAAGTTGTAATGTCTTCTCGTTGGTATTATTTTGCATCCTTTTCCTTTCACTTTTTGTTTTTATGTTCTGCTATACTTTTTTCTTTTACTCTCTCTCATACACTTTTGCCAATAGAATTTCTTTTTTTAACTAAATTCCATTTTGTGTCTTAGGATTTATTTTTCTTCACTGTAGACTCTTCTACTTGTGGAACATTCTTCTTCTGTATCCTGGCCATTATTTTTCCCCAGGAAATATCCTAACCACTCAGGTTCATTCATATTTCCAAGTCCATAAGTAAATCATCCCACAACCCTCTCAGTTAGAGGGTTGTAACAACATACGCTTGTGTTGAATCTTCCTCCTAAAGAGATTCTGCTGAAAACTTTTTTCCAAATCCATCATGACAGCACACTGATTTTGAGAAGGTTCGACCACCTTCTCTTCATTATTATGACTTGACTCTCCCTCTCCCAAAGGCTCATCTGTCTTTGCTTCACTCATTAGCATTCCCAACATAGGCACGACCATGTTATCCTATATAACAATTTTATCTTCTATATTATAAGATTTGCTTGTCTTCTCGAAAAAAATGTAATTCCTCATGATTCTTTGATAAGTCCATTTCTTCTCCCTGCTTCTCCAAGCTGCCACTGTGCCAGGAACAGAAGCAGGAAGTGTTGCATCAACAACACTCTCTCTGCACAACAGCCACAGAGTAGGGGAAATTCCCTGATGACCTTGGACAACTTTCCTCTAGTAGTATAAATACCACCTTGGGTCTCCCCTGAAAAGAGGCTATTACCCTAGTGGGACTAACTTGGTCAACAAACAATAAGTAAAACAAAATAAATAAACTACCTGAGCCTTGTGCTTTAGTTTCAGCACAAGCACAATAAAAATTGCAGCAACATATCTGGTCATCTACTGTGGAAACTGTCTCAGAACTATTTCCCAGAGTCTCCTTGATCTCAGGACTATTTCCCAGAGTCTCCTTGATCTCAGGATTGGAAAGTTCTATCGACTTTTCCACAGGAAAGTTGAGATAGACCACTGAGGAATCAAAATTCCAAAGCAGCAAAGAAACACCCTCTTGCCTTTCCTGTTCAAAATGTTGTCATAAGTATTGGGTGGTAAGGTGTAGAGATGTTGTGATCAGTTGTACCTATGAGGCTCATATAGAAAACTTCCCTGGTCAAGAAATGCTTTCACTTTGCTATGCGTTTATGGAGGAGATCATTCTTGGGAACACAAGTAGCTGAATCAAGATGTTTTCAAGCTAAAAACATGACAAACATAAGGACAGGATATATGGTAAAGGAGAAAGGCCTTACAGGTGGTCATTCTTCTTCACCATATAACTGTCTTCTTTCTAAATATGGTTAAACAAAGGAGTGAAAGGCCAGTCCAAAGTTGACTTCATTAACTTGATAGTCTTCCCAAAGGGAGGATTATCTGGAGGATAGCTATAGGGGAGGGAATGTCTAGTTACCCTTGCCTGTCCCTGACAAAGATTGCAGGATCCTCAGAATCCTATTGCCTGCGGGAAGCATGGGTAAAGAAAGATAATCCTCCATCTACAGCCCCAGAAAGGGATGGTTTAAATCTGCCTAAAACATTAGGCAACAAGGCCCCAAAATCTGGAGAGTACACTCCAAAAGTGACATCTGGTCATATGAGGCCTGTGCAAGGCATAGTACAGGTGTCCAATTTGCTTAAGGGTGCATTCCTGTACACGCAAGACCCACCAGATGTCAAGCAGCACCCATATGTCTAACAACTGTTCCATCTACTTGGGTGTAATTCATGCAGAAATCCCATCAACTCCAGCTGATGAGTTTCCTTTGACTCAGGAGGATGCCAGTGGAACAAACTCCCAATCACAAGTTCCACTAATGAGCTGTCACGTAATAAATCAAGTAATCTCAGTGTGAACTGTTTGGGTGAAGTCATGCTTTGGATGCTCCAATGCAAAGTTCAAAGCTGGCACCTGGAAAGCACTCTCCAAATTGGATTCTGGGCACAGTTCTTGCACTCCTCTTGCCATCCTACTAGTAAGAGTCTGATCCCTTAGACAGCAAGCCCATCTCATGGACAAACTTTGCAGGAGGTGGCTTTGGCTTGATGTGTAGACTCGGGACCATTTACCTTCTCCAGTGTATCAATCTGCTCTGTGAATGTCTGTCATCAACTACTGTGGGCTAATGAGCTGAAGAGCTAACATTTCTGTCATGTTTCATGGAATGTACTTCCCCAGTACACTAAACAGTGTTAGCATAGATCCTAGTTTGCAATATGGTGACTGCAGGAATACTTTGAAAGTTTGCACATTTTAGGCATTGAATGAAGAGGCTTTCAAATAGTGTTTGGTAGGAATGAGATCTGAGGTGCAAAAGTAGCATAAAAGAACAAGGGAGCTCAGTGGTTGAATATGTCCTCCTCATCGCAAAATATCACAATATGCACCAGCTGCATACATACAAATCCTGAGTAAAGGAAATTTTGAAGATTTTAGAAATGTGTCAGATGGGATATCAGAACAGGAAATCCCAACAGTTATCCACAGTAAAAGGCATTCAAATATCAGGTAATGTATTAAACACCATCTTCCACTCCTCTGCCCAATCAGCTTTCCAGCCACTTTCTCGTTAGAAGGCTAGATTTCAGCACAAACACACGTGTTCCTACATTATTTAATTTACATATCCCTCAGGGCCTTGTACTAAAAAAGAAGCTGTTATACAGTCATATACAAGGCTTGCCTTCCTTTGTCTCCAACATCTGCAGATACTCGCAAAACTGACCCAGTGTGTCTTCTGTGTCTGGCTTCATTCATTGCCCAACACAGAAGGAAGGCAAGAAGCAAACACAAGTATGTGCACATATCAGTACATTTACATGGTCTCAGTTTTTAGGGGTGTGGTTCTCAGCCCAGCTAAGTAATTCAAATGGTATTTATTTATTTGACATTTGTTTACCGGGGTGGTCTGACAGAACCCGTTTTCAGCCGAGGCCCGTGGAGAAAAGCTCCACATACAGTACAAAGTACAATACAAATACATTATAATCCAATACAATAAAGACGTTAGAAATACTATACAAAAAAATAAGTTGAAAGAACAAACTGCTACACATCTAAACAGTTCTATACAGTTAAAACATTACAGACAATAATAGTAACTCTCATCATACATGACATAGAAACAGCAGCCAGAAAGTCAGTGATGCAGACATATAGCGAGAGAGAGTTAAGAATAGAAGCAATGAAGCCTGAGCAGTAGCTTAAGGATATGGATTAGAAGCAGAGAAGGAGTTAGAAGACCTTTAGGATCTTGCAGTCTTGTGAGGGATTGAAATGCGAGAAGAGGAAGACCTGAGCATTATACAGGCTTTATGCAGGAGCACAGCCATGTATTTTTGAGATGATTTTTTAAAGGGCTTTGAAATTGGTTAGGCCAGGAATAAACCTGGTAACTAGATGTAGTGAATTCCAATGTACAGAGACACAGTATGAATACAGAGATTGACCAGGTTTTTCTTGTGGGTTTTGAGATAGCTAAGAGATTTTGGCTTCTGATCGTAGGGATCGATTTGGTGTGTAAGGTGCGACTAGATTGGCTAGTGCAGAGCAGGCAGTAGGCTTGAAAATAAGGTTGTGAAAGGTGGATTGCTGAATAACGGCAAGTTGGTTGGGTAGTTCAAGCCAGTTTAATTCTAGGAGTGCTTTACAGTGGTGTGTGTGATATTTAGAGTTTGTGGCAAACTTTGCAACTTTGTTGTAGCACTGTTCCAACTTGCTTAGGGTAGAATTTTGTAAGTTAGTTAATTTAGTTTGTAAGTTAGTTAGCTAGTTCTGGTAGTGATTGAGCAGTGCAGATTATGGTGGAATCATCAGCATACTGAATGAGGGTCCCACGGTGAGAGGCAGTGTGAAGGTTGTTTGTGAAAATGTTGAAGAGCAGGGGTCCTAGGATGGAGCCTTGGGGGACTCCAGTAGGGCTGTGGAGAAGGGGTGAGAATTTGTTGGACCATTTCACTGCTTGTTTACAATCCTTGAGGTAGCTCTAAAACCATTTTACTGTGTTATGTGAGAAGCCTAAATTAGACAGTGTGTTCAAAAGTAAGGGGTGAGACACTGTGTCAAAGGACTTGGAGAGATCAAGAAATACTGAGGCTGTATAGCATCCTGCATCTCTGGCCTTGTTCACGGTGTCTGTAAAAGATAATAGGGCTGTAGCTGTGCTATGGCTAGGTCGGAAGCCATGTTGAGTTTAGGTTAAAATATTGTTTTGCAATAGATATTGCAGTACATGCTGATGGATACGTCTCTCGAGAATTTTGGATATGGGTGACAATATGGATATAGGACGGAAATTGGATGGATCAAAAGAGTTGCCTCCTTTGTGGATGGGGGTGATGTGAGATTGTTTCCATATGGCAGGTACTTCTGAATCGGATAAAGACCTATTTATAAGGATACTGACTGGGTAGGCGACTGAGTTAGCAGCCAGTTTGAGGTAGTATGGGGGGAGACTGTCGGATGAAGTAAAGCAGGGATTTAGTTTTTGTAGCAGTTTCTTAATGGTCTCAGTGGGTATGGGCTGAAATGAGAATGGGGTTTGTATGACATTTTACTGAGTATGGGGGTTAGTAATGACAGGGTTAGAAGTAGTTGATGGCCTGGGGTCAGTGTCTGAATAGGATGAAGGGTGGGGGGGCAGCTTTAGGGGTGCTAGCAAGTTTGAAATGGATTTTTATGAAGTGCTTGTTAAAGTTCTCGGCTATTTGTGATGGAGGGGTATCAGGTGATAGGGTGTGCTCTCCATTTCTTCCAGGATTAAGTAGAGAAGATATGGAGTGCCAAAATTGACTGGGGTTGATTTTATACTGGAATTGAAGCTGGGAATAATATGACTTTTTATCTCTGTTGATTAGTTTTGTCACTTTGTTACGTAGTGTTTTGAAATTAACATGATTTTGTTCATTTTTGTTTTGTTTCCAGGTTGACCAGCCTAGGTCCCTTTGCTTCATCAGGTGTTTACATTCCTTAGACAGCCATGGTGTCAAGTTCTTTTTGATTCTTTTCATATGAATGGGAGCTAGTGTATTAAGTATGTGAAGGAAGGTGGTGTTATAGTACAGCATCATTAAGGAGTAGTTTAAGGGGTGTCCAGTCTATTTCCTGTGTGAGATTGCTGAATGTATGCCGACAAAAATGAATTGAGTTCCTAACTGATTTTATAGTGTGTACTCTTAGTTGTTGGGAGTTTGTTCTAAGGGAGTAAGCTGGTAGATGATCGCTCAGGGAGCTAGGCAGTGTACCAGAAGAGGGGTAATTAGTAGGGTGGGATACTAGAATCCAGTCTAAGGTGGACTGGCAGTTAAGATCTTTGCTGTATCTTGTTGGAGCACTGATAAGCTGAGAAAAACTATACAGATTTATACTATTTGTGGGGGAGTTGGAAACTATGGTTTTCCAATCTATATTTACATCTCCTAAGACTATTGTTTCAGGGTTTACTGTTTGGGATGTCCAGGATAAAAAATTTTCCAACACTGGTATATTGTTACCTGGTGGGATATATATCAGTATTATGCAAATTATTTTTGATATATTGAGGTTCAAAAAGGAGATTAGTACCTCAGCACTGGAAAAGATGGGTATATTACTGGTTGTTGTGTGTCTTTCGGCTCATCCCGGTTAGAGGTCGCCACAGTGGAACTCCGGTCCGCTAATGTTTGGTAGTGGATTTTTATGTGCCGAGTTACCAGCCCTGATGTACAACCTTCAACAAAGGCACGCTCATTCACGCATGTGTCCACACAGAAGACGCTCTAGCTGAGAATCGAATGGGACAACGTCTTGCTGTGAGGTGACAAAGGGTGTGATATTGAGTGTAGAGGGATATAGAAGTGCTATCCCTCCCTCTTTTTTTTAGATATATCGCTTCTGGTTATTGCAAAGTTTGGCTTTATTATTTCTGAGTCTCTTATATTGGGATGTAGCCATGTTTCAGTAAGGGCTACTATGTCAGGTTTATTTTGATCAATCCAGGCATGCAGTGGGGCTATTTTATTACATATACTTCTAAGGTTAAGTGTAAGTATGTTTAAATCTTTGGTGTTACTCTTGTGGTTAGGATTACAGGGTGGGCCAGGGTTACGATGTATGTCTCCACATTTGAGTAGATAGGTAATAAGAAATGCGTACCATGGGAAGTTTTTTTTATTCCTCAATGAGAGTACTGGTGTCAAGTGTGGTTTCATAGGAGGTGAGAAGGCCAGTTTGTGGCTTGAAAAGAATGGGAGGGTATAGGGGAAAAGCTGGGAGGAGATATGTGAGAAGCTGTGATGTTTATTGGGGAGAAGGTTAGAGGAGGTTGTTGATGTGTATTGGAGTGGGGGGGTATGCAAAGATATAGCTGTAGTGAGGTTGAGAATTAAGAGTAACGAGGCTAGGCAAGTTAAGAGGAGCATGTCAACTGTAATAGTGGGTTTAAAAATATTAAAAGTGGAATTTGTGTGCTTTAATGTAGTACATGTGTAAATAAAGACTGTTATGTGATATGTGTGCAGATGTAGGTAATGTTGCAATGTTTTGACTTCAGAGTGGTCTTTGATAATGTGGTTAGGTGTTTTACCTTGCAGTTTGTGATAAGGATGGGTGGGGTTGATGTGATTGGTCAGTAGTAAAATTATGGTGCAATGCTAGTTTGTGTGTATACTAGAGGAGAAGGTGGTAAGCTTGGAGTTAATTTAAAATAGTTTGAGGTGGTGATTGTATTGTGATGGTACAGTAGAGTAAGATGCAAAAAAGTATAGCAGTGGGCATGTGAATTCAAGAGGATGGATGTAAGGGAGAGCAGATAAGTTTGGCTAAATAAAAGAAAGTAAGTTGTGCATGAAATGTGGGTGTGGACAAGGTTGGGTTGCATGTAATTGGATCATAGGAATGCGGAGGAGTGGTTTGCTTGGGTTAAGAGTGGCGGTGCTGGGGGAGGATTGGAAATGGGGGAAGGGCAGGGGAGCGGAGCGAACAGAGCGGGAAGAAAACCTCCAGATGGTTTACCACCATAAACAATCAGTGAGGTAAGGATGTTCATGAATACAAAAGACAAGTTGTCTGAACTCTAAATACTTGTCTCGACTCACAGCATCTAAGTTTATAGTTATGGGCTTTTCAATGTCTTTCCAGGGATATAGTATGCTGATAAGAGTGAAATATGCTGAAGTGTTAAAGTAGCTTCACCTTCAGCAGTAAAAGGCCTATGAGTGTGGGTGAGTGAGGGGAGTGGGGGATATCCTTCCAGCAGATTCAACACTACAAAACAATGCATACTAGACTTAAATTAAGTTATTTGCATATTGCCTTACATAGATTTAACTTTATTTGTTGCTTGTATACTTTTTGCCAACTGCAGGTAAAATTCAGCAGTGCAAGTTCTTTAGGTAGTGGGATATGATAAGTCTGACTACTCTGCTGCAGGAAGGTATATGTGCTTGTTTCAATAGATTTAACTATTTGTTGCTTGTGTACTTTTTGCCAACTGCAGGTGAAATTCAGCTGTGCAAGTTGTTTAGGTAGTGAGATATGATAAGTCTGACTACTGCTGCTGTTGCAGAAGGTATATGTGCTTGTTTCACTTTTTTGTAGCGTGAAAGCAGCTGGATGGAGACACACACTTGGGACATGGGGTAATGAAGTGTAATTTACTTAAGAATTAAGTTCTGAAAACAGCATGAGAAACTGTACAGAAAGAAATGACCTAAACAGGTGACAGAAACAAGCTGCTAAAATTCATTGGTAAAAAGCTAGATCATCAGCCACTCCATATCACTAAACAGTTCAAGACAGAGCCCCTACTGTACTTTCACTGAATGTTTCAGAGGACTATGTGCTACTAAAACAGTTTAATAAAGCAAGAGTAGAGGAGCCTTGTAATTAAACATGCATCTTAATGAGGACTTCTAGTATAAGACCAGCATCAGCAATTGTAGAAACACAGAAATTTGCAAGATGGGCATAATTACATGATGTATTAATGACTTCATAACTCCCAAATTGTTGTAAATATGTTAATAACTGTAGAACCTACACTCCTGAAAAACTAGTAAATATAAAGAGCTAAGGCAAACATGGGTTTACAGAAATACAGAATTATGCTTCTCACCAAACTGAATGCTGCACAAGAAACACTGATGTTCCCAAATGTTTTCAAGCTGTATTCCTCCTATCATCCAGGCACTGTCCTTCAGCTTCGCTTTGTAAGGTCAGACCTTGCATGCTAGAAGCTAAGGGTCCATACGTCAGCTATTAAAGGAAACAAAGTAGAGTATGTGAAAGTGAAATATGTACTACTCAAAAAATTAGAGGCAATCTTCTATTTTACAAAAGAAAAGCAATATAATTCAAACTGCAAATAATTCTCTGGTTAAGGTGTGCTCTGGTATTTGGCTAAAACTCACTGGAAATATATCGGCATAAGGACACACACCACAAATAACACATTCATTCTTACTGTATCGATTGATCCAAGAAAGGACCCTCTTTGATAGGTCTTTGGCTGAATACAGATTTTCTACTGATAACAACTAATCATTTATAACTACAAGACCCCATAATTGAAAATTTCTGCATGTTCATGCTGCTATGGTTTACAATGCAATTTGCCCACTAAATAACAGACAATATCTAATGATTTCAACAGTTCAGCCAGTGACAGCAGAGGTGAGTGCCTTCTTTCAAATTAACATTGATGATTTAATATTTATATTATTGAACAAGAAATAACAAGTATATACTTAAAAGGAACTCCAACAGATGACCTTGGCAGAGAAGGAAACTACGTACGGGGAAGGAAGGATGTCACTCCTGAATTGTCGAGGAGAGTTTCTCACAGATCAACTGGTATGGTAAGAATTCATCTATCACAGCCAATGCTGATGAGCCTTTTTGATGAAACCAAAGTAAAACCACCATGATGGAAGGAGTCAGAGGACTGCACAAGCATAATGCTCTGATAACTGGGCATTATACTAATAACTTCCCAAATGGAGCCCGAGTCAGAGTCACTGCTGAGACAATAATCCTTCGTAAAAATGTGAAATGAAGATCAAGTGACTTCAGCACAGAAACTTGCAAAGGAGAAGTTCCTAAAGCATGCACTAGAGACAGGTACTCCATTAATGGAATGAGCTATGGCTGCAGCATTTGCTGGGGTGCAGTTACGGCTTAGATGGATAAAATAATGCAGAGATACAACTTTGGCACAAAAGACATGAACAACTGATCTGTCCTCTTAAACTCAAGCCAGGTCTGGTAAAGTATGAGCAGCTAGGTGTAAAGGGCCTTCCTTCCCCCTAGTTTCTGATCCCAGAAACACAACTGGGATAATACTAGACTGGTTCAAGGACAACTCCTAAGCTATCTTTGGAATGGAATATGGATTGTCCTGACAGTCACTATGTCTTTGTGAAAAAAGCAAAAGTGATGTACTCCTCATAACAATACATCTCTTTTGTCTGTTTTTATCCTGCCTCAACTAATGGGTCTTGGATCCAATTTGGCCAATTTTCAGACTTAGAATATGTAGCTCAAGCTCCTCGCTTTTCCCAAAATCCCACCCAAACACTGAATGACCTCAGATTGAGTTTGGCCTTCAGTCTTACAAGTCCAAAGGAATGAATACCATGAATATTCATAAAGACAGAAAGAGATACTATCAAGATACCACAGTCAAGATAGTAGAAAATCTGGAGCTAAAAAAAAGGGGAAAAAACAACAGAGAACATCCCTCGGGTCACACTAGAGAGTCATATATAAATTTTCCATAAATGGAAGGGAAAATGGAGGGAGGAAAGTTGAGAAAGGACGAAAATGGACAACACAGGTGCGTTATTATGGTGAGTACCCATCAGTTGAGGAGTGGATAGAATCCCCAGCTGCTGAACCCCAGAGTGGTCTACATGGAAGGATATTCCCGGAGGGTGACAGAACCAAATGCTGCCCTGTCCCTTGAAAAACTAACTATCCAATCTGTAATGAATACTAACAATGTGAACATTAGACCAACTGGCAGTTGCACAAATGTTTTCTATTAAAGTTCTTGCTAAGAATGCAGTAGTAGTAGAAACAGACCTTGTGGAATGAGCCCTCAGAGATCTTGATAGGGTCAAACCCTTTTCCTTATAGACATGAGAAATACAATCAGTGAGCCATCTTGATATGGTTACTTTGGAAACAGAGTGACCCAATTTTGCCTTTGAAAAGGAAACAAACAGCTGGTCAGTTTTTCTGAAAACTTTAGTTCTATAGAGGGAGAATCTGAGCTAAGTATATCCAATAAATGAAGCATATATATTCTCCTTTAGTAAAACATTTTGGAAAGAAGACAAGCAAATTAATAGCCTAATTAAGCACATTCCCTGAGGCTACCTTTGGTAAAAACGATGGGTTGGTTCAAACTTTGTACTCATGAAAAATTAGGTAATGTGGCTGACAAGATGGTGCCTAGAGTTCAGATACTCGCCTAGCTGATGTAACAGCAACTAGGAAAACAGTTTTCCAAGATAAATACTTTATATCTAATTTTAGCTGATGGTTCAAAGGGGGAATATGTCAAGGCCTGTAAAAGTACTGTAAGGTCCCAAGGAGGGGTGGGATACTTAGCAGGTGATCTGTGTAGAAAGGTACCCTTTAGGAACACTTTGCACACCTTAAGATACACCAGTGAGGAATGATTTTTACTGATATAAAAATTGGAAATAGCAGCAAACTGAACCCGGACTGTAAAATAACTTTCTCCCTCCTAAAAGAAAAAAACCTGAAGCAAGAAACTCAAAGACGGCTGGAATGGGAGCTGAGAAAGGATCCAAGTGTCTCTCATGCGCCCAAACAGAAAACCTCTTCCATTTGCTCTTGTATATTTTCCTGGTAGAATCCTTCTGGGAGGAAGGGAAAATGTGTATAACCACGGGAAGAAAGTCTGGACTGTCTTGCCATCATTAGAAATGAAGAAACCATGTGGAGAGCTTTAGGGCTTAGATGTTCTTATGCGGCAGTTCAGACAGGTGAGATATGAGATCTGGAGAGGGATCCCGTAATCAAGGAGGGCATATTAAGGAAGGCCAAAGGAAGAGAAACCACACTTGTCGCGGCCAAAATGAGGCAATGAGGATTACAGTGCTATTCCACTGACATGTTTTCTGTAGAAACTTCAGGATAATGGGGGAGGTGGATAACCACAGAGGAGACTGGGGGAGCCGGTCGTGAATGAGTCTCTCTCTCTCGATGGCGTCCCCCTCAGGGAAAAAATATTTGCTGCATTTGGATTTATGGGAAGAGGCGAGAAGATCGTTGCATGGCTGATCCAAATGATGAAATATCAGCTTCATCACTGACTGACTGAGAGACCACTCGTGAGGCAATAGAACAGATCTGCTCAGTCTGTCCACTAATACGCTGGACTTCTCCCAGAATGTGCAATGCTATTAGAAAGCAAATGGAAGAGATCACCCACTGCCACACTCTCATTCCTTCTCGACTCAAGGGATAACAGTGGGTTCACCCTGTTTGTTGATGTACCAGACTACCAACATGCTATGTGTCTGTATAACAATCATACACAGAAGAAGAAAATCCTGGAAGGCCTGCTACACTAGGAGAACTTCTTTCATCTCTAGAACACTGATGTGTAGACAGCCCTCTAAGAGATAGCATGTGCCTTGAACTGTCTGTCCCAAGTAGTACCCCCCCAAGCTGGGAAGCATCCATGGTCACTGTGGCCTTGGGCAATGGTGCAAAAAAGAGGCAGCTCTGCAGAACGTCTAGGACATGACTCCACCAGGACGCATGCTCTTTGCAAATCTTATAGATTTGAATGGGAAAATTCATGGGCTGTTCTTTTTAATCAGCCAGTGCCCACTGTAGCACTCTCATATAAAATCTTGCCAGTGGTACAAGTATTATAGAGGCGGCCATAGCTGTAAAACCGAAGAGCTGTAAAACCAACCTGGCTGGAGTGATTGAAGAGACAAGAGTTGTGCTGACTGATGTTGAACAGTGGACAGCCTGGACTGAGGTAGTCTTGCTATCTGAGAAACTGTATCTATGTACACACCTATGAATTCCAGGACTTGAGCGGGACAAAGTTGTGATTTGCTGTAATTGACTGTGATACCCAGACTGAGGCACAGATGGAGCAAGTAGTCTCTGGCATTACTCAAAAGATGTTTGGTGGGAGCAGTGAGGAGCCAGTTGTCAAGGGAAACACCCACAATCCTAGCAATCTCAAGTGAGCTGCAACTACTGCCATACATTTGGTGAACACCCAAGGGGCTGTGGTGAGATCAAAGGGCAATGTCCTGAACTGGAAGCGACTACCCCCTCCCCCAGCTGGAAGCAAAGATACCGCCTAGATTACCTGTCTATTTTGATGTGATAGTATGCATCCTGCAGATCTATCAAGCACATCCAATTGCCCTTTTGCAGTAGTGGAAGTACAGACTGAACCATGATAATTTGGAACTTTGAGTGTTTTACGAAGAGATTTAGATGATTTGAGTCTAAAAACTGACCTGTGATCCCTGTTTTTCTTTGACATCAAAAACAGTCTCGAATAAGTTCCAAACTCTTGTTGGTCTGGTATGACCTTTTGGATGACTATTTTTGCTAGCAGCTTCTTGACTTTTAAGGCTGTGTTTTTCTTTTGGTAGGGTGGTACACTGAGAACTTTCTTTAATTTTATTGGGGGAGGATGGGAAAAGGGAATTTAACAACCTCTGTTAATTAAACTCTTCACCCAGACATCTTTGACGATGGACAAATAGGCATCGGGGTACAGAGATAAGTGCCCCCTGACTGCTTCTAGAGTGCAGCAGTTGGGTAATCCTTTAGAAGTGCTGATCAGGTATCTTGGTAAAAAGACCTCTGAAGCCTTGGTTTTGCAGGCCTCCTCTGTCAGTGGATTTCCCCCCACTGCTGCAGGGAGATCTATCGCCATAGGAGTCCTGGGAAAACCCTTGCGACTTTTGAAACGCATCCTCCTACCCCATTTCTGGTTTTTAGAAAAGGCCCCCTGATGGGTAAAAAAACATATTCCTACAGTAGACAGACTTTTCCCATCCTGTTCGCTTCCTAGATAAAATCTTTTTAACTTTGAGCTTAAACAAAATCAATCCATCAAAAGGAGCACTAATGAAAGACAACTTGAAAGGCTCCACAAAAATCACTTAATTGCATCCAGGCATGCCTCTGAACAGTGGTGCTTCAACCTTCGGCTCTAGAAACACCCTCTGTAGCCAGTTGCGAAGACAGTTTTCTTGTCCTCAGCAGTCATGGACCCCCAAGAGACATGGAGAGATCCTTGGTCAGGTCACTCTGAAACCCTGATATGTGTGCCAAATAATTCAACAATTAGACAGCAAAGGTTGCTGACAAATAAATTCATTTCCTGAATCTGCCCAAGGCTATACACACACTCTCTTTCCTAGTGGGATGAACAGTAGGACTTTCCTCAGCAAGTTCCTTTTCAGTGGCTGCCACTGCCACCATCACTGAATCGCTTGGGGGACCTCTGCTCCAGTGGGCATGGTCTTTGGATGCTACTAGGTATTTGTCCAGCCACATCCAGGTCATTCCATGCCCGATGGGAAATCAAATCCACCACTTCATCCCCTAGAGGACCCAGCCAAGAAGCAGCCGAGCCAGTTTCAAAAGACTTAAGAAACACGGACTCCTCCTGGGAAGGGGCTTCAGAAGACCAACCATCTTTCTGTCTCAGAAGCTCAAGGATCTCCACAAATGAGACAACCTCAAGGGGTTACCTGGGGACTCCTTCCCTTCGCTAAAGTCCATGTCCTTTTTCAGAGACGCCTGTGGGCGAGCCAATGTGCCTCCTCTTGCAATTGTGCTTCCAGAGATATTCCACAGAGGGATACCCTGGGGAAGAACCGGAAGTCCATGGGGAGTCCTGGATGAGGACTATCTCAAAACTGGAATGGAATGGCTGTCCTGATGGAACAGAATGAACAAGTTCTGGAACCAGGGCAGACAACTGTGGAGGGAAAGGACCCAAGGGGGGCAAGGATGTTCTATCTGCTGGGTGGAGAAAATTCTCTCCACTGCCTCGAAGGCAGAGGCTGAGGAAGATCCCAGAACTAACCTACTAGGAGATGAAGTCACCTGATCCTGCCTTGAAGCAGAAGTCAGAGTCGAACTATCTAATCCTGAAACTGCAAGAGGAAGAGACAGCTCAGAGAGTCTAAGAGTTGAGCCCCTATCCCCAGATCTAGCACAGAGTCTATGGCTCTAAGATCCCTACAGATCTGATAGAATCGGTGCTGGCTGGATCAGACAAGATGCTGGAGTTGAAAAGGACCAAACCTTTGGATATGACACACACAATCCTGGAAGTCTCAGATCAGACACATCTGAAGCCGAGGGGTGGATCAAAGTAGGAGCAAAAATAGGGGTCCGAGATGGTCCAAAGCTTACGGGTCAGATAGGAGATGGAGCAGGAATAACTCACAACTGAATTTGAGTCCTGAGGAACTTCATCATTCTGTACATATCAGCTTTGGATAGACTCCTAGCAGACCTGAAGGATGATGAAGTAGCTGGAGGTCTCAAAGCCCTAAGAGTCTTGTCTTGAAAGAATGGAGAATGCAATCTTTAAGGGATCAGCTCTGGAGAGAATACAGATTCCCTTCAAGAAAGTAACTTAGTGGAGGAGTGAGCTGGTTCAGAGGTCTTCTGAACTTTAGCAGGTGGAGCCAGAGGTGAGTGAGGACAGCAGTCATGGAAAGCTGTCTTTTCCCCTTTGTCTCCTTTAGGTTCATCCATGGGCTTTTTGGCAGAAGGTGACACTCCAGACACAGAAGAGGAGGAGGTAGGAAGCAAATGTTTTAACACTAACTTCATCTTTTATTCAACCAAAGCTTAACTCTTAAACCCTGAGCAAATATCATAATCTTCATTGAGGTGTGAGGCCAACAGACACACTCCGAATGAGCATCAGAGTTAGGGATTTTACGGCCACAGCAAATACAACTTTTTGAATCTAGTAGGCTTGTCTAACATGACTGGAGGAACACAACAACAGAAAGCATAAACAACACACAGAAGCAACCACACCAGCAATGGTAACAAGAACATCAAAAATAAGGGGATAAATGGGAAGGAATATCAACGATGGTATGAAAGATACTAGATGTCTTGTATAGAAAAGGAAGATGGCATGAGGCTTAAACATAAAAATATTACTGCTAAATAGAAATTAATTTTTGTGATAGGCTAGCAAGAGAAGGAAAGAACAAGTAAAAAGAAAAATGAATCCAAGTAAGACTGAAAAGGAAGCTACAGTATCAAAAGCAAGAAATCACTTGTCTGCCAATGCTCGAGTTACTTCAACCATGTCTGAACACAGAGTGGCAAATAAGATCTGAGGTAATGTAGGATTTGAAGGGGATTATGGGTAAGGGGAGGAGCTTGAACTGTGCAGCCTAAGTCCAAAATGTGTCCAAAGTCAGATCTCAGACCCATCAGTTGAGGAATGGATGAAAGAGACAACATCAGATCAGACATTTTTCCCTACATGTGAGGGTTTGAAGGTCCATGCTGAACTTAAACTGTGGTAATTAAAATATAGTCTACATTGCCCTGTCAAAAATTTTGGTTTTATTTTATTTTTAAGTACTTCCACAGTACTCACTATCTCGTTTCTTTTCCGGTTACCAAGACTTGAATCTAGGGGAAGAGATAATGATGAGCAGCCTGCTAGGAAAAACATTTACCATGAAATAAGGTCAACTAATTTATGTATATAAGATAATTCATTTTGCCTGAAAGTTATTTTACCTGAAAGTTGACCAAAGAGTGAAGATAGTACTTCCCAATCAGAATTAAGATAGTTCTTCATCTAGATGTACAGGCTTGTTGACAGGAAGGCTTCTTAGTAGCCAAGACTTGCATCATCATGCCCACCAGCACATCTGTCGGGATCAAGAGGTGTAAATCAAAAGCCAGGATGTGAGGTAGAGTAAGCTGTTGCATCATGCGCTGGGACTGGGAAAGTTTCCTATATTACAAAAGACCCAAGAACTTGAAACCATCCCCTTCTCAGATAAAAATGAGTTTTTGTCTTGTTTCCCCTGAACATTATGATGAAATGAGGAATCAATGGGAATGACACAAATGCATACATGGAATCCCCTGCACCACAGAAGAGAAATGACACCTATTCCTACCACCCTTACTCTGCTGAAGTGGAGCATAAGATGCATGCTGCTTTGAGTAACCCACTTGTAAAAGACTCTCACCAGGCACAGCCTTCGAATTCAAAAAAATCTAAGAGATGATTGCAGTAGTAGCTTGATGCGTTCATCAACTTGTTCATTTTACCAAGGATGGGAGCCACTAAGAATGTGATGAGCACTACCTCCATCGATAGTGTGTATGACCTTGTGCCCTTTTGCTTATGTACCACATGAAGGAGTGGTTATTCAACAGACGAGGAGAGGACACAGGAAGTAGCTTTCAGTCTGAGGACTTTCAATCCAGGAGTACTGCCCTCCTCTAGGGGATGACTGATATGGAGCTCCCTCTTAAATGGGACCATGCTCCCTACATTGTGTGGGAGCTTCCCAGCAAAGTGTCCGCCACCATGGTGGGTTTGGTAATATGGTTAAGCTCTCTGCCTCATAGACACAAGGTACAGGGCTTGATTGTGACCACAGGTTGTTGGCTAGACCTAAAGAAGACAATCAGTGCAGTTAGCCTAGTATTCTTTTAGAGTGTTGAGACTGCTGCAAGCTGATTAAAAAACATTTGGATAATATTTTTGCATTCAGAGAAGTAAATTTTAAATATATTTATAACTACACTTATTCTATTTAAATCAGTTTTGTGTGTTTTTTGCTCTTTATCTGAAGTTAAAACTACTAATTTAAGGCATTTTTATAGTCTGCATTGCTTTTTAGTTTCTCATCTGGGCCTATGTGTTTTTCTGAGTTTGGTTCCTTCCCACTTTCTCGTTTGCTGTCTGGTTTTATATTTAAAGGCTTATGAGCTGCCTGCCTCTATTGTATATCTGGCTCTAGAAGCTCCTCCCAGTCTTATCACCTCTGCTTGTCTTACTGGTTACTGACATAAGAAACTGGGAAGGCCCTCCCCTTAGACTGTTAGTGTACTTTGAAATTGCCTTGAAGTGCACATCTCCCTCATTGCGGGCTTCTCTGCCTTTGAATCACCTTGCAATTACGTGTAAGTAGTGTTTAGACTAGTCTCCGATACCTTTTCACTTTTGGCTAACTAAAGTGTGTTTTTCCATTAAGAAGACTGTGACTGCAATTCTAGTGGGAGTAGAAAGGTAGCCTGGTCTGTCCAAGCTGGCAACTGTACAGAGGCTTAAAGTGAAAACTACTTGTTGTAGCTAGTTATTTAATTTGTTTCTGATACCTTTTCACTTTTGACTAACTAAAGTGAGTTTTTACATTAAGAAGGCTGGGTCTGCAATTCTAGTGGGAGAAGAAAGGTAGCCTGATCAGTCAGAGCTGGGAAACACACAAGGGAGCTTAAAGTTTCAATTATTTGTTGTAGCTAGTTGGTCCTTTTCACTTTTGGTTAGCTAGTTGGTCCTTTTCACTTTTGGCTATCCAAAGTATGTTGTTAAATTAAGAAGACTGGAACTTCTACTCTAGTGGCAGTAGTTAAGTAGCCTAGTCATTCCAAGTTGAAAAACACACAGGGAGGCTTAAAATGGTGCTATTCCATCAATCAGAGAGCTTTTTAAGGAGTTAGTTGGGTATTAATCTGCATTTGAGAGCTACTTTTGCAGTGCTTTTACATTAAGTTCCAGGATCATCCATCTTGTGGCAGAAGGTGTTTACCTGGTCTCGCTGAGTTGGGAGGCACTCCAAGGAGCTTAAAGCACCGTCATTTATTTGCCAGAGGGAGCTAGTTTTCAGCTTTTTCCTGTCTGCTGTAAATCAAGCATGTTTTCGCAGAGCTGTTCACTGCTCACTGGTGGTTAGCAGTGCCCTGTATAGTAGCAACCAAATAAAGCTAGTACTTAGGACTTTAACCCATAACACAGAAAGGCTTTGCATGGAGCTAAGCTTATGGCAGCTAGTGTCATGCAGCACTAAGATTATAGCACTAACATCTAGCCTTCACCCTACACACCAATCAGGTGACTCCTGCAAAACTAAGACCCTAATACATGCTGTGACAACATGGATTTGCAGTTCCCTAATGTCTCTGTTCAGCTTGGTAGATACGGGCATCCCGAGACAAAGTAGTAATTATCTCACATACTTAGATAACCTTTTTATCCTTAAAAGAAACTAACACAGTATGCAGGAGATGTGCATATGTAACTTCCTTGGAGGCAAAAATCACACAAATGAGGTTGTCTAAACACACACACACACTACATCCCTTCACACATACCATTCACCAAACACATATACCTCATCCTGAGGCACTTAAATGAAATCTCTCCAAACCTCTAAAACCTCCTAAGGCATCAGACCGTAACAACTACCCTCAGCAATCACTAAAGCACACACCAAAAAGTAACACCTAACACTACTTCCTATGATTCCCCCAAGAACAAAGCCCATAAGGCAAGCAAACACTTTACCTGGTAATCTTTTCATACGGGACTCTATTGTACAATACTCAGATACTCCCTTCACCAGGATGGACAAGGAGAAGATCATGGTTAATTGCCTATCTGGAGCTAGGATCTGCAGTATCACATGCACACTCAGGTCACTCCACCACAGGTACCAATATGATTCTATCATAGTTCACATGGGTGTAAATGACCTGGTGTGTACCTCACTGGACTATATGAAAAGAGAAATTATAAATCTCTCTGAGTATGTGTCACAGATGGGTATGTGCCTTACACTGAGCAGCATTCACCAAGGATGATGCTACAGTATGAAGAGAAAATGACTGCTTTCAATAACTGGCTTAATTTCTGTTGTCACTCCAAGAAAATCCAATATCTATCAGCATGGGAAGACATGGTTAACAGACCACTTTACTTTGCTTTGCTATGGATGGTCGGCACCTGTCCTGCCGGGCTTTTGGATATCGACAAACTCTATCCATCCCCTTACAGCCTTTTTTAGGCAATATCAAAATGACAAAACTACCAACATAACAAAAAAATCAATGCAACCTTAAGGTGTTACTGATCAATGCTAGGAGCCTAAACAAGAAACTCCAAACCCTACAAGCTCTCCTCATTCTGGAGAATGCAGACATTTGTGCTGTTACCGAGACTTGGTTGAATGCTGCAGAAAGTACCCTGGCAGTGAAAGGCTACAGTGTCTTCCACACATTTGAACGAACAGCAGCACAGAGAGGAGCTAAAGCTGAAGGTGTTTCAATCTATATTAGCAGCAAATACAACTCTAGGTTGGTTAAACAGGATGATTCCCTGGAGTTCCTCCAAGTCTCCATAGACAAGGTTCCCTACCATCTACTGGCCAGTAATAAGTTATCCTCTGTCTCCTGAAGCTCACAACTCTTACCTAGACCTATTAGGAGGTGCTCACCATCCAACCAAATACCCTATTCATGGGAGACTAACTGCCACTCTGCAGACTGGGAAATGTACACTGCCTCTAAATCACAGGCACAGCATAAACTGGACTTCAGCACAAACACCCTGGACCAGATAGTGTACTTTCTAAACTGACGAACAAACATATCAGACCTAGTACTCACCAACATGGGAGAACACTGCAAACCCAAATTACCATGGAAATGATCAATAAGGACACTGGCAACCTAGAGACATTGGACCCATCCCTGGTTAGCTTTCTTAAGGGAAAGTCTTGCCTACTTAACCTGGTGGACTTCTTCAAGAGGGTTAACATGACTATGGATGAGGAGAAAGTGTTGCATACCGCCTACCTTGACCTGGCCAAGGCGTTCAATACAATACTCCACTCAGGCACTGTTGACAAACTCTCAGAACTAAGCATAACTCCCTACACAACATGCTGGATTGCCAGCTGGCTCACAGATAACACCCAAAAAGTCAGGATCAGTGAGACCACCTCCACCAATAGACTTTTCACCAGTGGAATACTCTAGGACTCCGTTTTAGGCCTGCTCCTGTCTTGGCATATATTTCTCGGACATCAAGGCTACTGTTGAAGGCCTTTAGCTCACTGAGTTCGCACATGACTGCAAACTGGGAGCTATCATACATTTCCCCAAGACACCAACATTCTGCAAGAGGAATTAACACAACAATTACTTGGGCAAAAGCCACAGATTAAAACTCAATGCAAAGAAATGCATTACAGTGCCCTTTGAGAAAGTGTCCACCAAAGATAATTACATCATCAGTACAACACCCCTAAGAGTGGACTTGATAGTTAGGGATCTGAGAACATGTGCAGACAGGAATATGACGTTCGACCAACATGTAGCCAAGACAGTAAGAAAATCATTCTATGTTGCCCAACTCATCAAGCAAGGGTATGGCATCCAGGTCCAAGGAAGCAACAGTATCACTGTACTCAGCCCTTAATCAGACCCATCTCTGAATAAAATGCCCCCACTGGCATGTACCTAGCCAGGTACTTATAATAGTTGGAATGTCCTCAAAGATTTCTCACCAGGAGGATCCAGGGTATGAATACCCTGTCCTAAACAGACCACCTTAAGCTCCTATCTCTGCACTGAGTCTACTACAGGTTACTGAGAGATTATCTATGCCTGGCATGTAAGGCATCCTTGGGGACCTCTTGCACATCTGCAAGACAAACACCACTAGAAACACCATATCCAAGGACCTGAACTTTATCTACAACATAAACAAAACCTGCTGAAGGGACCGATGTGCGTCTCAAAGGATCCCTGTGCTATGGAATAAGTACCCCATCTATGTGCAGCAGAGTTGATCCTTGACCCTGTTCAAAAGATACATTTCATCACTGGATGAGTAAAACAAATTCACTCGCAGTTTGGCCCCCATGTCTCTGATGGTCAGAGATTGACAGCAAGTAAATCAATCCCCAGCTAACATATCCCACACATAACCCTTACCTACTGCCTTACTAACATATCCCACCCCACGATATAAGAATCCAAGGAACTCTGGGACAAAAGTGTGTGGGTTTGCATGGCTAGGCTTGTAAAGATCCTGGTAGTCATTAGTCTGGTATTAATCTATGAACCAGAATCTGCCAAAGGCTCGGACACAGACAGAGAAAACCCATCAGAAGATTGGTGGGGGAATAACTACTACTGCAGGACATGGTGATAAGAGTCCAATACCAGAAGCAGGTCTGTCAGTGGTGACCCTGAAGTTTCTGGCACCTCACATCCCCACTGTAGTACTGCTACCTAAGGCATGCAAATGGTATCATGAACACAGTGGCAGCCTTTAAGCCCTAGGCAGACTCCAAGCCCAGTGTGTTGCATCCTCACTCAAAGTGACAACCCCCTTAGTTTTCTACAGGGACAGGAATGATCGACACCAAAGAGAGTACAATTCCATGCCAACAAAGGATACATTTTGAGTAGGATTCAAAGAGAACATCTTCCAGTTTATTTTTGGTCACCCTAGGGACTAAAAACCTGAAAGTGCCCACAAGGACACTTCCAGACAGCCCCTTGATTCAGCTGTCAAGAAGAATACCTCCAGATAAAGGAAAACAAAGATATCCTTAATTTGTGAGGCTTTGGCTGTCACAGCCAGCTTCGTGGTAAAGACTGTGGGTGCTGAAGAAAACCCTAATGACAATTTGGAGGAGATGCCTATGTAGAACAGACTGAACAGAGAAATCTCCTGTGGTGAACCCAAATGCTGATGTGTGAAAAAATCATCAATCATATCCAGTGACATCATACAGATATAATGCAGAAGTACAAGTTTAAGCACCTGCAGGGTGATCAACCAAAACTGCAGATATAAGACAAGCTGGTTAAACGTACAGAGATCTGACAGAAACTGTCCATTTCTTTTTTTTTTGGGGGGGGGGTCAGGAAACAATACGAGTAACAGTCTTGCCTCTCCTTTGAAAATAAAATAGCTTTTACACCCCGTCTGGCTAAAAAAGTCTGGGCCTGTCCCAGGAGTTCTGATGAAATGGACTGACCGCTAAGAGTGCTCTTCCAGGGGGAAGGACAGATAAACAATACGAACAGTCACCCTACCCAAAATCACACTAGTCCTTTGTGTGGGTTCTTCAAGCAAGAATGAACTCAGAGAACTGCGTCAATCAAAGGCAGTCCCAGACCACAGTCAAAATGACTGCTGGGAACCTGGCAAGACTCTACCCCAGGTGACTTAGCTACCGCTGGAATGGGCAAGACTATGTGTGCTTCTTTAAAGCAATCAGCTCTCTTTGGCCAATAAGGAGGCCTCTCACTGTTTGGGGCTGGTAAAATTTAGAAGAAAAAATAGTGAGCTTGCTGGCATCAGATGCTCACATCCATACTGTGAGGTAAGCATCTCCAGTGCCAGGGCCAGGTTGTATGAATTGTAGTCAGGACTTCATTCCACTACTCTAAAGAGCAGACTTTGTAAAATGGCATTATGAGATTAAATCCCACTGAATCATTTTACTTCTCACTCAGATTCCTGCTAAATAAACTGTTTTGCTGTAGTAATGACGTGATAAAACATGTAGTATATCTGCTGTTCAAGTGGACAACTCTTAAGAGATAGTATATGTACAATCTGTAGATTCTATCCCCCTCTCACTGCCGTTCTTAAAACGACCTGCTTTTTCTCAAAGCTCTAACGATGATGAATGCAATCTGAAAATCTGCTCATTGCTTAGTTCACAGCAGTCATCTTTGACTGAATAATACTGCTGCATCAATCAATGAGTGAGACTGGACTGTTCAGTCATGGCAGGAAAGCTGCAGAAATGTGTGCCAAACGTACAGCATTTGAGAGGTATGATGACCTATCCCATCCAGGAAAATACAACAAGATCAGAACACATCATTTTAAATTTGCCATATTGGAAAGTGTTCAAATGGACCCTGGGGGATGACTTTAAAGGTATGCTATCATACAAAGAAATTTGGTGGCAACTCTACACTGAAGCCTCCACAACACCAGGCTTAAATGGTATTATAACTATCAAGCCTCTTCTGAACATGGCTTGACTTTTTTAACTAGCTTGACTAGTATTCATTTGATGTGTTTCATTTTATGTTACAATTTAGATACTTTATGGACAAACCAGCTGTAAATCCACAAGAAAACAAGTAAAAGTAACAAAAAAGTGGTGTCAGCTGGTAGCACAGTTCACATAAAAATATACTCCGACTCCAACCAAGTATATAGAACCGTATTTAATAAAACAACCACAATGAACACTCAGTAAGCACTTTCACCAACACAATATTGGCTTCATCAGACCGTTAAAACATGACATAACACATACCCTCCCCTTAAATACTACATCAATGCATCAAGTACATTTCAAATAAACCAATCAAATACCCCACAAACAATGCATCATATATCCCATCATTAACACACAGTCAATGTCAATTAGATTGCTTGCAAACAGCAAGCTGCCTCAAAAATGTGTAGGACTTAAAGGGGAACTTTGTAGACTATTAGTTGTATTAGATATTGTTAAAAGGCATAAACCAAGTGGTTACATACCCTATTTCTTCACACCTCTCCTGTCCAGGACTGGTTTAATAGAAACCACAGTATTAAGGCCATAACCCTTACTTGCTTTTAATCTTAAAATCCACCTCAATTCTGCCTCCGAGGTTTTGTTCTCAATATTACCCATTCTCACACCCTCCATCAATACCTCCAAAACTCTATTTAAAACTGTGTATCCACTCACTACTTGCAACACAGTTCACTAAAGCATTTGTCATGTTTCCTACCCTCATATTATATGTATGTTCCCTTATCCGTTCTCTCAGAGTCCGATCAGTTTTTCCAATATAGAATCTCATACAGCAGTCGCATTTGGCCATATATACTATATGCCTAGTCCCACAATCTGCCTTTGCTCTGATCTTAAACAGTCGACCTGTCTCTGGATGTACAAAATCCACCTCCTCATCAATCATCACACAAAAGTTACACGGACCACAAGGATGGGTCCCATATGCAGCCTCATGCTCCTTCACCATCCTGTCAGGATAACACAACATATTCTTCAGTGTCTTACAATTTCTGAAAGTAAACCTAGGCAGCCCCCCCCCCACTACATGACCTATCTTATCATCAGTCATCAGTACTGAAAAGTTCTTCCAAAAAACTCCCTGAACCACACGGATATCATTGGTATAGGGGATGAGTATCCTAACTACATTATTAACATTACTCCCCACTTCCTCTTCCATTCAAAGTCCTAACCTGATTGTGACCACGTGGCAAATAATAGGGTTTAGCCCTCCCTTCCCTCATAAAATCAACATCTGTCAAAATCGGATCAACCTCACTGATTTTATAAAAGGAAGATCTAAAATCACTCATACTTGCTCTATACCCATCATCCATATTATGCAGATGGGACACCCTCATGCCCTGTCCTTTAACTGCATTCATAAAAGTCCTCTGAGGGTGCATACTCCTCCTATGTAGGACAGAGTTCTTATAGCATTCCTTCCTAAACAAGCTAGTGTTCAGGTTCCCACTAGGCCCCTTCTCAACATGTACATCCAGGAAATCTAGACCAACCTCAGAACACTCAAATGTGAACCTTAAAAAATCACTTGTATCATGCAACGCCATAACAAACTGTTCAAGGCTCATATGGTTCCCCTCCCACAGCAGGAAAATATCATCAACAAAACGCCGGTAGAACAGAACATGCTGCAAAAACATCTCCACGGTGAAAACCTGCTCCACTTCCCACTGTGCCATAACAGCACTGGTATAGCTGTTAGCACAGCAGGTCCCCATCGCTACACCATGCTTCTGTCTATTAATAACAATCGTCAAACACAAAAATATTATACGCCAAAATCAAATGCATAAAATTGTAAATTAGAGCTATCAATCTGGCTTCATACACTTCTGCCTGAGACAAATACCTGCATAGGTATTCAACCCCCTGTCTATTCGGGATAGCTGTAAATAATGATGTTACATCTAGTGTAACAAGTAAATAATCTCTAGATCTATCTCAGTTCTCCATAAATTAAGATAAATCTTCCAGAAAGTGTTTGGTATCCTTCAAAATTATTACAGACTTATCCAAAACAAGTCTAACCTTCCTTTCTACAAATACTGAAAACGGCTCGGTAATCCACCCCTTTCCTGCTACAATGGGTCTAAATGGAGGTGACCTGATGTCTTTATGTACCTTAGGTAAACCCTTGAAATAAAGGTATGAACCGTAAGAAACTGTGCTAACTCCATACTAGGAGGTTAACCTCAGTCCAGCAAACTTTAGGAAAATCTCTGAAATTAAATTACTTTATGGCCAAGTCATAAAATGTGGTATATTTCAGTTTTCAATGCAGCAAGAGACACAATGTCTGTACTAGGAAACCTTATGTACTGTCTTTAGAGTCAACTAATTACTAGTTTTGGAAGCATGAAGGAATGCAATTGTTTTATTACTTCCAGCATCTGCCAGCGATCTGAGAAGAAGCCCTTGTCTGTATATTTTTACAAGTAGATGCTATATACTGCCAGCTTCATCAATGGTTGTTTTGCCTGTGAACAAGGAGTCAGGTGACAAGAAGTGATGCTATTCTGCAAGCTATCCCAGCAGCAATATTTTACATATTATTTTGAGAAGTCTCTTAGTGAGATTAAGCAAGAGCATTCTGTCTTAGACCTGACAACAACTAGAAGATCCATTCACCACATCTGCCTTGCTCTAATGAAGTAAATGTTTTAGGTTATACTAATTCTCTTAGATTGAGTCAGGAAAATAGTGAAGCTTAGTTTAGATATTTTTCTTTCTTTATTTGAGACTGTCCTCAATGTTGTTTTAAATATTTCCTGTGGTTTTGAACTCTGATGTCACTGTAAATTTATATTTAGTATAATCTTATTCTTTTATTTATTATTAAATATATTTAAACCTTTGATTGTGGCTGATCTGTGCAGATATATTTAAGTTTTGACAATACTTGCATGTATATTTGGTAACACTGTGTTCCTAACGGCCTTGCTCTTGGTCAAACTACCATTTGTATTAATATCAATACTGTACAGTAAAACTGGACACCCTTTGTTAAGGACCTTAAAGTAGCTGATAAGGGGTTCTGGTGGCAGTGGTAACTACCTCATAGTCTGAGCAGAAAGGGGCATAGCTAGTAAACCTGTGCCAGCCTTTCCCAGGTGTGTGTGTGTGTGTGTGTGTGTGTGTGTGTGTGTGTGTGTGTGTGTGTGTGTGTAAAACAAATCTCCAAGAGTGTGTGTGTCAGCTACTTAGGGAGGGACATAAAGCACTGGTTGGACAGAGTATTGGAGGACTTGGCTTGGAACCCTGGCTATTTACTCAATTCTATAGCTGTGCCAGTGGGGAATCTTACTTGGTATCTGGAGAAAGAGAGGAAAAACCAGCTCTGGACTGACTGTGGTCTCTGTGTGCTTTTAAGGGAAATTGCACTTGATGCAAAGAGCTGCATTTGGAAATACTGTGTGTGTACCTATCATCCACTCAGTGAAAGTTCCCCATTGTTGCCAGTAGTGAGGATTAAGGCTCCTTGATTACTGGTTGGCAGTGATGAGTCATCAAAATCAACTTGACAACAGCCACATGTAACAGGAGGATCACTAAAAGGGTGGCCCTCAGACAGATAGTATTGAAGTTTATTCAAAATGGGATTGCCTTGGGTTTGGTGTTCTGAAAAACTACTAATGTATTGATCAGTTCTCCAATCCCTTTTACCTGTGTTTCATTTCCCAGAAGCCTGAGACTGCAGTTTGTTTTTAAAGTCCATTTGCCATACTACAGCTTTCCTTCTTTCCATGCAGTTATTTAACCAAGCAGTGAGCATATTTAAATAAAGGGGGTGTGGTGTGGTGGTAACACTATTCATATAAGGGGTGCAGAGATGCTTGACCCCTACAAAATACATGACATATGTTTAGTTCTGACATGTTGCTTCCAAATCCTTTCTGACTGGGCAGTTTACTTTCAGGGATTCTGTTTCTGTTTTTTGCAATAGGTTTGTTCTGCAAAGAGGAGAGGATTCCAAAATCAGTAATCAGCAACCATTTCAGTACAAATTAGCTTCAAACAAAATGGTTCATCAACACTTTAAATGCAGACCTGGGCCAGTCAGAACTGTGGGTTCTAGCTTTCAAAAGGGCAAACTGACAAAAATGGAATAGTATTTCAGAAAAGTTGTAACAAGCAGGCATAAATTTAGGCTGGAAGAAAAATCAAGGCTACTTCACTTTGCTCTCAGATAAGTAAAATCTTGTGGGTTAAGCTAATGAGCAGGTTGAAATCAAAGTAAAATTGTGAATCTCAAATGAGAAAGATTCAAAGATGGGAGAAAAGTATGCAGCCACAAGAAAGTATAACAGAACACAGAAATACGAATGTAGGAAAGCATGTCGATTGAAACAGTTGGAAACAATTCAAAAAGAAGACATTAGCAAAGAAATCATAATCAAAAGTTATGCAATGTTCAAGCTTTATAACCTATGTCTGTACACTTCAACCTCTGGACTGTCAGTCAAAGGCACAAGTAGCTTGGCACCTTTAAGACGATCACAGATCCTGAAAGTCTTCTCCTTGTTACCATAATGCACCCCACTTCCCTTTCTATCTGTACTGAGATTGCAAAAAGGACAAGATGATCATACCAGATTCTCAATAAGGTCACTGGCCAAATTCTGCAGGTCTCTCTGCAGAGGAGCATAAATAGGATGGGAGAAAGTGGGCAAGTTTGTTGAAGTGAACAGGCATGAATCAATTACACGATCTAGTCCATCACCTTCAACGGCGGTAGAAAGTTCACAGCTTAAACCTCTGAGGAACACCTGGACCTTCAGATTAAACCCATTCTATAGTATCTTGCAAAAGTGTGTACTGAGGCCTATGTGGTAGCTACACAGATATCCACAATAGAATTTCTAAAAAAAGAGGCCAACGAGGCAGTCATAGCTCTGGACAAATGTGTTTGACATTTAAGGATTTCTTATATTTCTCATGACAAAAAAATAATGCAGTCTAACAGACACCTATACAGAGTAACTATGAAATGTTTTGCCCCAATTTACTGTAAGCAAAACAGTCAGTCATCTTTGTTAGCATCCTTCATGATGTCCATATAAGAACACAGGTAACGATGAATGTCAAGGCAACACAGTAAGTCACGCCTTAGTTACAGTACTTTGGGACAGTTGCTGCAAGACCAATAGCCTAGTTGATGTTAATTTCTGTAGCTATTTTAGACAAGTCTGGATTTGCATGCAAAGACATCATGTCTTTATAAAAGATAATATACGGAGGCTTAGATGGCAGAACTTGACATTCTGAATTTCTTACATCAGTATTAAACCTTAGATATGTACTTACCATAATGCCAGATCCTTTCATCCTTAGCTATCCAATAGGACGGACAGGTCTTCAGGCCACTTTAGATCTGACACAGCAAAACTACTCCTCTATCCCACAATGCACCACTAAATGTAGCGTCCTCTTTTCACATTTGTTACCTGACAATAACAAAAAGGCATGTCAGACACCACTAGAAAGAGGGATATGATCATCGGGTCTCTCTCTCAATTTCTCCAAATCTTTTGAGTTTCTAATACCCTGACGGTAATGGACCCCATTCCTAAGTCAAAGTATGATTAAAGTTCATGAATTAGACATTTTTCACTCTTTCATGTCAGTCAAAAGTGCTCTTCGCAGTGCCCACAATGTGCCCAGTAATGACTCCTCCTGCAACTGGTACAAAGTTACATGTACTGGTAACATATCTAAATATGACTGTAGATTCTTTTTCATAAGACCCGTTGTTCCTACTACTATCGGAGCAGTCTGGGTATTTTTCTTCCATATTGCTCTCATTTCTGCCTACAAACCTTGATATTTTATGACACTGTAGTCAATGAGTGTAGCGATTTCAATGACTAATGCCACTTCTCTCTTCTTTTCATGGACCACTATATCTGGTTTTCTCGCATCTATCTTTTGAACTGTTGGTAATGGGTGATCCCATGTGATGTAGACCATCATTTTCTATGATGCTTTGTGGCTCACATTTCCATTTTTTTCAGCCACTTTAATACCATAATGTTTGCACAATCCTCAGTGTAACAGTCTTGTCACATTATTATGCATTTCATTTCAGTATATAATCCTTCTGCCATTAGTATGTCACAACCAGCAACAAGGTGTGCATCTGTTTCCAATTCTGTTTTACAAAATCTACATTTGCTTCTTTCTTCCACATGTTCCCTGAACTTTCTAAACCACTATCTTGGACCGCCAATATTAACCTTTCATCTTTTGGTTTGAATTTGTCTCTCCTTAACCATTCCTACTTTTGATCCTGATCAACATCAGGTTCTTCCAGGAGATTTCTATACTTGCAACTGTATTTATGCATTTTCCATATTTATTGCCTTCTCATCTGATCCTTCACCTTACATTCTTTCTTTTGCTTTTTGGCATATTCAGTTGCTGCCTGATTTTTATCTACTTCTGGTCTGATTTCCATTCCTGCTTCACGCCGATATGCTTCTGCTAAATTAAGCAGGGAAGTCATCTTAGATTTATTCTCCTCATGTTTCAAAACTTTCACTACATTTGGGCTTTGTGAGGTCAGCAAGCACGTGAAGTCCCACAATTGCAGATCTATACATGCAATCAATTTCAAGGAGGCCCATACCTCCTTCGAAATGGGGAATATATAATCTTGGTATGCACTGATTTTTATGAATTATTTGATAAGCATGAAGCATCCTTCTTGTTTTCCTCTCTAATCTATCCAACACGTTTTTGGGCCAGCCAATTACTCCAAAATTGGAATAGCTTGAATTATGTTCCTAGATGTCAACACTGTTTTCAGGATTCTTCTAAAATATTCCTTACCAAGTTTTATTCATGTTTGTTCATGTTTTATTGTTGATCCTTTATCAGTTCCCAAATATTTATACACTCCCTCTTGCTTAAGTTATTTTATATTACATTCTGGTCCCAAACTATTTTTTTTTCTTTTTGTGCTGTAGTTTTCCTGCTTTAAATGTTGCTTTTGCACATTTATCAAGACCAAATGACAGTCATATATCATCTGAAAAAGTTTTGACTACTTGCAGTTGTGCTTTCAGTTCCTCATCTGATGAGCTATACAGTTTTAAACCATCGACAAAGAGAAGATGTGAGGTCTTTACACTTTGTTGTTTTCCTGGAGCCAAATTATAGCCATGACCTAATCTGTTATGTAGACAGCTTAACGGGTTAAGGGCAAGACAGAATAGCAGTGGTGACAGGGAGTCACCCTGGAATATCCCGCTTTGAATTTGTATTCCTTCATCATGGCTTAACTGCAAAACAGTTTGCCACTGTTTCATGGTCAATGTAATATAGCTGATTAGCGTAGAGTGTATCTTGCACATTTTTATGCACTCATCCATGAATGTGGGATACTATCAAATGCATTTTTTGTAGTCAATGCATGCCATAATTAGATTCTTCCCCTTTTACAGTTCTCCATTATGACTTTATTTAGTAACACATGATCCTTTGTTCCATATGACATTCTTTTATTACCCTTTTGTTCTCTTGCTATGACTGAATTTTCTTCTAAATGACTACAAACTCTGTCGGCATCATCTCCGGTATATAGTTTATATGTCATCAGAAGGCAAGTTATTGGTCTATAATTTTTAGGATACCTTGCAAGTTCACTTTTAAGTAGGAGCATTGTTTTTCCTGTTGTTAACCAGGTTGGTGTCTGTTTGGGGTGCACATATAAATAGCTCTTACTCATGGCATACAAAGATGTTAATACTTTTAGCCAGACGTTAGGTACTGCATCTGGACTTTAGGTTTTCCAACTGGAGGCTTTTCTTAACTTTATTTCAATCTCTCTGGCCGTTACCTCATCCCATTTCATATTCTGTACGTATGAACTTCTTATTCTTTCTTTTACTTCTTCTATCCCTTTGTTATCTTTATGTTCCACAGGATCTTCACAGACATACCTCTCAACTGTACAGATTTTCACCTCGTATTTTTGGTCCATTTTTCATAAATTTGTGGTTTTCTGGCAAATTATTATAGACTGAAGTTACAAAATAATGACAGACATTTGAGTTTCAGACATTATACCCTTCAGAAAATTCATACTAAAGCAAAACCTGTTACTCTATCAACTTTATAAGTTTGTAACAGCAATATTTAAAAATTATCCCTATTTTTGGGCCTTTGCCCCACTTTTATTCATGGCTTTGTCCAGATTTCTTGCTCTAAGAGGTTGACAGGTATGTTCATAGATATTTCTCCAAAATGTATCTATTCCTTCTTTTTTGGGTGGCCTTTAAATTCCTTTTGCCTTACTTCCCAATTCTCTACAGAACTTTTTGGATGTCATCAATAAATTGCTTATTTTGTACTTTTCCTTTATATTTATCTGTGTATCTTCTAAGTTTTCTGCCTGTGCTGAGATTTTTAGTTTATTTGCAATTGTGTAAGACAGATCTTGATCCGTTATAATACTATGCATTGTTTTTATTACATCTATCTTTCTCAATATTTTTGTTGATCTCTTCCCTTTTTGATACTCTTCTAACAGTGACAAGTCTTGCCTTAATTGTTTCATAGTTTTCTCTGTTTGATACTTCCATGATGGTATTCGATTACTACCCTGTGTTTGTGTGGTAGAATTTTATCTGCTATTAATTTAGCTGCACAGTAATATATCCTGTTTACTTCTGTCATATCGCATGGATCTCTATGGACAGTCTTAATTACTATGTTCATTTGTTTTATCAAACTTCTGACTTTTGGGTTTTTCTTTCATTGATCATAATATGTCTGTCTATCTCTATTAAATCAATCAGCTCTTCTCTTAGCTCATTTTCTTCTAAACTAAGGGCACATTCTTTGTTCTCCATTTCCTGCGGGCATTCTATAGGGAGTTCTATAGCCTCTTCCTATGGCACATTGTCTTCAATTTCATCCTGTGTCATCCGCTGCTCTGTCAATTGGGAACTCACTGGTCTATCACTCCTCAACATTGACTGTGTCAGAGTTGCCACAGTTTCCTGTTCCTTCCCTTGCTGTCCAGCTTCACATGAACGCTTATACTGGTTTCCTGTGGAAGGCTCCAAAATATCTCCATACAGCAACTGCCTAGTTGCTTGCATTTCCACTGGTTCCTCAATTTGGATGTCTATTGCTCTAGCCTGCTGTCGTGCTTTCTGAGTTAAATCTTCTACATTGAAACCTTCATTTTGCAGGTATTCCATAACCTCAGTTTCTATTTCTTTAACTTTTTCATTACTAATCTTCTTTTCTACTATTCCTCTTTGTCTTCTTATTTTTTGTACTGTAAAGTTTTCCATGTCTGGATTATTTTGCCTTTATTTCTCTTCAAATATCTTTGGTGCTGCTCTTTTTGTATTAATTTTACTTTCTCCTTTGCATAAATACCGCACCATATTAAATCTCTTTTTCTTTTCCCATGTCCATATTTCTTCTTCAGATGTCTCCTGATCTTCCTGTTTTTTCTTACTTTGGGGACTCATTCCATTATGCTGTGATGTAACCTGTGTTAGACCTTCTACATCAAATCCTTCACTTCACATGCATTACATAACTTCAGCTTCTATTTTTTTAAATTCTACTTTACTAACCTTCTTTTCTAAATTTCCTGTTTGTGATATTTTTTCTGTGAAATTTTCCACATCTAGATGCCGTTGCCTGTATTTCTCTTCAAATATCTTTTGGGCTGCCTTTGTTGTATTGATTAATTTAGCTTTCAAATTTGCATAAATAATGCACCATATCAAATCTCTCTTTCCCATGTCCATATTTCTTTTTTATACTTTTCAGAAATCTCTAGGTTTTGTTGTATATATTTTTGCACTTCCTCAGATGCTTCTTTTTCCAAACAAGTCAAAGTTTCTTGGTCTATACAATGTTTTTCACAAATCTGTTGTATTAACGAACACACATTTTTATTTCAGGCTTCTGACACTTTTTCTTGTGGAAGTATTTTTCCTTCCTCTAATTTCTCTTTTAATCTTTAAATATATCTTGTGTCTGGAAATTTTGGGCTTTTTGCATAATAGTAACAAAACATACATTTTTTCTTATCCTCAGCAGTCCACTCTATCGTCTTGTTCATAGTTCATAGGTTCATAGGTTAGTACTAAGCTAACTGCCCTTGCGAGCCATTTTAAGCCTAGCCAATTATCCCTTGTGAGACTCAAACCCTGCACCTTGTGCTTGAAAGGCAAACACCTTAACCATTAGGCCACCCTCCCAACCCCTTTTAATAATGTTATGTTCATAGGTTAGGGCTCTTCTTTGGCCTATCAGTTTTTGTGACTTTTGTGGACTGCTACTTCCTTCTACAACAAGGGGGCCATCCTCCCCCTGGGCCTAGCTTAGCTCCATTGTAGGAATGTTTCTGTATTTTGAGGATTCTACACGGTCATTTTTCCCAGTCCTGGCACCAGTGCGCCTAAAAAGATTAGGCACTTTTTTTATCCTGGGTCTTGTGCACCCAGCTATCTTTTTTTTTTTTTTTTTTTTCATTTTTGACCTACTTCTGTCTATGATATATGATATATAAAATACAGTCTATATATCAGTGTCATCTTGGTGACATTTTGTGAAAAACAGGGTCCACCTCGTGAAGGTTCTCACCAAGACTTAAGGATGAATTTAATTTCAGCAATACTACTCTCCTTTGCTTGCCGACTTCTCTCTCCATTCAGACCCCCAGGTCCTTTAAGAGTTAGCAAATGGAAGGGAGGGATGGAAAGCGGTGGGTTATAATACTGGATGGGACAGGATGAAAGGATCGAGCGTTACATTAAGTACATACCTACCATACCTTATTCATCCCATCCATACGATCCAAAGGATTTTTAAGAATCCCAGCTACAGAATACTTGGGTGCAATCATGACAGGAAACCCTGATGACTGTGGCTGCAAAGGAAGCCCTAGATCACAAGATTATTTCCAAGTTACAGTGTTTGGCAAAGGTACGCAACAAAGGCCAGGTTGCTTCTGTGCATACTTCATCAACTGAAGAGTTCCTAAAAAAAGGATGTAGAGACTGGTATCGACCTAATAAAATGAGTCTTGTGTTTGCACAGTAAGGGATAGTTGCTGGTCAAGTAAACAAAGATAATATCAGAAAGCAATCTAGACAAGGTAACATAATTGGTTCCAAAGTTTTCAGAGTTAAATGATAAGGACATGAATAACTGTGAATCTTTCCTAACAATCTTAGTTCTATGTAGGTAAAACCTCAGCTTTCTCCACGATTTCTCCACAGAAAAAATAGTTTCCAGTTAAACAACTTTTACGCGGACAGGAAAAAAGAAAGCTTCCATTTTAAAGTACAGTACAGTCTTGTAGCAGTCCATTAAAACACAACAATCCTAGCTTTAAAATAACTTTGCTGAAGAGGAAAGTAATAATAAACAAAACATATTAAATGGAAGTTTACTTTAAGTCAAATAGAATTTATCTGCCCAGCAAAGGGACAGCACAAGCTGACCATCTGTTCTCAAAAGCCTCACAGTAGCGTACTCTTCAGCAGCAGTATGCTCTGAAAGACTTGGTGCCCAAACTTGTCTTTTAGTCAGCTCAGTTTGAGCTGCCAGACAGTTTTGGGTATGTGGAAGGGGCAATGAAGCTTCGGAAGCTGGCCGGCTGTTATATCCTTGGCAGGAACATAACCCATATAGCTAAGGCTACTGCAACAGTGATCAATATGATGAACATCTAGTGTAATGATACTTGAGGAATAGACATGGCACAAGGGTGTCTCTCTTGACCGGATGCCCAAGTTAAAAAACATTTCCATTTACTGTGGTAGATTCTACATGTGGATTCTATCATGCCAAATGGATCTGCATCATTTCTTAAACTAAAGAAGGGTCCCTGAACATCAGTGGAAATGGAGAAACCACGTGGTCATTTTGAGGTTGAAAGGGTCCAGACTTACCTCCTGTGGACCAATAACCAGGGGGACTCCTTGAGTTGAGGCATCCATAGGAGCAGCCAAATTTACCTAGGTCAGTAGGGGACAATGAGGATCCTTCTGACTCTACATCCGATTGCTTTCTAGATGAATTTGGGTATCACAGGAAGAGCAGGAAACACATACAAGAACCTGAGAGGCCAGTGCCTCTTTGGGGGAATTAGGGTGAAGTAGCTGCTGCATTTGGTGTTGACTGGATAAGAGAAAAGACAGCAGCAGGGAAAGCCCCAGCTATGAAAAACATGGCTAGTCACCACTGAACTTTGAGACCACTTGCAAGACGATAGAATAATTCTGCTGCGTCTGTCAGCAAGAAGGTTTACTCTTCTAGAAATGTGCATTGCTACCAATAAACTATGAGAAGTGATCTCCCACTGCCACACTCTCATGGCTTCCAAGCATAAAGGGTACGACCTGGTGTCTCCCTGTTTGCTGATGTACCAAATTACCATCATACTATTGGTTTGGATGGAAATCATTCTGGGAGGTAAGAAGTCCTGAAGTTCCCCCAATGCCAGGAAGGCTGCTCTCATCTCCAGAACACTGATGTGTATGCTGGCCTCTTGTTCTGTCCATGTACCTTGGACCATCCTCTCCTGATAATGCCATCTCACAAAGGAGAGCTATCAATGACTACTATTGCTGAGGGAAGAGGCATTTGGAATGGTTTTACTTGGAGAACTAAAGGGAAGGTTAGCCACCAATGTAGCTGTACACTGCAAAGGTGGTTTATTAAAACCAGTGTTGACAGGGGATCTGTTAGCTGTGACCGCTGCACAAATTTTCAAATGGAAACATGCTAGATGTACCATTAATATAGAACACAATTTGAGGCCTAAGACTTGAAGGACCAGAACTGCTGGTGGAAATGAAAATTGAAGCAGATGGTAAATGGAATTCCCTAAATCCTGTGTTCTTTCTAAGGGAATAGAAAATAGCATGTGGTTGTGTCCCGGTGGCATCTCATAAACTGAATGGCTTGACTTGGTACCAAAATTGAATTTTCATAATTCATAAAGATGCCAAAGGACTCACAGAGCTGAAGCAAGCAGTATCTCGCCTTGAAAAAAGAGCCTTTTGATGTGGCAGCACAGAGCCAGTCATCTAAATAAGGAAAAACATAAATCTCTTGTGGTCTCAAGGTTGCTGCTAACACTACCTTGTACTAGGTAAACAACCAGTGGAGTGTGGTGAGGCCAAAGGGCAGAGCTCTGAAGTGAAACGACTGGCTCCCAAGCAAAAGCTAAGATACCTTCTGGATGTGTTGACTATTTTCATATGGAGGTAAGCATCCTGAAGGTCAGTTGAGTACATCCAATCATTTGCCTGTACGTAAAGTAAAATTACTTGCACCATGACCATTCTGAAGGAGGTATTGGTTACATACTGGCTGAATTTGTTTAGGTTCAAGACTGGCATGAAGTATAATTTTTTTTTTTTTTTTGGAACTAAAGAAAATCTGGAATAATAACCTGACTCTCTCTGGTGTAGTGAGTGCTCTTGGACGGCTCCTTTTTCATAGAAAAATAAAGAACATCTGAAAGGACAGTCTGGGGGAAGATAGATCAGTCAGATTCTCTCCATGCAAATAAAGAACTTCTCTTACATCAAACATGCTAAAGATTTATTCATGAATGAAGATGGAGGCAATCAGGAGATCGGTAGTGGATGGGCACAGTGGGAGAAGTACAGCAAATGCACTGCACTTGACAGCACTGGTAAAATGAAAAATGAGTAACAGGATAAAGCTCACATTCTGCTGATCTTTGTCAGTTCTGGTTAATTAAAAAAAGATAAAACTGCAAAAAGAATAGCTGAAATGAGTCTCCTTTGCAGGCCAAAATGGCTCATTTTCCTTGACAGACTGAGTGGTTCGTAGTCCAACAGAATCCTGCAGTAAAGCCATTGAACTTCTGGGTAAACGGGAATCGGTTCAAAGAATATGGATATCTCATAGTAGTGGTCCCTGGGCACCTCCCCACAGGAGGTGTACTAGGCATGGTCACCCAAGTTGAAGCCCAGGGGAAGACCTCTTAACAAGCTGAAAGAATTACATCTCTTTCACAAGTGAAATTTTTGCAAAGAATGCTTGACATGTAAATATAAAAGAGTATCATAAGTTACATCACACAATTAAAAGAACAAATTACACACAAAAAAAGTGAAAAAAAAAACATCTACTGCACACATGGTTGAAAATCACAACAAAATATGCAATTTTTGCAAGGGGACTTCCCTCCTGCATCCTCCACACCCAGTTACATATACATACAATCTCTGAAATAGCACAACAGTGGCGAAGGGACAAACGTCCTTTTCCCACCATTCCACAATCTCGGGGGAGGGGGGGGCACAAAGCAAAAGCAGTAACATAGTACCTGATAAAAAGCAATCTGACATAATACAATGAATTGCTTTTTGATCACGTTCAAATACGGCAAACTATCTTGCAACCACAAGTAAAGACACTACTGATGCACATTTCATCAATGGTCACTCGTTTAACTCAATGGGAATTCAGTAGTAGTGCAGTAATGTATTTTTTTTTTGTTAAGGGTGCAGTAATTTAACCATGCATGTTAAACCAATTTACCATGGCTAACCTGTGATGCTGACCTTTTTATGCTGAATGCTGCATTCATTCAGTTACTCAAAATTCAGCATTAATGGCCAGTAAAATACAGTACATACAATGGCTGTATTAATTCTACCATGCAAATACCCTCATATAAAAAGAAGATTACTATGGAGAAGGATATACATTACTGTCCCGATGCTTAGCCAAGTGCAATTATCAGAGGTTAGCAGCAGTTTGTCGTTTGAAAAATAGAGAGCTATGTTGAGCAATACTTTATAGATGACCCCTCAGTGCATAAAGCACAGATCCTCACATTACTACACAAGTGATGACTGATCAGGAAACTCTGCTGCACAATTCACTTTGTTGACATTTATCCCACTCAAAAAGCCATGCAGAATGCATTACATCACACTCTGAGTACATTAATATGAGAGGATGATTATAAATCAGGTGACTAGAGAAATGAGATGCAACACATCTAGTTTGTTTCTTTTAGCCCTTTCTGTAATTAGTACAATTCCAAGATCTGCAACCAGGAATACAAAGTAGGTAGTAACCAAACAAACCCTCCAAAAACAGACTGCACAGGGAGATCACCTTCTCTACAGACATGTAGAGAACAGAATGATAACCAACATGCACTCCAGAAATCTTTCTAATTTGCAGTGGGTAGCAGTTGTTACCTGCTATTATCTGAGCAAGCTGCAAACACTAGTAGATGAGATAGATGCATAATGATATTATACTGCGACTTGAAGCCATGCATAGCTGAATATTCAAGCCATACCACAAATGAACCTACAGTCACAAGACCAGACATTCTGAACCGCTTTGAACACAAACAGAGGCTTCAGAAGGGTTCTCAATCTATAAAATAAGAAACAACAACCAGAATCAAGTCTTGCTATCTGAAAAACTCTTTAGACCACTGCCTGTCATTCTCTCAGTCATTCTCTTTCATGTGTAACCTTACCGGGGTGGTGAGACATGGTATACCCGTAGCCATCAAACTACATGAGAAGAGATATTCTTTTATGTTTTGTGCCCACCCTGACTTCTTCATCTCTCTAGGTATGTTCAGTTTACAACATTCTACACTCAGCAATAACATGGGACATGAATGCAGTCAACAGACATGTAAACATCCTCCCCTTCATCAGTGCTTGCACATCTACGACTGCATCTCACTCACTGATAAGGGGCAACACAATTCAAAAGTCTCTGATAATCCTCTTCAAGAAGTGGCTCATTCTCCAGTAACTTTATATTAATCTCCTTTTCTTATGGCTGCTTATTTGAGTCATTAATCAAACAGGGTCTAACAGACCAAATGGAAATACATCCTGTGAGCAGATAAGCCACCCCCATAACTGCTGATTTTTTATTCTTTTATCAGTACCTTATGCACCCTCACAGGTGAGATTCTAACTTTTAAATCTGCAAGGTAAAAGCTCCTGTTCTCTCAAATGCACGAGTCTCTCATTGTGTGACTGGTAATCCTATCACCCAAAAGACAGATGGGGCTGAGAGGCCTTAGCTGTAAGACATGTACAATGAAGGAGTTTTTGTCTTAACCCTGTGTTATACTTGTGCAGTTCTAAAACAATGACTTGAGCATGCCACAGATGAGCAAGCAAGTTACCACAGCATCCTGCAACTTCCATTAGATGTATTCCACAGGATGCCGTGCCTCAGAATTCGGTCTGGGATCAGCCTTACAGGAGTATCAACCAAAACAGACTCCAAGGATGAAAAAGTTGACAGTGGCTTTGTCACAAAAGTTTCTGCCTTCCTTGTTAGGATAACTCAACAATGGTCACTGGCAACACAGGAACACAACTCCTAAACCATGCAGATGGCCTACAACTGTTATTTTTGTCTATTTCTCAGTCTTAGACCAAACTGAAAGAAATAAAATATTTGAATGAAAGTTTCTCTAAGACCTTGGATGATAAGCAAAGTAAAATTTGAAATAAACTGTCATACCATCTATGCCGTGCTTACATTTTTGAGGATATGCACACAATTTTCTGAGTCACCAGTCCTGATATAGTTAATGCCTTTGCTTATTCTGCTAACTAACTTTCTTACAGATATACACCTAAAATATTTACCCTATCACAAATGCAAAAAGGGGGGTAAATTAGTGATTTGCAATTCTTCATCCTGTATTTCACAGTACTCAGCAGAACAATTTGTCAGTTACTGCTGTTTTAGCCTCACCACAACAGTGAAAAGTTGAGCAGTACAATTGGTACCAAGGTCAGCAAACAATAAAGCCTCTTACACAAGACTGCTCTTTTACTACTGAAATCCAACCCATATATTTATGAATTCACACACAGAAATAATATTCAGTTCCCAAATTAAGTTAAAAAGGTGGGGCTCACTTTTCCCTGCAATGTGGAAACTCGGAATTATTATATTAAAAGTAGGGTTGCAAATGACAAAACCTCCTTCATGGAAGGTTAGGAGGGGTTATGCCCTTTCCATGCAGAAGCATCTGTGGATTTGTTTTCTGAAATGCCAGTCTGAATGATTTAGCTCAAAATACCAATCTTCACAGAAAAAGTCTTCTTGATTTTGTACTGCATCCATATTTTTATCAATCCATATGCACAACTCTTCACTCATTTTGGCTTCATGGAGTAGGTTCACTACTTCCATAACATCAAGCTACTCAAACTTAAAATTCATAGTTCTCAACGTCGTAACACTAGAACGCCGGACAAAGACAAATATAATGGGGGGGGGAAAAGCCCCAAAAATAGGGACAGATGTTAAATTTTACTCTTATAAACTTAGAAAGTTACTAGAAAAAAGTGTTTTGTGTTACCATGCATTCTCTAAAGGACATGGAGTGTTGAAACTCAAACACCAGTCATTATTTAGTAAACTCAGTCCTCACTGATTTGCCGCAAAAATCTACACACCAAAAATATGAGGCAAAAAACTGGATATTCTGCAAAAATCTGGACAGTTGAGAGATATGCAGACATTGTCCATGAAGAAGCAGCAATACTGCTAAACTTAGATAATACAGCTACGTAAGTAAATTTGGTTGGGGGGAGCAGTCACTGCAGCAGTAATCATTTAAACATATACTGTTACCTACTTGTTATACTTTGTTGTTTACTTACACATCCATACTGTGTTTTTATCCCTACTGATCACTGCCACAATAGCCTTAGCTTACTACATTTACTCCAGGAGCACCTGGAGAACAGTCCTAGCAAAGCCTCATCTAGACCTAGAAAAGAAATCAAACTTGTAGTGTTTTGTAAAAGTACAGGGGACCAGGTTACTCCTTTTATAATACTTCTAGAATCCATCCCTTTACAAAAAGCCATAGATGAAGCCAAGACAATGAGAGTGTGACCCTTGACCCTACCTGGAGTAGTTTTGTTGTGGTGAGAATAACAAAAGGTAAACAACCTTACATAACCATTTGAAAGTAGTCTGTTTTGACACAGGTTGTTCCTCTTTCTTACCTTCACAAGAAATGAAAAATTGATATGAAGATCTGAAAGATTTTGTTCTGTGTACCAGAGTTGGCTGTGGACATCCAAAGTATGGAGTAGTCTTTCTCCCTCATTTTACAGTACAGGAAAGAATACAGGGTGATGAATAGTTTGGCTTAAAGTAAACTTGGATAACACTTACATGCATAGAAGAAGGATTAGTTCTCAACGAAACTCCATCTCTGTGGAAAATCAGACAGGGTTAACTCACCATCACAGTTTATAACTCAAGATACTCTTCCTGCAGAGGTCAGAGCAATCAGAAAAACAATTTTCTATATTAAAAACCACTGGTCAGCTTGATGAGATGGGTCAAATGAAGCAAGTGTTAGCTTCTCTATAAAAAAATTAAGATCACAAGGAGGTGCCCCCCCCCCCTATTTTCTTGGAGATCTCCTATGCAAAACCCCTTTCAAAAGCATTTTCACATGAGAATGTACTGAAAGAAGGGGGAATCCATGGACAGGTATGCTGAAATGGCAAATCAATGTACCTTGATGGAGAAGTAAGAAAGGCCATAGTACAGTAATCCACACAAATACTGTAAACCCAAACACTAGTCCTAAATGGGTGCTAGTTATGTTGTTGGTACAAACCAGAAAATCTTTTCCATCATTTGCTAATATAGGATTTTCTAGAAATAGGCTTTCTTGCCTCCACTGGTACCTGCTGCACTTCCTCAGTAAACAGATGCCTAAAGGGAATTAAGACCCTATCATCCAGGCAGTCAAACAACGTTGACTGTGTTCAGGGTGTAACAAACACACCTGTCCTTGTGTGAAAAGATACATTCTGTGAAGAAGCTTATGGTAATTGCCCATGGCCATTTCCAAAAGAAGGGAAGAACCACTGTTGCCTGGGCTAGAAGGGGGTCACCACAATGATATTGGAAGATTCCTTCTGCATCTTCAGAAGTACATTGAATATCAGTGTTATGGATGAAAAAGCATACAGGAAGATTCTTGTTCAAAGAAAGGAAAAGGCATTTGTCTTCCAGACCTTCTTGACTGGAGTCCTATAGCAGGATTTTACCAGCTAATTGCTCAAGGAAGAGAAGGCAAAAAAGGTCTACTTGAACTTCCTATAGGTGGATCAAATCATGAAAGACCCCCTGAACTACTTTCCATTCGTGAGAGTCTGACTTTGTCCTAATCAGCTTGCCTGCCACACAGTTTATCTCTGACATGATGTAGGATGTCTGTAGAGTGAGACTAGGCTGTAAAGCTATATCCCACTCTAATGTGGCTAGTCTGCAAAGGGGGTAAGACCTGGTCCCCCCCCCCTACTTTTTGGTGTACCATATGACTGTGGTATTACCTGTAACAACATGAAGAAGTTCAGGAGACCAAAGATGATTCAGAGATTTTAGTGACTTGATTCAGAGATTTTAGTGACTTGATTAGAACAATCATCTATTTTATATTTATGTACTTGCATCTGTCCTTGGTGTCCCAAACACCTTGTTTTTTATCCATCCTGAAACTGCTCCCAAGCCAATTCCAAAGTGTTTATGGTGACTCACTGCTTTGGATGGAGGGGGAGAGACCAGGATTTAAAGATATTTGTCTCCACCGCCCCTGTACTGGGATTTGAAAAGATAATGACTGTCGGTGCTTGGAGTAAAGACACATTAGATATCACTGTATCTTTCTCAAGTGGAGTCTTGCCGGGGTATCATGAGAAACACAGATACTGTAATATAAAAAATCCTGAGGTATTCCCTTGCAGAGACCGATGTCTGAGAAGAAAACCCTAGAAACAGATCTAGATCTGTTTTTTCCTGCGGAAGAAAGGCTCTTTGATGTGAGGTGTGTAGCAGACACCACAGGAACACAATCCTGTGTGATGGGAGTCAAAAAAAGACTTGAATATCCTCTTGGAATCCCAACAGGTTGTGAAGGGACAGCATTTTGCACTTGGGCACTATCACAAACTGGTTTAGGAAAGAAAGAAGCTGGCTATATTACTCTCTGAGACAATATATGTTGAAGGACATGGAGAAATAGAGGTGTCTTGCAGTGTGGATGAAGAATTACTCCCTGAAAAGGAATTACCTCCCTCTACCATCTGTAACCTTGATGAATTATTTTCAGAACATATTTGTCTGAAACTATTTGTTGCCAAAGACAGAAGTGGAGATTCTGACTTTCTAGAAGGAAAAACAGACTGTCAAGTGTGGGAGGGAGGGACATGGCCCCTCAAATTGACTTGTTAGACTGTCCTTAGTTTTGGAGTACTCCTGCTTTCTTTTTAGACCCCCATGCCATTGTTTCATAAACATCAGTTTTCCAGCATTTTGCTGAGACTATTTTGTTTCTTACCAAAAACTGGATGAGGTGGTAGAGCATCTCTTGGAAATTTAGGAAAAGGGGGGCCAAAAAATCTGAGAGATTCCCTGAATCAGCTTACCTCTCTCATAACATTTATTGATAACCTCTGCAGCGGAGGGACCAAAAAGAATATATATCCAAATGAAAATCTAAAATCTCATTTTTCAAAATTTCTGAGAGGTTCTGAGAACACAGCCAGGCAAACATCTTCAAAACAGTACCAGTTGCCACATCCCTGGAAGAAGTTTCGACACAGTCATTCCTACACTTTAAACAATGAGATGTGACCTATAAAATGGAATAAACTAAATCATTTAAAGCAGATTTTTCCGTAGAAGAAGAAAATACAGGCAAAACATTCCTCATATGTTCACAATTAGTCTGGATACATTTTAACATATGAGCCTGACAATTCAAATTCTGAAAATCAAAGTTGCAGAGGTACACATTTTTTCATACTTGTCAATTATTGTACCATCCTTGTCAAAAAGTGTAGGACTGGAATTAACTAAATGTTTACAGCAGTTGGATTAACAGAAGCTACTACTGTTGGGTCAGGTTTGGGATGAGCATATAAAAACTTAAAAGACTGAGGAGCTATATGCAATCTATCTGCCTTTTTAGGATTAGCAGGTTGACAGCATTGCAGGCAGTGACATTCATCCTCTAATGCTAAAAGCACAGGGGAATGGGGGAAGGTTCTGGAAATTCCATCTTTTACAGATCATAGTATTTTATGAGGGAACGAGAAACCTCAGTGTTCTCTCACTGAAAACACTGGCATACTGTAGAAACAATCTCAAACAGAAACCCACACAAGGGAAATCACATGCCCAGGCAAACTGCTAACCTGCTTTGGGGACAAATGCTGCTTGCTTAAGTTTTTGATTTTATGTTTGGAAGAAGGGCCAACCATGGGACTGGCAGTATGTTCCATGGTCAAATCGAAAATGGTCCCCCGTTCCCCGGGGACAACAAGCAGCACAAGCAAGCAAATTTTATAAAGTTGTAAAAAGTCACTTTTTCCCCAATAAAAACACTGTCAACTGTACTTTAATACATTTTCCCATACCCAAAACGTAAAACAGACAATATTTCCAGAGGAAAAAAATTTTTTTTAACTGTTAACTTTTAAACTGACAGTAAAAAAGTGCACTCCAGTTTAAAGGTACAGTTAAGTCTTGAGAATGGAGTCCATCAAAATACAAACTCCTAGAAGAAAAATAACCTACTTAACCAGGAAAGCAAAATTAAACAATACATGTTTAAATGTGAAAGATGTTTCCCCCAAGGGAATTTATCTGCTCTGCAGTAGAACAGCACAAGCTGACACTCGATCCTCGAAAGCCTGCAAAGGAATGCTCTCTTCAGCAGCAAAAAAGCAAAAAATTTGTCTTTTTAGGCAGCTCAGCTCGAACTGCCTAATGGTTTGAGCATGAATTAAGGTACCCTGAAGCTTTGGAACCTGGTCAGCTACTCTGTCCTTGGCAGGATATAACCCATACTGCTAAGCCTATTGCAGCAATGATCAATATGATAAACACCTACATTTTCTGAAACGATATTTGGACTGAAAACATGTAACTAAATAAAGAGTGGTCATAGCAAAGCTTTCTGTCACTTTCATTACCTCCCCAATCAGAAATTTTACTTTGAATTTTAAACTAAAATACACTCCCTGTAGTCAGACAGTTACAGTTTTATTAAGAAAGTATTTCACACTACTGCTGTTACTTTACTTTAAAAAAATAATGTGGCAGATAGGAAAAGGTCTTATGAAATAGCACTTCAAATGGGAAATGTCATCAAGAGATGTACTACTCAAAGTTTGCAGACTTGAAAGGAGGAGTCTGTCTTTACCATAATTAATATATGTATTTAAAATTACATTCCAAGAAGTAAAATTTCCACCCTACAATTGCAAAACTCTACACAGCTTTATTCAACAGAGAAAACTACTTAACTAGTTAGGCATAACTTGAATAATTGTACTTAATATTAATAATTCTCATTAAGGGAAACATAGAAGTATCACCCATGGATGGGTAAGGCCCATCTACAACCAAATGGGCTAGGTTATTTTAAGCACAAACAGGGAAACTGGCTAGGCTTAAAATGGCTTGCAAGGTCAACTATCCTAGTAGTTACCTGTCTTTCTTTCGGATTTTCGCGGTTAAGAGTTGCCACAGCGGAACTCCCGTCCGCTAATGACTGCCAGTGAATTTTTACGGTGTCGAGTTGCCAGCCCAGCGCCCACCCTTCAAAGAAGGCAAACCTCACACGCTTGCACCTACCTGCATGTCTTTAAATTCACTGAACCTAAAAACTTTAAACAGTAAATAAGCTCACATATACACATACCATTACAAATGCTTAGATATTTAACAATACAAACCTATGTTAACCAAGTTATTTCACAACAGCTGAGTGATCACTATAGCTATGCAAAGAGGCAAGCCATTCAGTTTGCACATCAATGGAAGTGTGGTACATTATCTCACGTGATCGTACATTGCTTGGGTTAGCTTGAGAAGTTGTTTTGTACACGAGGAACGGGTTTACAATGTTTAAAAGCTATAAGTAAAACTTTCAGCAATTAACTTACTGGTCTACAGAAAAATTCTTCCTTAAAAGTCTACTCTTGTATTTTTTAATGCGAGTACCATTTCTGGCCAACTTCTTTTTACCAAACCAAAACTTAATTTGTAATTCATATCAAGCTCTTAGGTGTTATCTTAGATTATGCCATGAAATTTGACCACCACATAAAGCAAGCTATCAGCAAAATGCAAAAAAAAAATGTCACCCTATATGAAGCTAAACCCTTGCCTCATTACCCACTCTTCTATATGCTGCTCCTATATTCGTCAACCTGCAAGCTATCGCAACAACCATGCTAGAAAAATGCTATAACAAAAATAGCTAAATGTGTATTTATTGTCTTACAGGTCCCATCACTGCATGGTACTAAAACAGATAAACTGGCTAGAAATGCCTCACAATAAAAAGTTATGTACTTACCATAACATTCCATGTTTGTTGTCCATTTCGCCTACATTCTTGCTGGTTGGGTTCGGAGTCGTTCAGAGCTCTGACTCAGCTGAATACTAAAGCTCAAGAGCTTCCACTGGATCGAGGCTAACCCCTATCCCATGATGCTCTGGGCCACATCCCCAAATCTTGTTTGCAAGCGAAAGATTTAGATTAATCCAAATAACAAAAACCAGAAAAAAATATACATTTTATATATATATATATATACATATACACACACACACACACACACACACACACACACACTTACAGATGTTTGGCAAGAGACAAAAAACAGACTCCAAATCATCATAACTACGTACATAAGTATGGAACTGTCCACCACTTCCTCCAGGAACACAGGATGGGGGTTGGAAGGTGGGATGCAAGAATGTAGACGAGATGGACAACAAACATGGAACGTTACATAACTTCTTAATGTTATGTTGTCCTATCTCGCCGGAATTCTTGCTGGGACAGCATCCCTAGCACCTTTATCCCAGGGTGGCTCAGGAAAAAAGACTCTTCAATATAGTGGATCCAAAGGAAGACCTGTTCTGGGAGGCCGCATCTACTTTGTAATGAGTGATAAAGGTATGAGGTCTCACCCATGTGGCAGCTGCAGAAATAGAATCAATAGGAAGTCTGGTCTGAAAGGCAGAGGATGTTCAGACTGCTCTTGTAGAATGGCCTCTTATCTTCCCTGGCAGTTGTTCATTACTCTTACTGTAAGAGATGGAAATGCAATCAGCAGCCATTTTGACACAGTTACTTTGGAAACTGGCAATCCTTTCTTTTTGCAGAAAAGGACACAAAAAGCTTATCAGATTTCCTGAGATCTTTTCTCCTATGCAGGTAAAAACCTAACTGCCTATGTACCTCCAACTGATGCAATTTATACTCTGCCTTGTCGCTGTAGTTTGGAAAAAGCACTGGCAATTCAACAGATTGGTTTATATTATTCTCTGAACAGACATTTGGAAGGAACGAAGGATTAGTTCTCAAGGATACCCTATCCCTGTGAAAAATGATATAAGGGGAACGAGTACAAAGAGTTTGTAATTCCGATACCCTTCTGGCAGAGGTTATGGGTACTAAAAAGACAGTCTTCCATGACAAATACTTCAAATCACAAGATGATGCGGGCTCAAAGGGTGGTAAAATCAGTGAGGTTAGAACAAGACTTAGGTCCCAAGGGACTGGGGATTCTATTATTGGGGGTCTGAGGAGGAAAGTACCTTTGAGGAAAGCTTTACATAACCTATGAGACATAACAGGAACTCCCATTTCTCCAGTATGGAAATTAGAAATGGCTGCCAACTGAACACCGATGGTAGCTGCTGCAGCTCCTTCATCAAAAAGTTTGGAAAGAAATTCTAGGATTGCAGTAATAGGAGCTGTAAAAGGTTCTATGTTCTGTTCTGCAGCCCAGCATGAAAATCTTTTCCACTTACTGGAATACAATCTCCTCCTGGATGGTTTATGAGAAAAGGCGAGAATATGACTCACTGCAGGAGAAAAGGAGTAACACTTGGCTAAGCATGGAATTGGAGCAGCCATGCTGTCAACTTGAGGATTTGGAAAGACGGACGGAACTCCACCGAAGAGTGGGTCAAGAGGTCTGGAACTGGATCCAGAATCCAAGGTTCCTCCAGCAGATGGGTCAGAAGAAAGGGTAACCAAACTTCTCAAGGCCAGTAAGGAGCAATGAGGATCATAATGCTTTTCAACGAGCTAGCTTTCTGCAGTACTTTGGGAAATAGAGGAACAAAGGGAAAGGCATAGAGTAGTCCCGGGGGCCAATTGTGAATCAGTGCTTCCCTTGTTGACTTCCTCAGAGGAGGAATGAGGGCAAAGTAGTTGCTGCATTTGGCATTTATAAAAGTCGCGAAAAGGTCGCAGCAAAGCTGGCCCCATTTTTGGAAGATCTTTTCCACAATCACTGTCTTCAGGGACCACTCGTGAGGCAACAGAATAGCTCTGCTGAGTTTGTCCTCTATCATGGTGGACTTCCCCGGGATGTGCGTTGCTATCAGAAAACGCTGAGAAGCAATCACCCATTGCCAAACTTGTTGCGCCTCCCCGCATAGTGGGTAAGATTTGGTTCCTCCCTGCTTGTTTATGTTCCACACTACTGACATGTTGTCTGTCTGAATTGCAACCATCCCTATCGGTAGAGTCCGGAAAAGCCTGCAACGCATGGGGCACCATTCTCATCTCCAGAACATTGATGTGCAAGTGGCTTTTGTGTTCTTGCCATAGGCCTTGGACAGTCATCCCCAGATAATGCCACCCCTCCACCCGATCTAGGAAACATTCTTGGTCAGTACTGCATTTGGTTGAGGAAGGACAAAGGGGTGGCCCTGATACAACTGGGCTGTCTGCAGCCACCAAAGGAGATCTTTTTTGCAAGATTCCATGATGATAATCTGATGTGATAGAGGAAGATCTTGCATTGACCATTGAGCAAATAGCAACCACTGCAGAACCCTCATGTGTAGTCATGCTATAGGAACTAGAAGAATAGCTGCAGCCCTGGTACCCAAAACTTGCAGCACATATCTGGCCTGAACATTCGTCTTAGACATCAAAATCCTGATTTGCTGATGAAGGGACTGTATTCTGACTGGGGTAAGTTTTGCAGTCATATTTCTTGAATCCAATTCTGTGCCTAAGAAGGTAATATGCTGAGACTGCAACAAGGCAAATTTTTTTTAAGTTTACTGTAATGCCAAGTCTGGCACAAAGTGTTGTCTCTCGTTCGTAGGAGTAGATGCTTGGTGGTAGCAGTGAGGAGCCAGTCATCTAGGTATGGAAACACACGGAATCCCTGATGTCTCAAGTCAGCCGTCAACACTCTGGATGCTGTAATGAGACCAAAGGGCAGGGCTTGAAATTGGTAATGACTGGCTCCCAGCCAAAAGCGTGTCTCCTGGATTGCCTGTCCATCTTTATATGGTAGTACCCATCCTGGAGATCTATTGAGCACATCCAATTGTCATTTCCGATAAATGGCAATATTGACTGCAGTTACCATCCATAACTTTGACTTCTTCACTGCTTTGTTAAGCTTGCTAAGATCTAGACTGGACCTCCAGTCCCCTGTCTTTTTTGGAACTAAAAAGAATCTTGAGTAAGTTCCGGATCCCATTTGATCTGCGGGGACCACTTGGATGACTCTTTTTTTTTTTTTTAGCAACGAGAGTATCACTGGTGTTGAATAGTCCTTTTGACCAGGTGGAACATCTGGTAAGGACTGGTTTACTGGAGGAGGAATGGAAAAGGGTATGTAATAGCCTGTGGATATAATTCTTTGTACCCATTTGTCTTGGGAGATTTCTTGCCAGGCATTTGGGTACAGTGACAATTGACCCCCGAATGCCTCCAGAGAAGAGCAGGTGGGCCTCCTTTCAGGAGCGCTGGAAGGGCCTGCCAGAGAATGTATCTCTGTCACCCTGATTCTGTGGACCCCCTCTGCTGCGAAGTAGACATCTTCCATTTTAACTTCCCCCTCTGCCCCTGGGGAAACAGTCAGCACATGCATCAGAGAAACCATTTTGGGACTTGCGGAACCACATCTTTCTACCTTTTTGACCTTTGGGATAAGGTCTAGATGGGGCAGAAAAACTGACTCCAACAGCAAATAAGGTTTTCCCTTCCTGTTCGCACCTGGTCAAAGTATCTTTCACCTTTGGTCCAAAAAGGGATGAACCATCAAAGGGGGCACTGGGGAATGGAAAACTTGAAGGGTTCGGCAAAGTTCCAAAGGCGCACCCAGGAATGTCTCCTCAGGGAAATTCCAGTTGCTGCTGCTCTACTCGCTCCATCAGCCGCATATGAAATCAGTCTCAGAGGAGTTTATGATGGAATTGTGGGTGTAGAGCTGTGAGGATACTTTGTCTACAGACCCCGAAGCTATGGTACCCTGCAGGGTATCTCCAAGTTCCTTGAGGAGATCCCTTTGAAGTCTCGTAAAATGGGTAAGGTAATTCAGCAACCATAGGGTGAAGGCCTCTGAAGAAAAGGCACGTTTCCATATCTGTCCATAGTCCTAGACTCTTTGTTAGGAGGATGAACAGATGAGGAGGTCTCCAATCACTCCTTCTTGGTGGCCCCCGCCACCACCATCGCATCTGCAGGCACACCCTTAGTCAAAAATTCCTTCTCTCAGGGAGCAGTAATAAATTTGTTAGGCCACCTCAGAACAGGCTCCACTGTATCAGGTGATGTCCAGGCCTTATGGGATATGACGCCTAACGTCATAAGGGGGAATCACTCAGGAGGTGGAAGGGCGAGACTCAAAAGCCTCCAGGTATACCGATTCGTCCTCTGAAGGGTTGGTGGGCTTCCAGCCACCCTTCTGTTTCAGGATCTCAAGGATGTCCGCAAAGGAGACATCCTCACAGGGGGACCATGGGGACCCTTCAGACTCATCCAAATCAGTATCAGAAGTAACAGACTCAGGGGAGTCTATGTGCTTCCTCTTGCACAGTCTCTTCCAAGGGACTTCTTCAGAGAGGTACTACGGAGAAGTTTCAGAAGAGACAATGTCACCTGCAGGGGCTTCCTGAGGTTCTGGGTCTCAATGAGAAAGACATTGGCACCTGGGAGGGTTGAGAAGTTGGCTAAAAGAGCAGGGCTGTCTGAGGAGATGGCACTCTGTTCATTAGTTCAAAAGCCCCCCTGTCCCACTCCGAAGAGACAGAAGGTCAACTCTGAGGTGGAGCATGTGGCTCTGAAAATGAAGTAAGAGCCAAGCTCAACCTAGCTGAGGCACCGAGGGGCACAGTCAGATGGGACGACTGTCCGCGTCGACTCCCCTCTCCAGACCCAACTGGCGAGCGTTGGCTCCTAGACTCCTTGACATATAAAAATATTTGCTGTTTATCGTGGAGGCTTCAGTGATTTGCTGAATAAATGACATCGGAAGGAGCCAAGGACATTAGAGCCGAAGTCAGAACCGAAGATTCCAAAGGTGGTCATGGTGCCGACTGTTCCGCTACTATCAGATCCAACCTCTCTAGCTCCGAAGACTCCAGGGTGATCGGAGGAAGAATCGATGAAGCAAGCATTGAATGGAATGGCTCCGATAACCTTGGGTCCAGAGATGACAAACATTTCTGCCAGGGCCAGTGTTCAAAGCAATCTCTTCACCACCTGCTCCACATCTTCATCAGATAAATGTCTGGAAGAATGAGTGGACAAAGAATGAGATCTGCCTGTATCCAGAATAGGAGATCTCAGTATATCGGCTCCAATAAAAGAGACCGACTCCTCAATACTTCTACTGGCTCCATAGACGCTCTTGGCGCGAAGTTCGAGGTCTATCTGAGTCAATGGCCCTCAGTTCCAGTGACACAACCTTTTTTGGTGGCTCCGAAACTGAAGCTGTCGTAGCCAGTCTTTTAGACTATTTAGACTGAGTTGAAGAAGGGGAGGAAGATTTGGAGCTGTGAGACTTGTCTAAAGCTTCCTGAAAAGGCCCTCTCAATAACCCCCTTGCCAACGGTTTAATTTTACGCTCATGGACCACCCTGCTACTGAACCCATAACATATGGTGCAGGGGTCCTGTAAATGGAGGGCACTGAGGCAATAGATGCAACTCGTGTGCCCATCCATAAGAGAGATCTTTTGTGTGCATTTATCACACTTTTTGAACCCTGACTGCCTATGCTCCTTGGGTTCCTTTAATCTGTCCTTGTCTTTGGACATTATGCAACACAGTTAAACTAACTAGATTAACAGCAAACAACTATAAAGGGGGAAACTACTCTTTTCTTTTTATATATATATATATATATATATATATATATATATATATATATATGTATGCATATATATATATATATATATATATATATATATATATATATATATATATATATATATAAATTAAGAAGCACTAAAAAAGAAAGAAGAACTTAAACAGATTCTAACTTCTACACAGACAAGACAAGGAAGACACGGGGGAAGCAGCCCTCCAACTTAAATGGGCCGCAAGAGCCCTCTAAGTTAAACGGAAACTCTCACCGAGTTGGGAAGGGGATTTCTTACTAACACTCTAGAAAGATAAAGGGATTATAAAGAGAGAAAATAGACTGAAAAAAACCTAAACTTGGCCAACGAGCCAGCAGGAACACTTCTCAATCGCTTGAACGGCACACGAGATCTCGGGATGTGGCCCACAGCATCATGGGATATGGATTAGCCTCTTGCCAGTGGAAGCTCTCGAGCTTTAGTATTCGGCCGAGTCAGAGCCAGCAACAGCAGCGAACCCAACCAGCAAGAATTACAACATTAGGACAACATAACATCATATAATTCAACCTTACTTCCCCATCTGGGACACTCTGTTCTACTGATAAATTCTCACTGTTCTCAGTTAAATCAAACAATACTGCAGGTGACTGTATTCGTCTCACGTCAACGAAGTTTGGAAATCCTCTTCATTCATACAAGCTGGCAACCTAAAATCCTTTGAGCTACTATTCAAACGTCTAAAGGAATCATGACTTTGTTCACAAACCATACCTGGGTAATCTCCCTAAACAGTCCTTATCCACTCTGTCCCATCCTGTTCTAAAATAGCTATTTAGCTAGTACTCTTCTAAATTACTACACATTATTACATCTATTTAGCCATGGATCTGTCATATGATCGAAACTCAAATGATCAACTATTTAAAAAGGCAAACATATGTAAAAACTCAAAAACAGTACTTTAGCAGGGTGCAAACTCCCTGTATCCCCCACACCCCCTGCTAATTATATTTCCCAATTCCCACTGTGGCTCAATCTCAGGACAATTCGCTATTTAAGGGAACAGGGATACATTTTATTTTTTAAACAGTTTACCATGAGTTCAATCATGTAACATTCGACTTTTTCAAAAGCTGATCTTTTAACATAAACCCACTTGGCCACATACACTGTACCATGCTCTCCTCGACTTTAGATTGTTATGAAAGTTCACTTTACCGCTGTCATTTCTACTATAAAATAATTTGCATCTAAACTTTGTTAGTCTAAACACACATTCTGATCTACCTTTGAAAATCTTTGTATTGCCTACAACATGATTATCATACATTTCTATGCTGCCTGTTCAATATGTTATCTTGTCAATGTTTTTGTTTTATCACTACTGTGTGCTCAATCACAGGTTCATAGGTGTGTACTAAGCTACTGGCTCAGGAGCCTTTACAAACCTAGCCCATAGAATTACCCTGGCATCGTGCCACCCGACCTTAGTTCCTAGTGCCTCTGTCGTGTTGAGCCACTGGAGTGATTCCCCGGGGTGAATTTTTTACTTCCCATCCACTCATCAAGATTTCTCTTCAAGAGGGCCAGTGAGGTGCTCTAATTAACATGTATGGGAAGTCTATTCCATAGCATGGCAGTCTCTGGGTTATGAACCTGTCTCTCCAGCATGTTCTGTTGATTGTGGTAATGAGGTTGAGGTCTCTGGAGCATGTGGTGTGGAGGGACTGGGATTTCTTTAGATGTAGCATTTCTAACAGAGCTGGATCAGACATGGTTTTGTAAGGAAAGCAGAGATTGCCTCTAAGTAGGCGATATGAGACAGAGAATAGTTGGAGTTTTTTTAGTCTGTCCATATAGGACAAGTGTTTAAGGCCTAGGATCCTCTTTGTAAGGTACTTTTGTGGCCTCTCCAGTTGTTACAGGTGTCTAGTGAGGTAAATGCCAAATGAAGCATTGTACTTGATGACTGGCCTAATGGGGGAAGAGTAGAGGGAGACAACGACCTCTTTCTTCCTGGATGCAAAACCCTTAGTATTGACATGTGCCACATAGGACTTTCTGACCACAGTGGCAATGTAGTAGTCAAAAGAGAGGTTGCTGTCAACCTGTGTTCCCAGATCTCTTATAACGCCTTCTGTGTTCAGCGGATTACCATCGATGTGGTAATTCAAGGGAACCGGGTTTTTCTCAAGCGGGATGATGACACATTTTTTGGCATTGAGCTTAAGGCCATGGTTCTGACACCAGTCATTGATCTCAGTGAGGCCTTTCTGTAGGATGGCAACATCACTTGGGGAGTTAATAATAGCTCCCAACTTGCAATCGTCTGCGAACTTTGTCAGCCAGAGTCCCTTCATGTTGGCCTGGACTTCACAGAAGTAGATACCAAACAGGAGAGGACCCAGGACCGAACCGTGTGGGACTCCACTTGTGCCTGGCTGGCAGTATGACTTGGAGTCAGCCACTTTCACACTGTGGATTCTGTGAGCCAGTTTGCAACCCACCCAGTGATATAGGGGTTGATGCCCATCTTAGTGAGTTTTTCTATGATTCCTGAGTGGGGAATGGTATCAATGACCTTGGCCAGATCAAGGTAGGCTGTATGAACCACCTTGCCTTCATCCACAGCTCTAGTGATGGACTCAAAGAAATCGACCAAGTTGAGCAGGCATGATCTACCCTTCACAAAACCAAATTGTGTGGGATCCAGAGTTTGGAGATTCCCTATATACTTGTTTATTAGGTCCATGATGATGCATTTCATAGCCTCGCACATCAGACTCGTCAGGCTAATGGGGCGATAGTTCCCAGGGTCTGTAGTCGCTCTTCTTTTGTGGACAGGGATGACTGCAGCAGTGTGCCATTCGGTAGGGACAAAGCCTGAGGTGAGGTTGTGACTGAACGGAGCACACAGGTGAGGTGCCAGTTCACTCTGTAGCTCATGTAGAACACAGCCAGGGATATTGTCAGGTCCCATAAAAGCTGTATTTTTGGACAGTGCTGTTTTAACCTGTGCAGAAGTAATACTGGGTACATGGCAATCTACTGGTATTGTGAGTGGTCCTTTTGGGAGGGGCAGTAAAGTTAGCAGTGAATCTGTCGGCCAGTACATTGGCAATATCTGTTGGCTCAGCATAAGAGATACCACTGTGCAGTAGCTGAGAGCAAATCTGGGTATTGACGTGGAGATTCTTTACATAACTATAGAAGGCCTTGTGGTTGTCTTTACTATCTGCTGCAATTTTGTTTTCATAGCTAGCTTTAGAGGATTTGATGAGGGATCTCAACCTTTTGCTGAAGCTGAGTTTTTCCAGTCTTGGGACTTCACCTTACTCCGCATCAGTTTCCTCCTCCTGTTTTTCTGTTGTAGAGTTTGTTTATGGCAGGGGACCATCAGATTGGCTTCCTTTACGTTGAGGAGAGTGTCTTAGTTCTATTGGGTATGGTGAGATCCATGAATCTGTGTACGTGTTCGTACAGTGCACTGGTGTATGATTCAGCAGTCATGCAACTATTCTCCAATTGCATGGGTGCTGTGAAGTTAGCCACCTCTGTTTTTAGGAGCCCAAAGTTAGCTTTGGAGAAGTTTTTCATGGTGGTTGCCTTTGTGTGTGTGTGTGTGTGTGTGTGTGGGGGGGGGGGGGGTAGTTGAATTCACCCAGTATGGGAGTGTTAGGTTGGACCCTAATATTCTCCAGGGTGCTTAGGAACGTGGAGTGAGAGTCTTGGGACATGGTTGGGGACCTATAGCACACTACGACCTGAATCGCTGTCTTACCCATTTGTTAGATGAACTTGAAGTATCTCAGATGCGTTATGTTGGGCTACCAGTCTGGAGGTGTGCGTATCCTTTATGACTATGGAAACACTACCGCCTTTGGAGCTTTGGTCCAAGTTCTGGGGCCGAAAGTTGTGGAATGAGTTACAGCCTGGTAGTGCAGGGGTGCTTTCTGCTGCCTTGAACCAGGTCTCTGTTATGGCACAAATGTCGATGTTCTCCATTTTAAGGAGTGCTTAGAGCGAGTGCATTTTGAGATTTAGACTTCTAGCGTCGCGCAGCATGACCCTCAGATTCCATTTGCTTGTAACTGTTATGGTGGTAATTTGGTCTTTGGAACACCGCCTAAAAAAGGCACTACAGGGGGTGGCAAGATCCTTGGCCAGTATCCAGAAGCCCAGGAGTGACAGATGCAGGTCGTCTCTGGCAAAGCATCGAGGTCTGTCAATCATGTCGTCCCAGGCAGATAAATACTGGATCTCCTTAGAATGACACCAGAAACTTAGCGAATTGTTGAAATCAATCATTTTCTGCTTGTACTGTGGTATCATTCTGGGTGATGATACGATGCAGCTCAGTGCTAAGGTCATACCCACCTGGTCTACATAATCTGAAAGCTTGTCCATGTCTCTCTTCATGTAGTCCAGTGAGGTACGTCTCAGGTCATTCACACCCACATGTACAATGACAGAGTCATATTCGTACCTGTTGCTGAGGGACCTGAGTATGTGCATTATGTGGCAGATCCTGGCACCTGACAGGGAGCTGACTGTCACTTTCTCCTTATTCTCTAGTGAGTGGGATATCAGTGTGCCTCACTATCGAGTCACCTATGACTGGTGTTTTGGGCATGCTGTTTTGCCCTAGGGGCTTTGGTTGAGTGGCACACTGTATAGGAGAGTTGTGTGTCTCGTGATTAGTGTTGTGTTGTGGTGGTCGAGTCCATTTCTGCCTTGGAGGTCTCTGCTGTTTGGGTAGATTTTTATTGAGAGCCTCCACAAAGGTGGATGTGTGGTTTGTGTTTTTATGTGAAGGCAGTGCTGGTGTGTGTTCTGCAGGGCTATGTGTTCCATGTGGTGTGGTGCAAGTGTTGACCTTCTCCTCTTGACCAACCATTTTGGTCTTGGCTGGAGAGCACATGGCTTCCAATTTGGATATATAAGTGCATCTTTTGTAAGTCTGAGTGTTGGGAGGTACGAGGAGAGGGTTGTCAGTGTACATGAGACAGTTGCTACATTGCCTCAGGATGCCCAAGTTCACCAGGTTAATAGGAGAAAGCACAGGGAACTGACCTTTATACATGCTTGGAGGGGTGGCCATTAATAATAAGTACTGGAGCTGTTTCCTTGTAGAACGTTTAGTGCTGGTAGCACTTTTGTGTGCTACAATAATTGCTACAAGAAGTCTGGTAAAGTGCTAGACTAATAAGCTAGTAAAAGTGCAACAGAGGAGATAACTAGCAGATCTAAGGGAAAAGTTGAAGAGCAGACTTTGGCACCGCTCAGAAACTTACAAACAGTCCTGGCTACAGCAAATCTGTATCTTGACTAGACCAGTTACAGGAAAGGCGGGAAAAGCACAAACGCGGGCTTTTAAACCAGAAAGAGATGGAAAAACTGCCCAAACGGCCAATAAACTAAAATTTCTGGACCAGAAACGATTCCTCTTGTGGTAGATAGGGTACCTAGTGCTTAACACTCCCACTGACAAGCTAGAAGGCTTCCCTCCAACATAGAAAGGCTTGGGGGGGGGGGGCTTAGAAGCTTACAAACAGTCCTGGATACAGCAAATATGTACATGGACTAGACTAGTTACAGGAAAGGCAGGAACAAGCACAAAAGCGGGCTTTTAAACCAGAAAGTTTAAAGAGATGGAAAAACAGCCCAAACGGCCAATAAACTACAAATTCTGGGCCAGAAACCACTCTTTCTTGTGGTAGATAGGCTACATAGTGCTTAACACTCTCACTGATAAGCTAGAAGGCTTCCCTGCAATACAGAAAGGCTTGGGGGGCTCAGAAGCTTTCCAACAGTCCTGGATACAGGAAATCTGTATCTGGACTAGACTAGTTGCAGCAAAGGTAGGAAACAAGCTTAGAACTGTATTTTATTTTCAGAAAGCAGCAAAAACAGCTCTAAAAACAATTCAAGTGCAGTGCAAGCTAGCACACTTGAGTCTGTAGCAGTATTAAAGCAAATACAGTTTAAATAAATGCAACTTATTTAAAATGTATTCTGAACTAAATTCAATTGTTGATTTATTCAACTCTGAACAGTTAAAAGTGCCAAAAAATATACTTATCAGCTGAGAAGCACACTCAGTCAGAACACAAGATTTTTTTTGGTTAGTAAAGTGCAAAGGGAGGAAGGAGGCGTAGAAGTTATTTCAAGGTTAAGAATCTAAGTGGGTTGGCCTTCTCAAATGTTCTCTCTGTATTAGGTAGAATGAACACTAGACTGGAAGGAGTGTCCCAGATCAATTTTACAGTAGGGGCGGGGAACTGCAAAGCCACCAACTATAACACCACAGGAATAGGGTGGGAGGGAGAAAACCAGTTTCAGAACAGATGAGAAAACAATGCCAGCATATACATAAATAATTCAGTCAAGCAAAAATGAAGACAGTGCAGAACTCTGAAAGTTAAACCAAAAAATATACAATGCAGAACTCTGAAAAGTAAAAATATACTTATCAGCGCTCTATTTCCAGACTGTTTGAGAAGCATTCCAGTCAGAACACAAGGAGATTCTAACAGTGGTATGCAGGAATTTACAAATAGGGACTATTTTTAAATCAGCAAGCCTTGAAACAATCAGATAACACAAAAGCTGTTAAGAGACCAGTTTTATCAACTTTAACACCACCACTAGAATGGGGGGAGGCAGTTTCACAACAGATGAGAAAACAGAAAACAATGCCAGCATATATATATATATATATATATATATATATATATATATATATATATATATATAAATAATTCAGTCAAGCAAAAATGAAGACAGTGCAGAACTCTGAAAAGTTAAACCAAGAAAATGTACTTTAGCTGCATTTACTTCACCTGGAAGAGCTTTGTATGCTGTTGCAACTTATTTGTGAGACTTTGGTAAGCAGCTTTTCAAATATTTACGAAGTAATGGCTTGGCCGAGTTATTGTCTCATATCACACAAGTGAAAGGTTGTACATAAATTGATATAGGTTATTTTTTTTATCTGCTTTTGGATATATTTATACTCATGTAGCAATTGCTCTTTTGTACACTTTTACTATGTCTGTAGATTACAGTTTTAATTTTTTTAGCAGTGTTAACTGGTGACAGTTGGTTTGTAGAATCTAGGTATTGCATTATTGGGCATTTAACTTATACAGTGACTGCTTTATGGCATGACCTCTATGTCAAATACTTTTATTAGCAGTCTTATGGATGTGAAGTATAGCTCACTTTGTTTAGTTCTAAGTTCTGTTGCCGTGAGACTGCCAATTGTTTTAACTCCTTAACCTGGCTTGCAGAATTCAAGAGTTGAAGTATAGAACTTCTGTTTAGATATATTCTCATATCTCAGTGAGTTTGATTATTTTAACTACAAAATGGCACATTTACTACATGAACTACAGCAGACATTTTTATTGTCAGTTGTTTTACACTAAGACATCATGGTTAATAGTTTTACCATTGTTTATGTTAAAGTGTTATAGCAGAAGGAAGTTTATTTATTTATATTTGTTGCCCGGGAGTGTCCGACTGGACGTAGGTCCATTTTCAGCGGAGGCCCGGGGAGAAAAGCTCCACAGTTAAAATAAACAGACAGTAGTTACATTGGATTACATAGCGATTAACAATTTACATAGCAATTACTTACAAGTTATTGTCTCACATTGTTACTGTGCTAATCTGTAAAGTTAATATCATATGTACTCTATTTTATTTATTTGTGTATTTTTCATATTTTATCTCAACTAACTCATCTCTAGCTGTTATCAGTAGTTGCGTGTATAGTACCCTCTGTTGTTTTTGTTTTTTTCCCTAGCTTTTATATTCAACACACTCTCTCCCCTCCTGTTTTCCCAAGGTTTTAAAAGCAAAGTGTCTTCCCTCAAGACTGTGTCTACCTTTACTTAAACTGCTCCAACTCCTGGAATTACACCTGTGCTCTACTGTATAGCCAGTTTACACTAAAAGTATGTTCTAAGCTCACACCACAAAGTAGTCTTACTTTGTCTACTGTACAGGATACCTGCATACCACTGAGAGCCCCCCCATACTCACCTGTTTAGAAACTTTGCCTCTGTCTCTCTCTGCCATCTATAAGTTAGTCACTACCCTAGTGTCAAACTCTCTCTTAGTTAGCTATACTCTTTTTTTCTGTTTGTGGTTTCCTTTTAACTGTTTTTATCTTACTGCAAATACCTGTGTATACCTTGCTATTAAATCTCTTCCTTCTCTGTCTACACCTCCCCACCTCTTCTACTTGCCTGCTGACTCTCACTGTGTGCTTCTTACTGTTTGCCTCCTGGCCTGCTGACTGTTTCTTGTGATGACTCTTCCTGGTCCATCCCACTCCGTTCACTCTCGCTACGCTTGGGCTCACTTCACTTCCCTCCCACCCCCATTTCCACCCACCTCCATATAATTTGCTTTATACCTAACCACCTAATCCCTTCCGCCCTTAATTCCACCCCTTCCTGTCTGCTAAAACATTCGAAACACCTTACCCTCCCCTACTTATCACTTCATAGTTTAGTCTGTTCCAAATCTTCTTCCTTTCTACATATCCCCTTACTCCCCCTACAGATTTTTTCATTTAAATTTTACTTCAACTCTCTTAACAGGTTCAGCAACTTACTTTTCTTAGTCCCTTACCCACTCCTCACTCCATCCCAATCCTAATTCCTCACCTTAGGCCATGGCTTTTGCAACCCTCTATATTTTCCTCTTGCCTCCATTACTTCTCCTTCTTACATCTTGTACTACTCCATTACCACCTGTCCATAGAGATCCCACTAAGCCCCATACTAACTGCTTCTCATCTCTGCAGTACTCTATTACAGTCTCCTCCTCTATCTTTTGCATGAACATCCTTCTGCCTAAAACCAATCAATCAATCCTCCCACTCACTCTCTAGCATCTAAAACCAAGACTAAGTACTTGATTTACAACCCATTTAATTTCAAGCTTTACCGTCTTAATGTAGCCCTGCTTCTATCAGGAGACATACATCTAAATCCTGGGCCCATCCATCACCCCACCATGTATAACTCTCTCTCTCCCAACTTAATAAACTCATCCTCTCCAAACAAACATATTTCCTTTTACTCTATGAATGTCCATAGTATTCTAAAATAAATTAGTGAAATCCATGCCTGGATAACCTTCCACACCCCTGATGTCATCACCCTAACAGAGACTTGGCTAAAACCCCAAACCTCTGATAAAGACATTCTACCACCTGGTTATAATATACTCTGCATAGACCGCCAAAACAAAAAAGAGGCTGGCGTAGTCAACCTCTACTCCAACCACCTCACCATTACAAGTATTACGAAACCCATCCCATCCTTTTCTCCTGCTGAACTACTTACAGCTAACCTTAAAATAAATGACCACACCACTATCACAGTAGCAGCCATCTATATTCCTCCAGGAGAAAACATTATTCTGTTCGAAAATATTCTTTCATACTTTTCTCAACACATCCCCAATTAAATTATTCTCCTTGGGGATGTCAGCATTAACTGGTTAACTCTCAGTAATCCAAACTCTAATACGCATATTAATTTATATGGCTTTACACAGCTAATCTCCCAACCTACTCATACAAACAACTCTCACATATCTAGTACTCTTATTAACTGGGTACTTGTATCTAATCCTTCCAAATATCATAACCCTGAAACCCTACCAAACACCCTGAGCAATCACTCCCCTATAAAAGTGCTTAGGTTCACTCCCCACTTTTCAAAACCTCCTAAATTTATCACTTGTCATAAACTCTCTAACTTCCATCCAGAAACCTTGAATGCCCTCCTCTCTAAAGTAAACTGGAAATTCCTTACCCAAATCCAACTAGAAGAACCAGTCCTAGCTTTCAACTCCACCTTCCTTGCATCTTAGACTCACTTGCTCCAACTCGCAAAGTCCAAATTAAGTCCACCATATCTCTGTGGCTTTCAAAAGCCACTCGTACTCTTATGATAACTAGAGACAAATTATGGAAAAAATGGTCACAAACTAAGCTCTTTGCAGACTTACAAAAATATAAAGAACTCAGAAATCTGACAAAAAAAAACACACAAAGATAAAAAGGACTTTTATAACAAACCTCCCACAGCCCTAAAATCTAATCCTAAAAAAATCTGGAACTCTATTAACCAAATACTACATCCCGGTAATCTTAGCTCCCCCAATCCATGCCCAGACAAGACATCTGAAGAAACTGCCACTACCTTCAATACCTACTTTATCGATTCAATATCTAAGCTACTGAACCCTAACCCAAACTCCTCTACTACTAACATCTCCAACTTTTCTGAACCTACTCCTAATACAATCTACTCAAATGCCTTCTCCCTCAAATCTGTACCTACTAGCTACATCAAAACTCTACTCTCTAAATTAAAACCATGCTCAGCATCAGCTAACAATATTCCTTCCATGTTTCTTCTAATAGCAGCTGACTCTCTTGCACCCCCTATCCATCCTAATTAATTGCTCTAGCTCTGAATCTAAAGTCCCTTCCATCTGGAAACAATGCTACATTCTACCTATACACAAAGAAGGTAACTCCTCTGATATCTCCAGCTTTAGACCTATCATTATCCACTCCCCTTAGTACTAGAAAAATGTATTCATAAACAAGTTATGCAGTATCCAATACAGGAAAAAGTACAGTTTTGTACCTACCATAAATGTAGATGTCCGAACAGGATAGCATCTGCAGTCCTTACAAATGGGTTGTCCTGTCGTCAGGCAGCCCTTCGGTCGGCCGGATTCCAAAGTCTGGGTCTGGCCTCGGCTGGTGTCGCACTTCACCTGACGTCATCACTGCAGCTCTTCGGGTATAAAGGCATCAGACGATGCCATTTTCCTCAGTGTTTCTTGCCCCAGATGCCAGTTGCCCTCTTGGATAGCTAAATTTTTGGATAAATGCCAATGTTTCCAAAAAGTAGAAAGCAAACACAAAAAATAAGCATGTATGTACATATATACAAACAAATACACCATAAGAAATCCCCCCCCAGCTAGCTATTAGGTGGGCAGATACCCTAGGAATACCACAGAGGGGAAGGAGGGTGGGTAATCCTGACTGCAGATGCTATCCTGTTCGGACATCTACATTTATGGTAGGTACAAAACTGTACTATGTCCTTCAAGGATGCATCTGCAGTCCTTACAAATGGGTAGAATACCATAGCCAAACTAGGGGAGGAGGAGGAAGAAATTATGGTGTAGTTAGGATCCCTTGCAAAACAGCAGTGGCAAACCCTGCTCGGGATCTAGAGTATAGAAGTAAGTTATAATGCTTGGGAAATGTATGCACGGAGGTCCAAGTAGCAGCCTCTATAATGTCCTTGGTAGCCACTCCTCGTAAGAAAGCTGTGGTAGTGGCTGTAGCCCTTGTAGAATGAGGCCTTATGTTCTGTGGAATTTGCTTTCCATGGTAGGAGTAACAGAATCTTATGCAATTTCCTATCCACTTGGAGATTGTCTGTTTGGAAATTGCTTTTCCTTCCCTTCCTGTTGCATATGCTACTAGAAGCTGGTTAGCTTTTCTATTGCCCTTGGTTCTGTCCAGGTAGTAGCGCAACTGTCTATGTACATCCAAGGTATGCAGCAGTCTTTCCCCCCTGTTCTGTGGATTGGGAAAGAAGGTAGGTAGGTGGATTGCCTGGTTTAGAGACACTCTGGATACCACCTTAGGCATAAATGTAGGATTAGTTCTCATGGACACTCTATCTTGATGGAAGATTAGGAAGGGTTGTACTGCCATTAAAGCCTGTAGTTCCGAAACCCTTCTTGCTGAAGTAATTGCCAGCAGGAAAGCAGTTTTCCAGGATAGGTGTTGAAGATCTGCTGTTGCTGCTGGTTCGAAAGGGGGGAGTGTCAATTTTTCTAGCACAAAGTTCAAGTCCCATGCTGGTAATGGTGGTTTCCTAGGAGGTTTTACATTCTTAATTCCTCTCAGAAACTGCCTGAGTAGAGGATGTGAGAAGACAGGGGATCAAGCTGTATTCTGCAGAAATAGCTGATGCATGTATCTTGATGGAGGAATAGGACAGGCCTGTATGGAGAAGCTCTGCCAAATACTCCAGGATGTTGGCAATATCTACCTTTGACACATCTTTCCCTCTTTCAGTACTCCAAATGAGAAACCTTTTCCATTTTCCTGCATAGTTCCTTCTTGTTGAAGGTCTGCGGGCCTCAAGGATAATGTCTTTAACCCTTTGGGATAAATCTGGGTTAGTTGCTCTTATGTAATGTTCCAGGCAGTCAGTTGCAGAGTTTTCAGGTTTGGATGCAGGATGTTGTAGTCGCTCTGAGTTAACATCAAAGGAATCAGGGTAGTGTCCACGTTTCCCGAGACATGCTCCTCAGTAATGGATACCAATGTTGTCTTGGCCAATTTGGAGCTATCAGAATTATCCTTGGACGTTCCTCTTTGATTTTCAGTAGTACCTTGTGCATCAAAGGAAGAGGTGGAAATGCATATGCTGTCAGGCCTTTCCAACTGAAGGATAGAGAGTCCACCTTCCAAGCAAGTGGGTGGTATGTCCTTGTGCAGAATTTCTTGAGCTGGTGATTGAGTGGGGATGCGAATAGGTCTATTTGTGGCAATCCCCATTTCTTTGTGATGGCCTTGAAGATGTCCGGGTGTAGCATCCATTCGTGAGCATCCGAGGTAGTTCTGCTTAACATGTCTGCTAGGATGTTTTCTTTTCCCGGTACAAATATTGCCTGTAACTGAATGTTGTAACCCAGAGCCATATTCCATAGGTCCAGAGCCATTCGGCATAGAGGGTATGAATGAGTGCCTCCCTGTTTGTTGATGTACCACATGACTGTGGTGTTGTCTGTCCTTATCATCAATTGGCCTTCTTGGAGAAATGGTCTGAAATTCTGGATTGCTAGTTTTACTGCCAGCATTTCTTTTTGATTTATGTGCAGGTGCAGCTGATCTGGAGTCCATAAGCCTTGAATGCACTTGTCCAGCATGTGGGCCCCCTAACCGAGGTCTGAGGCGTCCGTTGTGATGGCTTGGCTTGGTTGAATGCTGTGAAAGGACAAACCTGGGTTTGACTGGCATGCCTGAGCACACCATAGGAACTCTTGTTTCAGGCATGGGATTAGTGGTATTTCGGTTTCTAAGCTGTGCCTGTGTTGAGACCATAAATTCTTTAGGTACCACTGTAGCTTTCTCATATGCAGTCTGGCATGGGGGACCAGGATTATGCAGGATGCCATGAAGCCCAAGGCCTGCAGTACTTTCCTTGCTGTTAGTTTGTTCTGCTTTGTTAATGCCAAGAAGTAGAGAGGAAGTTGTTCTTGTTTTTCTGCAGTTAGGAATGCCATCTGTTTTACTGTGTCCAATTCTGCACCCAAGAATGTTATTGTTTGGGATGGTATCAGTCTTGACTTTTTTAAATTGACTGTGTATCCCAGGGCTTGTAGTAAGCAAATGACTCTTTGTAAGTCTTGTGTCAGCTTGTTTTTGTTGTCCGCTTGTATCAGGCAGTCGTCCAGGTGTGGATAAATTTGGATTCCCTGAAGCCTGCAGTGAGCGATTACTGATGCCAGGCATTTCGTGAACACTCTGGGCGCAGTAGATAAGCCAAAGGGCAATGCTGAGAATTGATAATGCTCTGATCCTGCAAGAAATCTGAGGTATCTTCTGCAATTTGGTCGTATGGGGACGTGCAGGTATGCCTCCTTGAGATCTAGAGTTACCAGCCAATACTCCTTGCCCAGCATGGGAAGAAGTTGCTGTAGGGTCAGCATTTTGAATTTTGGAACAATGATGAATGTGTTTAAAGCGGACAGGTCGAGAATAGGCCTCCAACTTTTCTCTTTTCTTGGTACCAGGAAGAGTCTGGAGTAAAATCCCTTGCCTTGTTCTGCAGGTGGTACCCTTTCCACAGCTCTCATCTTTGCTAATTGAGCTATTTGTTTTAGAGCTTCTGTCTTTTGATTTGGTGGTAGGTTTGGCATTCCTCTTTTTACTGGTAAAGTGTGGAAATGAAACCTGTAGCCTTGGTCTATAGTTTGCAAAATCCACTTGCCTCTTGTGATATAGTGCCAGTTTTTTGAAAATAAGGCTAACTTTCCGCCTAAGGGTGCTGCTATTTGTTTCCTGGTAGGCGGTGTCAGAGCCAAGTCACTGTGATTGTCCTGTTGCAGTGGTAGTGGTTGTGTCTGTGCCTCGTTGGTTGTTGCCTTGCCACTGGCATCCCCTGTAGGCACCTCCTCTGGATTGATTTCTGTCTCTTGAACGCCTATTCCTGCCTCTCTGAGTTTTAGAGGAATCTGGAAAGGACCAATTTTTGGAGGGCAAGTTCCTGCTAAACCTTGGGGGCTGAACCTGTAAGAAATCTTTCACTGTTTGTACAGATTTTGCCTTCTCTTCCATTTTCTTCATTACCTGTTGGGCAGGAGAACCAAATAGACTGACCTTATCCATAGGAGCATCTAATAGCTTTGCTTTAACATGATCCGGTAAGACCTGTTCTTTCAACCATGCATGCCTTCTTATAACTGTGCCAGTCATGGCTGATCTAAATGAAGCCTCCAGTGCATCACAGCCACATTTTAAGGAATGGTTACTAACCTGCTGAATGTTATTCACCATTTCTAGAACATATTTCTTATCTAAGGAATCATCAGAGGACAGTTTCTTAGTTAACTGATCAAGCATAAACTCTTGGTATTGGATCATATGAAACTGACAGTTCAAAGCTCTAGCTGAGAGAGTAGCAGAGGTGTATACTTTTTCACCCCATCTCTAAGGACCTGGATTCCCTTTCAGAAGGGAGAGGGTTTTTCGCTGAGGTCGAAGCTACTGCCTTAGGCCCCTGGGAGATAGTCTCAGGATCTGCAAAAGGAGCCTTGTATAAGTGGTGATGAGTGTCCGGGACCCTGTAGAACCTATCGGGCTTAGCAGGGGCTGGAGGTAAAGTATCAGGAGCAGTGCAAGCATCATTAAATGCATCATCCACAACAGGAAGAACTGGAGGTATAGCTAAAGGCCTATGTTGCGGTAAGTGTAAAAAGGTCCTAAGCCTTTTTCTTGAATCTGAGAAATCTTGCCCCTGCCATTGGAATTGCTCTCTCATGGCATGTAAAGTTTCCCCAAAGGAAAATTCCTCTGGTGGAGAGGCAGAAGGAATCTATTCTTCAGCATCGGAATCTTCATAAGTAGAAAAAGGAGCCTCTGGATGGTCTGTATTGTCTGTATCATCAGAAGAGTCATCTGAGGACACTGGCTCAGGGGGCTCTGCTCTAGGTCTCTTTTCTGGAGGTTGAGAGGCCCTGTCTGGGTGAGAATGGGATCCCCTTATTAAAGAGATGAGATCCTCTGCCAGAGTAAGCATTTGGGAACTGGAACTGGGCCTGTGAGAGGGGGGCTTAACAGGCACAGACTTAGAAGTTTTGGCTGCTTTAGCCCTGGCAAAGGCCTTTATAGACATGGCTGCAGGAGGCCTAGCAGCACCACGTGCTGGGGTAGAAACATCCAAAGGAATGGTGTCCGATAATTCTTGTGAAACCAGAGTAGTAGGCAAAACTTCTGAGGCCGATTCAACTAGGGTAGAAGGGGCCTCGGTGGTAGTCATGGATTCGGCTGAAGATTGAACCGTTTGCTCGGTTTCGGCCAAAACCGAGACACTCGCGGTTTGCTTAACCGCGGTTTCGGCCGAAACCGCGGACCGCGAGTGTCGGTCCTTTTCTTTGCGTTTCTTAACAATTTGAGTAGTCGGAGGATCCGACGGCATTATGTACGCAAAATCTGAGCCGAAAAACTGTTCAGCAAACTCCGACCGACGCCTAAGCGTTCGTCGGTTGAAAGAAGCACAGGCTAAACAAGCTGCTACGTCGTGGTCTGGGCCTAAACAAGGTAAGCAGTAAGAGTGGAAATCTTTATGAGGTATTTGTTTCCCACAAGTTAAACAGTTATTCACTTTTTCTGACATCGGCTGAGGCAAGAAAGAGTCCCCAACGGGGTACTTAGCTTTTAGAAGTCTTCGAAGTAGTATTCGGTAGTAGTAATCTCTGGATCTGACCGACCGGCACTTGCGAACAGCTTCTGCTTCGGGCGCCACGCGGCAAGAAAGACTGAGGAAAATGGCGTCGGCTGATGCCTTTATACCCGAAGAGCTGCAGTGATGACGTCGGGTGAAGTGCGACACCAGCCGAGGCCAGACCCAGACTTTGGAATCCGGCCGACCGAAGGGCTGCCTGACGACAGGACAACCCATTTGTAAGGACTGCAGATGCATCCTTGAAGGACATCCTGCTTACACCCACTCAACACGGCTTCAGACCCAAACATAGCACCACTACAGCTCTATTATCCTTCCTGAACACTATCTCTATAGCCATGGATGACCATAAACTTATTTCTTGCCTATTCTTGGACCTCTCAAAAGCTTTCGACACTGTCTCACACTCTCTTCTGCTGCACAAACTGCATAAACTCAACTTCTCCTCAGATACTGTTGTATGCTTCTCCAGCTACCTCATTGATGGATCTCAATCAGTGAGATGGCACTCTGCACTCTCCCCTCCTCTCCCTGTAAAAATGGGTGCACCTCAAGGGTCTATCCTAGGGCTTTTACTTTTTAATATCTTTACTAACCAGATCTATACCTCCTGTCCTCAGTCACCTTTAGTGCAATACGCAGATGACTCTACAGTCATCACCACAGCCAACTCTCTCTCTAAGCTCTTCTCAGCTACTCAGGCATCTTTTAACTTGGTTGAAACATGGCTCTCCAACAACCAGCTCATCCTTAACCCTAAAAAAACAAAGCTGTTACTCTTCCTACCTTAAAAAGTCCAACAATATTAAATCCTCCTTCACCATACAGTCCCTTAATAACACTCCCATTCAGGTAGAATCCAGTACTAAGCTCTTAGGCATAACCATCGACGATCAGATTAAATTTGACTTGCATGTTAATAAGTATATCAAAAAGACTCATTCAAATCTAGGGCTCCTTTACCGTAACAAGAAATTCCTTGCCTCTGAAGCCAAGATTACTCTCTCTCTTACCTACCTTCTACCCAGTCTAATGTACAATTCTCAAATTCTCACAAATCTTAACTCAGCACTCCTGACAAAACTCAAATCTATCTACAACAAGGTAGCTAGATTTTGCTGCCCAACAAACCTACAAATCCCATCACTGTCGCTCTCTAAAACACCTAAACTGGCTTGAATTACCCCACCAGCTTCTTCTCTCTCAGCTCCAGATCATCCATTCTATCCTATACCAGCCTTCCTACTGCCCAGCACTATCCTCTCTCAACTACCATAATTTCCCCCTCCTGACCTCTCTGAAGATCTAACCAAGACCTACTACAAATCTACAAACCCAAGTCTAAATTTGGACGCAACATGTACAGCTATCACCCCACTATTGCCTGGAATAGGCTCCCACTAGAAATCAGTACCTTTACACATCCTAAACAATTTAAGACAGCCACCAAAGAGCACTTTAAAAGTCACTGGTCCTGCCACTGCACTCTCCCTCCTTAAACATCCCCTACTTCTCATACCTTAATCTACTTTCTGCCCTTAACTCACTCTTCTCACTAGCTCTCTCTAATCTTCCTTGACTACTCTTTGTACTGCCTTCTAAAATCTATTAAGCAAATTGCCTCAGAGAAACATTCTATTGTAATTGTCTTGCCCTCATGCAACTACATTATGTGGGTTTTTGTAACCACTTACCCCAAAAACTACACATCTTAATGACATATTTCTGTTTATACATCTTGAAATAGTTATGTTATACTCCTGATTATTGACACTGGATAACCTTGTATTGCTACTTAATGCCTTGTAGTAATCCTGTAACATTGCTGTTTAATGCTAATTTATAATGAAAATGATATATGTCGGAGCTTTTCTCCCCAGACCTCCACTGAAAAAGGGCTCTTCAGCTCAGTTGGACAATCCCAGTCAACAGATGCAAAATAAATAAATAAAATAATATTTCCAGATTGTTTGATAAGCACTCCAGTCAGAACACACAGATATTCTAACAGTGGTCATTGTTTTTTTTTCTCATTACTGTATGCTCAAACAAATCATTATACTATGCATGTATGTTACTTTCTCTCCGTACCCCAGAACCACCACTGAAAAGAGGATTTCCACCAAGTTAGACTTTCCCAATCAACAAAAGTGATGGAAAGATAGATAGATAGATAGATAGATAGATAGATAGATAGATAGACAGACAGACAGATAGATAGATAGATAGATAGATAGATAGATAGATAGAGATCCTGAAATAAACTGGATTTACAACATATTTTCAATACTTCTGCAATCATCATTACAATTACAAGCAAATGCTCATATCCAGGACCTCTACAAGGTAACTACTTCTTTAGTTCATTAATTACATTAGCAAGATAATTATCTCACAGTTTCCCATTAGAATGAATGGGAAGTCAAACACAAAGGTTAGTCATTATGCTATTCATTAACAAGACAATTTGCTACCAACTCTCTCACAGAGTAATAGTTTACCCAATTGTTCATAAGCTAAACACTCAAGAACAGTTGCTTGTAAGACTCATTCACAATGCTTATCTAGCAATTTGCAGTCATTTGAGAAGAGACACTTGAGATAGCAGATGTCTAATCTTCAAGGATGGCATTTCTCTTATAGGTATAACTGTTTCTTTGAATACTGACTGAAAATCAGATACATCTGTGAGTAGTGGTAACAACTACACACTAGCACACAACACTCATACATCCATTTATTTTATTTGTTTATTTCAGCAGCTGGCACAATGATACTTGTGAATGGCAGCAACAAGATGAAATACTTACTGTGCCATTATTTCTTTCATTTTCTTGGCGATCTCACAGCAGAGATGATTCCTAGTGGCAGATGTTCATGGATTCCTTGATCATAGTGAAGTGACCACTGATATGGCTTGTTAGGTGAGACCGTGTAGAATGCACTTGGATCTACTCATTTAAACTAACTATTGCTGTTGCTATATGGGTACTGCACCCATATCCATTGGGTTAAGTTGTCTGCTGCTCCTTGCTGCTACTAGACAGACACCAAATTAGTCTACTGGATACAGCTATCTGATTTAAATATGCCACTTGTTATGGACTACCTTTTTTGATCCTACATATTGCAGACATATTTACATTTCTTCTCTGGACTTTTGAATACTATAGTAGTCACAGCTCATGTTCCTGTATCCTTCTGTCACTGCACATATCACTTTTTTCTTGTCCAATAAACTATCCCACTCTGTTCTATACAAAAAGTAAGTTAATGAGCTTTCCTGTTTCCTCATGGCATTTTTTCTGCACTGGTCATTATGGAATTTTACTTAGATTTCCCCACATCGGTAGTCAGCCAGATTAGCATTAAGTATTCTGATGCAGTGCACCAACTCCCTCATGCTAACCAAAAATACTTTATTGCTACCTCACTGCAATTCAATATGTTAAGGTACAAGTATTCACAAAACTTGGAGACATCCACCTCAAAACAGTTTCAGTAACCAGAACAAGCACACACATGCAGCACAGAGCAAATCCACTAAACAAACTTACGCTTAAGTTAAGAAAACACAATGCCTAAGCATCCCATGCAAAGGACTAGGAAACCTCAGTCATTAGTTCAAATAGCAACAGATCCACCTTCAGCCTGTAAAGCCACAGTCGATATAAGTATCTTTAAGAGTCACAAGGGAGCAAACTCCAAGCCATTAAGGACCTATGAAAATGCATCTACCAACAATAATGTTTCAGTAATAGATGACTATTGTCAGCTACGGATTTCACACTCACCAGGCTGGATAACAACAGGTTGATAGCTGTCTTTCTAGCGCCAGGATCCAGTTTGTAACAAGGGCTCCTCCATAATGACAAATATGACTATAACTTCTTAGTGGCCCATGAGGGGGAGAATGACCTCAGGTAATCTACCCACAGGGACACGGAGAGAGATACAACTGAACTTGCTATGCACGTGACCAAAGAAGGAAAGACACTAGTTTTGGGTAGTATGCTATCCTTACCCAAAATGGTGCATTTATTCAAAGATAAGATAATTGGCTTTAATAATGTGTTATGTAGCTAATGTCATTCTAAGGCAATCCAGTATGTGTCAGCTTGCGACTACATGTATGGCAAGCATTCCTGCTTTGCAAGGAATGGTCTGCACCTCCCTTATCAAGATGTTCACATTTTTGCTAAAGCTTTTGATGCCCTCTTGCTATTCTTCAGGTAAATTCTGTCTCCGCAACAATTCAACCTACCAAATTTAAATTCTATTTGAACATATTAAAGTGGCTCATCTCAGTACAAGTCTTAATAAAAAGCCTGACCTTAATGCTCTTCTGAAACATGAAAGTAGTCAAATATATATAGGTAAGGAGGTATGGTTTCAAAGCAATGAAAGCACTCCCTCTATTCCTGCGTTTAGTGTCTATCACGTCTTCTTCAGACATACATGTAATTGTGAGGGACTATCAGTGTTTCTCAAGGATATCATCACCTCATGCCAGGCTCCTTGAGGCACCAAATGTAGACTTCTCAATGTTAAAATCAATTGAAACAAGATTAATTACAACTTCATCACTAGCTACAGAATACACTCTACAACCACTTCTGAGCATGATAGTTGTATTAATACCTTGACTGAAGTTCTTATTAAACGCAATATCCTTTTACTGGGGGATTTCAACTATCCATCCATAAAACTGGCTGACCTACACTGCCAGTATATGGCATGTCCAATGCTTTACTGACATTATAAATGTTAAAGCCATTGTACAAATAATTAACTATCCTAGAAGGGTCCCCTTGATCTTGTCCTCACAAATACGGCTGATTTTATACATGTCCATAAGTGTCATCTTTCTTTATTAAATCAGACCATAAGCAAGTATGTCTGTGATAAGGGACTTCTCAAAAGCAAACCTTCTTCAGTTAGCTGATGACCCCAATACATTTTGTTGTAATCCTTCTCTGATGGATCCCAGTGTTAAACTTGCTGCCTACACCTCTAATTTCCACTCCCATTTCAATAGTTGTACTGTTAAGGCAGTCCCTATCTGCACCAAATATAATAAGACAGCTCAAAGTAAGCCCTTACAGCGGAATACCTGAATAAATAAATTATATTACAACAGAAAGAAATTAGTTAATTACTATTAAGAAGTTTCATTCTACCTGCCTTAAGAGTAGACTTAAGCAAAATAGGAAAGAACTTAAGTGAATCATTACAAAGCTCAAAATAAACTTAAACAGCCACTGAAATAAAAAAAAATAACTGCAAAGCTTTATGTTATGATTTTAAGATACATCACTCAACAATGTTTAGAGCTAGTCAACGATACTTTTCACTTTGATCCCAAGGCAATAGCTAATATCCTAGCCGACAAATTTAATCAAATTTGACTCTACTCACAGTTACAGCTATTCAACAGATTACACAATTCCAACTACCCCTTTAATTACTATGGAAAATCCAGCTGGGTAAGTCAACTTGCAGTAGCCTAAACTGTTTAGGTATGCTGTTAATAACAGCCTGCATTTAAATTGGAACCTGTGCACTGACAGAGAGCCTTACAAGACTATCGGCAAATACATAGAGCTGAGTATATTCTTCTGTATTATTCTGTATTATAGAGCTAAATTGTTGCTTAGATATCTGTTGTCTTACTGTTCTGCAAATATACAGAGATCAGTATATATTTTTCTGGTTTTATAAATTTGCACTGTGATTCCTCACATCTCTGTTGAAACTGTCTTCCCTACCCCCCCTCCCTGATCTTGGTTGTAGTTTAAATTTGGTGGCTTTTGCAGTGCCCGCCCCACTGTAGATTTGATCTAGGACACTCCCCCAGTCCCATCTCTTTACCGCATTCTACCTAATAAACCCTTTCTGCACTTACTTTTAGTCCTTTTTAATTTAATTACATTTTTCAAACTGTGTGTGGACTAATATTGCTACATACTCAAGTGTGCCAGCTTGCACTGCACGTGAATTGTTTTTACTACTGTTTTTGCTACTTTTCTGAAAAAAATAATTGTAAGCCTGTTTCCTACCCTTTCCTGTAATTAATGTTCCAGATACATATTTGCTGTATCCAGGACTGTTTGTAAGCTTCTGAGCCCCCCAAGCCTTTCTGTGTTGGAGGGAAGCCTTCTAGCTTATCAGTGGGAGTGGTAAGCATTAGGTAACCTGTCTACCACATAAGGAGTGGTTCTGGCCTAGAATTTGTAGTTATTGGCCGTTTGGGCGGTCTTCCATCTCTCTCAACTTTCTGATTTGAAGGCCTGCATTTGCACTTGTTTCTGTCCTGTAACTCCTGGGCCCATCTCATTTGCTCACTCAAAAAAAAAATAAAAAAAATTATCTGCTTTTACTGTATTTGCGTTTCTTCCTACTTTATTTTGCTTTTGCGTCATCTTAATAGTACTCAATTGTATTTATTACTGCTTGGTGTAACTCATTCTAAGTCTTTTAGTTTAAGGACTTGGGCTTCAAACCAGTTGTTTTACATTAAGAAGGTTTGTGGACTGTATTTGCGTTTCTTCCTACTTTATTTTGCTTTTGCGTCATCTTAATAGTACTCAATTGTATTTATTACTGCTTGGTGTAACTCATTCTAAGTCTTTTAGTTTAAGGACTTGGGCTTCAAACCAGTTGTTTTACATTAAGAAGGTTTGTGGTCTGCACTGCAGTGGCAGAACATGTAGCTTACATCCTTCTAAGTTGGGAACTGCTGATTGAGGGCTCAGTGTCTGTTATTCTAAAAGTGTATTAATTCTTGTTTAAGCACTTTGGCTTCAGGCCAGTTATTTTACATTAAGAGGGTTCGTGGTCTGCACTCTTGTGGGAGGAGAGGCTCGACTCTGCCCTTCTGAGCTGGAAATTTCTGGCTAAAGGCTTATAGTGCCTGCATATTTGAACTGCTTCTTACTGAAACTGGTACACCTTGTTTGCTGTAGCATAGACTAGATCCAGGCCTGCTGAAATCTAGTTTTGTTTGTATAACTTGAGCACTAATCCAGGCATTCTTTAAAGTATTCAATTGTATTTATTACTGCTTGGTAGTAACTTGATTAAAGTGTAGCTATCATTCTAAGTCTTTTGGATTAAGCACTTGGGCTTCAGACCAGTTGTTTTACATTAGGAAGGTTTGTGGCCTGCACTGTGGTGGCAGGACAGGTAGTTTACATCCTTCTAAGTTGGGAACTGCTGATTGGGGATCAGTGTCTGTTATTCTAAAAGTGTATTATTTCTGGTTTAAGCACTTGGGCTTCAGGCCAGTTATTTTACATTAAGAAGGTTTGTGGTCTGCACTCTTGTGGGAGGAGAGGCTGGACTCTGCCCTTCTGAGCTGGGAATTTCTGGTTAAAGGCTTATAGTGCCTGCATATCTGAACTGTTTCTTACTGAAATTGGTACACCTTGTTTGCTGTAGCATAGACTAGATCCAGGCCTGCTGAATCTAGCTTTGTTTGTATGCTTGTTGTTTGTTTGCTTGTTATTTCCCTGAAAAGCTAATTCCACCTAAAACGTGGCTTTTCAGCACTTCTGTGGAACACTAGTAATATCTGCATTGCTTACTGTACTTATTTCCTTGTTTCACTTGAAAGAAAGTTACTGTTTGTCGTTTTAAGTTACCTGTAACACATTGCATTTAAGTTACCTGGCACTTGCTCACTAAAGCAATTATATAAGTCAGCACTAAAAAATTAAAATCACTACACCCTCACAAACTCCCCTTGAGTACCTTGTTCCCCATTGGCCCTTTTTTCAATTATAAAGGAATTCCCAATACTATTCTAGCATGTCCAAAGGTCAGTTGTCAATCTCCTCTCCGGTCCAGCTGGTGAATCTGGGAATCTTGAGGCTAGGTTACAACTGCCTCATGTACACAGACAACCCTCTCCTCCTCCCAACAAATTCCAACACATGTGAGAGATGCAACCATATAGCCAAACTGGAGGCTAAGCTCTCTCAACTCAGTAATGGCGTACCCAGTCAGGAGGAGAAGGAAACCACACTCATTACAATTCCAGTCTCACATAGACCTACCACGACAGCAAACAAAACACAAACACACAAAAACCTACTCGGGGGCTCTAAATAAAAATCTGCCTAAGCACCAGAGACCTCCAAAGCAGACACCCAAGCAACCGCTACCCCAAAACAAAACACGTGCAACACACAGCTCACAAAGCCAGTGTGCCGAACAGTCACAGCCCTTAAGGCTAAACAACACACCTGATACACTTGTAATAGGTGACTCTATCGTCAAGCATACTGACGTCCCGCTCACCAGGCTGAACAAGGAGAAGGTCACGGTGAGCTGCCTGTCGGGCGCTAGGATGCGCCACATAACACAAGCACTCAGGTCACTCCAAGGCAAGTCCAAATATCACTTGGTCATTGTCCATGCTGGTGTAAATGACCTGAGATGTACCTCCCTGGACTACATGAAAAGAGACATAGAGGAGCTCTCTGAGCATGTAGCCCAGGCTGGTATGACCCTGACCCTGAATAGCATCTTACCCTCACCAAGAATGATGCCACAATATGAAGACAAGATGAACAATTTCAACAATTGGCTGAAGTATTGGTGTCATTCAAAGGGGATCCAATGCCTGTCAGCCTGGGATGACATGCTCGACAAATCACGATGCTTCGCTAGGGACGGCTTGCACCTGTCACCCCTGGGCTTTTGGATATTGGCAAAGGCTCTTGCTTCCCCCATAGTGCCTTTTTTAGGCAAGGCTCAAAAGACAAACCCACCTCCATAGGTATCACAAGGGATAAGAAACTAAGAGTAATGCTACTCAACGCCAGAAGTCTAAACCTCAAGATGCACGCACTCTAAACTCTCCTTAGCATGGAGAACATAGATACCTGTGCAGTAACAGAAACCTGGTTCAAGGCTCCCGAGAGCACCCCAGCACTACCAGGTTATACCTCATACCATGCTTTTCGGCCCCAAAACTTGGACCGAACCACAAAAGGAGGGGGAGTATCAATATTCGTCAAAGATACCCACACCTCCAGGTTGGTGGCACAGCACGAAGCATCAGAGACTATCCATGTGCAACGAACAGTGGGTAAAACTGCCTTCCAGTTTATAGCCTGCTACAGACCACCCTCCCAAACCCAGGAACCCCACTCGGCCTTCCTGAGAACACTGGAAAATATGAAGGTCTCTCCAAACACCATTATATTGGATGACTTCAACTACCCAAACATAGACTGGGAACATTACTCTAGCTCCCCAACACCCTAGCCCAAAGGTTCCTAGAATTTATAAACTCAAATGCTATGGAACAACTTGTTACCACTCCCACAAGAGGGGAAAACATACTGGACCTGATCATCACCAACATGGGGACTCTATGCTCCAGACCAGAAGTGTATCCCTCACTGGTAAGATCAGACCATAAACTAATCTCACTGGATATTCACATCCCGACCCTACCCCCTGCCCAGAAAACCACAGTGAAAAACTTCTCTAAAGCAAATTTCACACTCCTCAAAACCGAGGTGGAATCCTTCAAAGCCCCTGAGCCTGTGGAAAATACGGCCCAGACCGCAGAATCCTTTATAAACGCATTCCATGAACACCTTCAGGAATGCATGGATCATGCAATCCCAAATAAAACCAAGACCCAATCCTCCAAAGGCAGACGTCCTGTCTGGTGGACCCCAGCCATAAACAAACTATACAATAGAAGGAGGAAGCTACTACATGATCGGGCAAAATCCCAAAAAGGGAAGGCATCTCTGATCAGTATTAGCAAAAAACTATGGGCACTCATAAAATTGTCTAAGGCCAGCTTTGAGAGAAAAATTGCACAGGACACTAAGGATAATCACAAGGCTTTCTTTAGTTATGTTAGTAACCTGGGTGGGAATTCCCAAATATGCTCAGAATTACTCCAAAATGACAAAAAATACATCGAACCCACAGACATTGCCAACATCCTAGCTGACAGGTTCAGGGTAAACCCCCCCCCCACCAAAAGGGCAAATATCTATCTCAGCAGAGTGCTGCCCCCCTGACATCTCAGATGCTCAGGTAAGAGCCGCCCTCTCCAAAGCAAAAAACACAGCATCAATGGGACCAGACGGTGTCCCGGGCTGCGTCCTACATGAACTCCAAGAAGAGCTAAACCCAAACATAAAACTACTGTTCAATCTCAGCCTTACTACAGGATATGTACCCAAAGAGTGGCGTACAGCAACAGTGGTCCCTCTCCACAAAGGTGGTGCCTCAACGGATCCTGGAAACTATCGCCCCATAAGCCTGACTAGCTTGGTCTGCAAAGCTATGGAAAGGATCATCATGGACCTCATAAATAAAGATATTGGGGACCTATAGACACTGGATCCTACCCAGTTTGGCTTTAAGGGCAGATCCTGCCTCTTAAACCTGGTCGATTTCTTTGAAACAGTCACCAAGGCCATTGACGAGGGGAAGGTGGTCCACACAGCCTACCTGGACCTCGCAAAAACCTTCGATACAATACCCCACTAGGGCATTATAGATAAGCTCACCAGCTTAAATATAAACCCCTATGTCACTAGATGGGTTGCAAACTAGCTCAAGGACAGAACACACATGGTTAGAATTGCTGGAGCCATGTCAGACTCCAAACCAGTTACAAGTGGCATCCCACAAGGCTCAGTCCTGGGACCTCTCTTGTTTGGTATATATTTCTCGGAGGTACAGGCCAACACGGAAGGACTATGGCTGACCAAGTTCACAGATGACTGCAAACTGGACGCCGTAATCGACTCTCCAGCCGACACAAGCATCCTCCAAAAGGGCCTCATACAAACAGACAACTGGTGCCAGAGCCATGGCCTCAAGCTAAACGCTAAAAAGTGTATAGTCATCCCCTTTGGCAAAAACAAAGTGCCCACAAATTACCACATAGGTGGTAATCCATTAAGTACAGAAGAAGTAATTAGGGACCCAAGTTGATAGCAATCTCTCATTTGACAACCGCGTGGCCAAAGTGGTTAGAAGAACATTTTATATAGCCCACCTAATCAGGGAGGGATTGACATCTAGATCAGGGGAGGTCATCGTGCCTCTTTACTCATCCCTCATCAGGCCCATAATTGAGTACAATGCCCCTTCTGGGATGTACCTTACCAGACACCTGCAGCAACTGGAAAGACCTCAAAAGTACCTCAACCAAGAGGATCAAAGGGCTCAAACAGATGCCATATGCTGCCCGGTTAAAGAAACTACAGCTCTACCCAGTGCCATACCGCCTGCTCAGAGGCGATCTGTGCCGGACGTATAAAGCCATGTCCAACCCGGAATTAATGGACATGCTGCACCTCAGAAAATCCAAATCCCATCGAGCTATGCGCTCGAGAGACTTGAACCTCAGCACTGAAATAAATAGGACATGCTGGAGGGACAGATTCATAACCCAGAGGCTCCCTTCACTCTGGAATAAAATCCCAGTCCAGGTTAGGCAGAGTCCCTCACTGACTCTCTTCAAGAGGAATCTTGATGAGTGGATGGGAGATCGTAGGTTTACCCCTGGTATCACTTCTGTGTTACTGCTAGACAGAGGCACAGTATACTAACCTCGAAAAAGGGCATAGCAAAATTAATTTAAAATGGGTGGCGAAAGCCAAACACACTCTGGCTAGGCTTATAAATGCCCTTGGGCAGATAGCCTAGTATGAACCTATGAACCTATGAACATCTTACCAAGGACATGACCAACCAGCAGTTTAACAAAACTAACGGGCACCTTCCATTCATTCTGAACTGCCAGGAGCTGGAGCAGAACGCCATATAAAAACAGTTAAACTTCCAAAAGCTTTAGAACTTTCTTGCTCAAAGAAGGGGGGGGGGGCAATAGCTCCAAAATGAAAAATGCTAGGAAACATAAAAAAAAGGTCAGCTATATACACAAGTGTATATACATCCACACCCTGGAAACAAAAAAGGAGGAGGCTGGATGGGGGTTACTGCAACAGTGATCTGTTAGAACATACAGGTTCATAGGTAGGTACTAGCCTATTGGCCCAAGGGCCTAAGTAAGCCTAGCCAACAAGGTTCCCTGGCTTTAGCTACCCAAGAAAGTTATTTTCCTGTGCCCTTGTCGAGCAGAGCCACAGAAGTGATCCCTGGAGTGAATTTCCTATTTCCCATCCAATCATCAAGATTTTTCTTGAAGAGTGCTAATGAGGAACTCTGCTTGACATGGATGGGTAGCTTGTTCCAGAGTATGGGACGTCTCTGGGACAGGAATCTATCTCTCCAGCATGCTCTGTTTATTGTGGTGACAAGGTTTAGGTCCCTAGAGCGTGTAGCTTGCAGGAATTGGGATTTCCTTAGGTGTAGCATGTCCAACAGCTCTGGGTATGACATAGCTTTGTATGTTAGGCAGAGATTACCTCGGAGTAGGCAATATGCTACGGATTAAAGCTGGAGCTTTCTGAGATTGTCAGCATAGGGTATCTGTTTGAGGGTGGTAATCCTCTTTGTGAGGTACTTCTGCAGCCTTTCCAGCTGTTGCAGATGTCTTGTGAGATACATTCCAAAATGGGCATTGTACTCTATAATGGTCTAATGAATGCCGAGTAAAGGGGAACAATGACCTCTTTTTTCCTGGATGAGAACCATTTTGTGATGAGGTGTGCCACGTAGAAGGAATTCCTCACAACTGTGGCAATGTGATCATCAAAGGAGAGACTACGGTCCACCTGGGTCCCAAGGTCTCTTATCACACATTCACCGTTAAGTAGACTGCCGCCTATGTGGTAGTTCATGGGTAGAGAGTTTTTACCAAAGGGGATGACAATGCAATTTTTAGCATTGAGTTTGAGGCCATGCCTCTGGCACCAGGCATCTGTCTCAGTGAGTCCCTTCTGTAGGATGTCCACATCATTTGGGGACTCGACTTGCACTCATCTGCAAACTTTCTTAGCCAGAAACCTTCTGTGTTTAGTATCCACTTCTCTGAAGTATAGGCTAACAGGAGAGGACCCAGGACTGGACCCTGTGGTACTCCACTTGTCACTGGTTTGAAGTCAGACTTGGAGTCTGCAACTTTTACAGTGTGGGTTCTGTCAGTGAGCCAGTTGGCAATCCATCTTGTGACGTAGGGATTTATACCTAGTTTAGTGAGTTTATCTATAATTCCAGAATGAGGGATGGTGTTGAATGCCTTGGCGAGATTAAGATAGGCTGTGTGAACCACCTTACCCTCATCTACGGCTTTGATGACTGCCTCAAAGAAGTCAATCAGGTTCAGGAGGCATGATCTGCCTTTCACAAACCCGAACTGGGTGGGGTCCAGAGTTTGGAGGCTACCAATGTCTTTGTTTATGAGTTCCATGATATGTTTCATGGCCTTGCAGACCAAGCTCATCAGGCTAATAGGGTGATAGTTCCTGGGGTCTGTGGTGGCTCTCCCTCTGTGGAGTGGAATAACTGTTGCTGTGCACCATTCAGTGAGCAGAAAGCCTGACATGAGGCTATGACTGAACATGGTGCTTAGGTGGGGAGCCAGTTCATTCTGAAGTTCGTGTAAAACGCAGCCTGGGATGTTGTCCGGTCCCCATGGATGCTGTGTTTTTGGCTTTAGAGAGTGCAGTTTTTACCTGCATAGTTGTGATTACAGGGACTCAGCATTCCTCCGGTATAGATATGGGCCCTTTAAGGGGTGAGAGGGGGGTAAAGTTAGCATTGAATCTATCTGCCAAGAGGTTGGCAATATCAGTTGGTTCTGTAATTTTCGTGCCGTTGTGCTGAAACGTAGAGCAGATCTGGGTGTTGCCATTAAGATTCTTGACATAGCTATAGAATGCTTTGTGGCTGCCCTTAGAATCAGAGGCGATTTTCTTTTCGTAGCTAGCTTTGGAGGATTTTATGAGGGATCTCAGCTTCTTACTGAGGCTGACCAGGGAGCTCCTCCACTCATGGGATTTTACTCTCTTTTGCAACAGTTTCTTCCTTCTGTTGTAGAGTTTGTTTATGGCAGGGGACCACCAAATTAACTTCCTTTACTTGGAGGATAGCATCTTGGTTCTGTTAGGGATAGCACGATCTATGCACTCATGTAAGTGCTTATAGAGTGCATTTGTGTAGGATTCAGCAGTCGTAACTGTATTGTCCATCTGCATGGGTGTCATGAAGTTCACCATTTCTGTCTGAAGAAGCATGAAGTTGGCTTTGGAGAAATTTTTTTACAGTGGTTTCCTTAATGAGGGAGGGATGTGGATATCTAGTGTAATTAGCTTATGGTTGGATCTGACCACCGAGGAGTTGACTTCAGGTGTGGAACACCAGTCATTCATGCTGATGATGACTAGGTCTAGGATATTGTTGCCCCTGGTGGAGGTGTGGATACATTGATCCAGGGCATTGGAATTTATGAATTCCAGAAAGCGTTGAGCGAAGGAATTAGTACACGAGTAGTTTTCCCAGTTAATGGTAGGGTAGTTGAAATTTCCCATTATTAGGTTGTTTGGTTGAACCCTAATATTTTCCAGTATATCAAGAAAAGACAAGTGGGAAACCTGGGGCATGGTGGGGATCTGTAGCAAGTTACAATTTGGATTGCAATTTTGCCTAGAGTTTGTTGCACTTGGATAATCTCAGATGCATTATGCTGAGTAACTAGTCTGGAGGTGTGGATATCCTTAATGAATATGGACACACTTCCGCCTTTGGTTTTCCGGTCCAGGTTAGATGGCCGAAAGGTGTGGCATGAGTTATAGCCTGGTAATGCAGGGGTGTTCTCTGGAGCCTTGAACCAGGTCTCAGTCACTTTACAGATATCGATGTTCTTCATTTTAAGGAGTGCCTCAAGCGAGTGCATTTTGAGGTTTAGACTTTTAGCACTGAGTAGCATTACCCTCAGTTTGTTCTTGCCTGTACCTGCTACGGTGGTGAATTTGTCATTTGAACCTTGCTAAAAAAAGGTACTACAGGGGCGGCAAGAGCCTTAGCTAGTATCTGGAATCCCAGGTGTGACAGGTGCAGGCCATCTCTGGCAAAGCATCATGGTCTATCGATCATGTTGGCCCAGGTAAACAGATACTAGATCCCCTTAGAATGACACCAGAAGCTTAGCCAATTGTTGAAGTCAATCATTTTGCCCTTGCACTGTGGTATCATTCGGGGCGATACCAGGATGCTACCCGGGGCTAGGGTCATACCTGCCTGGGCTTTCTTTCGCAAGTCCATATTTCTTCAGATGTCTCTTGATCTTCCTGCTTCTCCTCACTTTGGGGACTCACTCAATCATGATGTGATGGAACCTGTGTTAGACCTTCTACACCAAATCCTTTACTTTGCAGGCACTCCATAACTTCAACTTCTATTTTTTTTAACTTCTACTTTCCTAATCTTTATTAATCTTCTTTTCTACATTCCCTCTTTGTGATATTTTTTTACTGTGAAATTTTCCATATCTGGGTGCCTTTGCCTGTATTTCTCTTCGAATATCTTTGAGACTGCCTTCTCTATATTAGTTAACTTGGCTTTCTCCTTTGCATAAATATTGCACCATATCAAATCTCTCTTTCTTTCTCATGTCCATATTTCTTTTTTATATTTTCCAAATATCTCTAGGTTTTGTTGTTTATATTTCTGCACTTCCTCAGATGTTTCTTTTCCCAAACAGATCAAAGTTTCTTGATCTATACACTGTTTTTCCAAAATCTGTTGCATTAATGAACGTAAATTTTTATTTGAAGCTTCTGACAGTTTTTCCTGCAGAAGTATTTTTCTTTCCTCTAATTTCTGTCTTAATCGTTTTGTATATCTTGTGTCTGGAAATTCTGGGCTTTTTACATAATAATAACAATACATAATTTCCCATTCCCATACCTGGATCCCTTTGCCTGTATTTCTCTTTGAATATCTTTGGGGCTGCCTTCCCTATATTAGTTAACTCTCACTAATATCAAATCTCTCTTTCTTTCCCATGTCCATTTTTTTTTATATTTTTCAAATATCTCAAGGTTTTGTTGTTTATATTTTCAAACGTCCTCAGATGCTTCTTTTTCCTCAAAAATCTGTTGTATTAATGAAAGCAAATTTTTATTTGAAGCTTCTGAGAGTTTTTCCTCTCCTAATCGTTTTGTACATCTTGTGTCTGGAAAGTCTGGGCTTTTTACATAATAGTAACAATACATAATTTCTTTCTTATCCTCAACAGTCCACTCTATAGTCTTTTGTGCTGTATGAGTGGTCTAATGATGGCATAGGTAACAGCCTTCATAAGGAACTACTCCAAGGCTAACTTCTTGCTATTAAGTGATAACCTGTCAAAATTTCAAGTTCCCATAAACCCTGAGAACACTGCTGCCTTATGCAGAACTGTTCACATAGACCCTATACAAGCACGTTAGGATCTGCATAGAGGCAGCTGTAACCATCAGGAAGAAGAACAGAACTAACATAAAAAACAAACACCCTAGTGGAATCACAAAATCATTAGGCTGTATAACAGAAGGAAGAAAATCATGGCAAAAATTAGGAAGTGCAGCACCCAGCAAGATAAAAGCACTCTCATCAAACTAAACAAGCAACTCAGAGGACAAATAAAGTCTACCAAAGTCAAATTTGGCTTCACAGGCAAACAACAACTGCAAGTCATTATTTAGCTATGTCCGGAACCCCAACAGCAATACACAATTGTGTGCAGAGCTCATTGTTAATGGAGTCACCTATACTGAGCCAGAGGATATAGTAAATCTACTGGCCAATAAATTCAGCTCAAAATTTACCCCTCACTCCCCCCAGCCTTCCCTCATGAAATACCATCAAATACAACTCTCCTGCTATCACTAAGAAACAGGTCCTTAATGCTCTAAGGCCAGGAACACTGCATCAATGGGCCGAGACAATATCTCGGAATGTTTTCTAAATAACATGAAACATGGCCTATCAGGCCCTCTGTAAACTGTTGTTTAACTATAGCCTCCAAACAGGCTCCGTGCCTCATGAATGAAGAACAGGAAGAGTCATCCCTCTGCATAAAGGTGGGCCATCTAGAGTCCCTGGAAACTATAGACCAGCAAGTCTCACTAGTCTTGTATGTAAAGCCATGGAAAGAATTATCATGGAAATGATAGACAGTGATATAGTAAACTTCCAGACACTGGACCCAACCCAGTTTGGTTTCAAGGACAGGTCATGCTTACTCAACCTGGTGGACTTATTTGAGAAGGTCTCCAAAGCAATGGATGAGGGCAAAATGGTTCACACTGCCTACCTTGACCTGGCCAAGGCATTTGACAATGCCCCACTCGGGAATTGTTGACAAGCCAAGAGGTTAGGTACAAACCCATATGCTACCTGGTGGACAGTCAACTGGTTCACAAACAGCATCCAGGAAGTTAGAATTGGGGTGTCCACCTCTACACATAGGTCAGGTCACAAATGGAGTCTCTCAGGGATCGGTCCTTGGACCTCTCCTTTTTGGCATTTACTTCTCTGAAGTCATACCCAATGTCAATGGTCTCTGGCTGACTACATTTGCAGAAGATTGCAAATTAGGGACTGTCATCGAATCCCACACTGACACAAATGTTTTCCAGGAAGCAGCTGACAGACACACAACTGGTAAAGCTGTGGACTAAAACTAAATGCCAAGAAATGCAAAATATTAACCTTCGGGAAGTCATCCACCTCTAGTAACTATCATATTGACAACACATCTCTTAGAGCTGACCCAGTAGTCAGGGACTTGGGGACACACAGAGAGTAATCAAAGCCTCTGACCATCATGTGGCTACAGTAGTGAGGAAATCATTCTATGTTGCATGACGTATAAACAAAGGTATGGCATCTAGGTCCAAGGAAATCATTGTTCCACTGTATTCATCAGTCAACAGACTTTATGACTGAGTGAGTACAATGCCCCCTTTGATATGTACCTAACCAGGCATATCCAACAACTGGAACGTCCACAGAGGTCCCTCACTAAAAGAATACAGGGCATAAGTAATATGTCCTGTGCAGACTGCCTCAAGGCCCTATCCTTGTATGTTGTCTCCTACAGGCTTCTGAGGGGAGATCTATGCCTGGCACACAGGGCACTGTTAGATCCCACTCTGATCGACCTCCTGCAGCACCAGAATTACTTGTTATAAAGAGGGCCTGCCCAGGAACTACCTCATCTCTGGAACAGGCTCCCCCATCCATGTGAAGCAGAGTTCCTCCCTAACCCAATTCAAGTTTGACTTGGTCAATTAGATGGGGAACAAGAAATTCATCCCTGGTTTGGCACCTATGCCTCTAATGGACACAAGCAGCCTGTAAATGGATTATCTTACAGGCCTCTGTTCATAAATGTTTCATCTCCCGAGCCCCTGCTTACACTTGTCAAGGGTACCAGAACTTGTCAGAGATTTGGTATGCATGGCTAGGCTTAAAAAGGCCCTTGTGGTCGTTAGCCTAGTAAACACTTATGAACCTATGTGGTGACAGGTTTAAGTTTAATTTCAAAGTCGTCAGCTTTGTGATCTGACCTAACAAGTTAGGATGTAAGATTTGGATGAGTGCTACTCAGAAAACAGCCTAATTATTTGGGCCCACAGAGGCAGTATGTTTTGTTTAGTAGAGTGCATTTCTCCATGTTTGTGAGGATCAGATCAAGAATGCTGATGCTCCTAGTGGACATTTGGACTAGCTGGTTCACAGCATTTGTTTTGACAGAGTCTAGGAATCTCTGGGCCTGCGCATTGGATGTTGTGTATATTTCCCAGTTTATAGTGTGGTAACCTTACGTTACCCAGGACTAGAGTGTTAAGTTCAATGCAGATTAGGTATGTGGTTATGAGTTTCCTGAGCATAGAGGGGGGACCTATAAATTGCAATTATATAGTATGGCGCTTTGCTTATGGGGAGTTGGACATGGAGCAGTTCAGCTGCATCACACTGCTTTACCAGTCATAAGGTGTGACTGTTTTTGATGACTACTGAGACCTCTCCATCTTTCATCCCTTGCCATGCAGTAGCTAGTCTAAATGTGTGGAAGGCCTTGTAGTCTTGCGCTGCCCGAGTGATCTCCACAATTTTACACTATATCTCCATAACTACACAGACATCCTCTGTTTTTTAGGGAAAAGAGGGCTTGGAGTAAGTAGAGTTTTCTCTTTAGACTCTGGGCACTGAGCAATAACACCTTCAGGTTGTCCTGGGTTTGTTGTGCTGTGTTAGAGGGTTTAGCAAGTTGGCATTGTGTAAAAAAAAAGCACTATGAGGGTGGACAAAGTTTTAACTAATACTCAAAAGCCTAAAGGGAACAGGTGCAGACTTTCCTTGTCAAATAGGCTCAGTCTGTCAACCATAGCCTCCAAAGCTGACAAATATTGTACCCCCTTCGAATAACACCAAAAACAAAATCAACTGTTAAAGTAAATTATCTACTGTTTATATTGCTGCATCATCCTCAAGAAAGGTAGAATGCTGTTCAATGTTAGGCTTAAACCTGTCTAGGAAACACAGCCAGAAAGCTCCATCATGACTCTCTTCATATACTCCAGAGTGGTATGTCTCAGGCAATTTACATCCACATACACAATGACAGAGTCATACTTGTACATCTGGTTCAGTGACCTAAGTGTCTGCATGGTCTGCCAGATCCTGATCAATGGCAGGTGGTTGATTGTAACCCTCTCCTTACTCAGCTTGGTCAAGGGAACATCTGTGTGCTTCATCATGGAGTCACCTATGACCAGAATGTCAGCTTGTGTGGAAGTTTGCCTTATGGGTTTATGAGTTGAGACACCATGCACTGAGACTGCATGTGTTGCTCTGGCAGAGTGTCGATGAGGTTGCTGAGGAAAGCACAGTTGTGTAAACTCTTATAACAGTAGATGGTCCTTCTGTATTACTGTTGCAGTATTCTTAATATTTGGGATCTCCTTCCCAGAGCAGCCCAAAGTTCAGCCAATGATCTTGTATGCACAGTACACCACAATTATGCCCCCTGCACAGAACATAGGGTATAAAAAGTGATGTATGGATGCAGTTACCCAGAAATGAATTTCCCCAGAAGACAACAGTCTGCATAGGACAAATGAGTCCATGTACATCCAGAAGGAAAAAAATGCATAAGAGAAAGGGAAACCCTCAGCCAGAAGGGATATCAAAACAAAAGCCAGAGCAAACAAGAGGGAGTTGGAGAGAAGGAGTGAATACTACAACAGTAAAGAGAAGGACATCTATTGTTATGGTAATATTTTGCACAACTGTACTATGTCTTTCTATATCACTGTTGCAGTACACTAACATTAGGGAGAGTAAAAATGCTCAAGTAAAAGAATGGAAAATGGAAGGCTGAGAAAAGCCCTCAACAAATCCACACAAAATGGTTCTAGCAAAACCTACTCTGGCCCTAGAAACCATACCAAACATGTAATGCTTAGTAAAGTTATGCACTGAAAACCAAGAAGCAGCTTTAACAATGGAACTGGTGTCCACCCCCCTGAAAAAAGCATCAGAACAGGCATAGCCCTAGTGGAATGAGCTCTAAAAGGAGTAGGCAAAGATTTGCCATGAAAAGAATAACAAAAAGAAAGGGCCTTAGATATCCAGAAGGAGATGGTTTGCTTAGAAACAGACAACTTCAATGTCCTGGGATGAAAGAAAACAAAAAGCTGGTCAGACTTATGAATGGCCTTAGTTTTATCCAAATAGTACAGGAGCTGTCTGTGCAAATCCAAGGCATGCAGTACCCTCTCACTAGCAGACTGAGGAGAATGGAAAAAAGGAAGGAAGTTATACAAACTGATTCAAGGGCAACTCATTTACTACCTTGAGCACAAAAGAAGAATAAGTACAAAGGGATACCCTGTCCCTGTGAAAAAAGTGAATGGCCATAAGGGCCTGTAGATCAGAAACCCTTGCAAAAGTAAGAGCCAGCAACAAAACAGTCTTCCAGGTTCAGTGTTGCAAACAAGCAGAAACTGATAGCTCAAAAGGAGCGGAGTCAATTTTTCCAAAAAGAAAATTAAGGTCTCAAGGAGGAGAAATAGGTTTTCTTGGAGGCCCAAGATACAGGATGACTTTAACAAATTGTTTGACCTCAATACAAGAAGCCAAAGGAGGATTCAAGGGCAGAAATGGCTGACAAATGGGCCTTCACAGAAAAGTAGGGCAAGCCAGAGTGCAGCAACTCACAAATGAGAGAGGACCAAAGGGACCCCCACTGAAAAAGGGTCCTGGTTACAAGCATGGCACCAGACAGAAAATATTTTCCATTTGCACATATAAGATTTTCTGACTGAGGGTTTCCATGCCTCCTATATAGCCCTGAGCATGTCCTCAGAAAAGAGGTGCCTGAAAGGGATCAAAACCCTATCACCCACAGTATCAATTGAAGAGTGGACAAGTGAGGATGGATGAAAGACCCCTTGTTCTGTTAGAGGAGGAGGTCCAACCGGTGAGGTGACTTTTGGTGATTGCCCCTAGACAGATGCATTGTGTGGAGGTTTGCCTTATGGGTACCAGTGCTGTCTTGGCCAAAAGGGATTCACTAGCAAGATCTTTGAGGAATCCTGCTGAATCTTCTGTAGGGCTCTTGGAAACAGAGGAAGAGGAAGGAAACCATAAAGAAACATCCCCTTCCAAGGAAATGAAAGGGTGTCGTCCACAGCAGATGGCATGGCACTTTGGAACAGGAGAGAGGGGAGTTGTCTGTTCAGAGGTGAGGCAAAAAAATCCACCTGAGGAATATTCCACGATGAACAATGTCCAGAAATATGTCTTTGTGTAGCATCCATTCATGAGCCTGTGTGTTTTGGACCTGCTCAGAAAGTCTGCCACTAGACTGCGTTCTGAAGGAATGCACACTGCATGAAGAGTTAACTGATAACAGAGAGCCACCACCCAAGCCTGAAGAGCAATCTTGCAGAGGGGGTAAGATTTTGTCCCTCCCTGCTTGTTGAAATACTACATTACTGTAGGGCCTGGAGAGAACAGAGGGTGAAAAGCCTGAAGGGCCAGAATCAGAGATCTCATCTCTTTGATATTGATATGGTCTGACTTCTGATGGGGGAGCAACAGACCCTGAACTTTCAGGTGACCAAATGAGGCCTCCTGCCTCATGTCTGAGGTATTGGTAAACAGTTCCTAAGAAAGGATTGGAGTCCAAAAGGGTAGGCCTGGGTTGAGAACAAACTGCTCAATCCACCACTCAACTTCCTTCTTTAGACAAGGAAGGAGAGGTACACTGAAATTCAGAGGGTGGCAATGCGGACGCCAAACTGACATGAGGTATAAATGAAGCTTCCCCATATGCAGTCTGGCAAGAGGGTACATTGATATAGAAGAGGCCATAAATCCCAGAGCCCAAAGAAACTCTCTAGCATTGTAGTCAGAGAAAGAAGACGCTGAATGAAGGCTGTCAGTGACAAAACTTTTGTAGATGGAAGAGTGGCCAACAATGGAACTGTCTGAACCCTGCATCCCAGATACCCATGATCTGGACAGGGAGTCACCACAGACTTTTAAAAATTGACAGTGAACCCCAGACTTTGAAGAAGAGAGATGGTGAACTCCAGATCCTGTAACAGGTGACTGGGAGAAGGCACCTGAAGCAACATATTGTCTAGATAAGGAAATATCTGAATGCCTTGGAGCCTGCAGAAAGCAATCACTGGCATTTTGCAAATACCCTTGGCACAGTAGAGAGGCCACAGGGCAAAGCAGAGAGATGAACATGAAAGGAAGAGACAGAGAAATTCAGTAGAGCAACAAGCCATTCAGACCAACAATCAATAATGGTGTTTGACTGGCAGGAAAGAAGTTCTGGGCAACTTCATCCGTACGTCACTTTTATACCCTACATTCTGTGTGGGGAGCATACGTGTAACATATGGCGCATAGAAGATCATTAAGATTTGGCATACTAGGCGAACGTTGGGCTGCCCTGGGCAGAAGATACCCAATGTTAAAAATACTACAACAGTGATATAGAAGGACATCCCTAATGTTACTGATGTGTCAAGGAAGCCTTTGTGGTTTGGGAAAATTACTTTTTAGGACCTCAGCATTGGTGAGTTTATGTGCTTGGTCTATTGTATGAAAGGTGGGTAATAAATGTGTATTTTTGACAACCTGACTGATAGATGCATCTGCTGTATAAGAGAGCCTTCACTTCACTGACAATGTATAGTTACATCTCACACACACTGTCTGGTTGTTTAAGAATTATGTAGTTGTCTGTAAATATGCAATTTGGCAACTTAAAGAGTACTTATCTAGGTTGGATGGCTTTGGATTGAAACAGATACACAGAAATCAAAAAAGAATGGTCATCAAGCATTGTTTAGCTCTATATAAATGAACCAAAAAAGTGAAAACTCATAAGATAGAACTATTCTAAAATTCAAAACAGTTAAGATAAGTAAAATCTTGTCAGTTTATAAAGCACAAGCAGTGTTATCAGTCTAATAACAGAATTCCCACCTCAGACAGTAAGTGTATTGTAAAACTTTGCCATAAGAAATGTGGGGTAGAAAAATTATCAAGATATTATACATTTTGATGAATTACAAGAAACTAAGACAGCTGACACATGACCTGATTATATACTTTTTCAGAATGGACTCTGGTACTGATTAACATGTCCAAGATGTTAAGGATCTTCCAGAAATCAAATCACTCAACTAATTACTCTTTACATAGTTTTTATTCCTCTCAGAAGGATTTGTAGACTGGGTTCCTTCCTATCCTTCATTATGCAGCAACTTAAAGCAGGTTGAAGGTACTATGTATCATGTATAATGATGTCAGGGTGGAAAAAAGAGAGAATTAAAACATGCTGTCTTCCATTTTGAGGGGCATGTGCTCTTCATTTACCATTTTGTGGAATAAGGGAATACATTTTCTACAGGAAAACTTTCACAACTTACTACCAAGTTTTGTCAGTAGCAATGATGCCTGATTCAAGGTCAGCCTCTGACACTTATCAGAGCTTACATGAATGTGATTACTGGAACAAGTTTAATATTGCACCTTAAGCACTCTTAAGCTTTAGAAAATTATCAGTGCCAAAATATAAATGCAATCACTTATTAAAGATTTGTTTAACACTGATAGTATAAAGTTACAGAAGTTTCTGTTAAGTTATTTTTAATTTCTCCAACACAGATCAGAATAGCTGCTTTTGTGTTTTTCCATTTGTGAAGAGAAAATACGTTTAAGATTACCTTGTTGCTTACATAGTGGAAAAAATTACTTCTACTGACAGAGCACACTCAGTCATGGTGAAGTGTTCGAATAACTACTGATTTATGCTATTTTTGCCTCCAAGTCTACAGAACATTGCTGAAAAGAAATGATGAGGTGTTTCCTGCGAAACGGTTGTTTTCCTTCACAGTAATTAACTATTTCAAATTTTGGTTCATTGCATTTCTTACTGTATTTCTAAAGGCTATCTTTGTTTTCAACTTTTGGAAAACCTTCACTTTTTGCAGCTTAGATGAATGCTTTTCGTGGGTTAGTCGAGCACCACACATTTTTTTCTGGCACCAATTAAAAACTGATAAAAATTAGCAAAAAACAAACCTCGATGAAAAAAGCAAACCTTGGGTAAACCAGAAATTACAATTTATTGTTGTAGGTGCTTTCAGACGGAAAAATATGCAACCTTCATCAGACAACACAAATCACAAATTGAAGGATTTAAATAAACCCTTATGATGACATCATCATTCGTAAATTAGAGTTTAAAGCAACAACAACCTAAATGCAAGAAACAATTTGCAGCTTAGATGAATGCTTTTTGTGGGCTAGTCGAGCACCACACATTTTTTTCTGAAACCAATTAAAAGCTGAATGTTTAAACTCAAAAGAGAAATGCACCAGAGTTTTACAATATCATCACAAATGAAAGCATACATTTTCAATAACATTACTGAAAAATGAATTGAGTTTATTTTATTTAACATGCGTTTACCAGGAAAGTCCAACTGGCCTAACAAGCAAAACTCCTTTTCAGGGGAGGCCCAGAGAGAAAGGCTCCATAAAACACATACAGTATATATACTAGGTACAATTAAGTTACTATGATGCAAAATATATACAAAATATACAACTAGTTTCACTGATACAACAGAAACAGGACTGATTAAAAGCAGTAAGTAGAACAGGTAGTAACGTTACAGAATCACAATCTAAAATACGTATCACAGATAGAGTACACAGCAACAGGTATCTTATCTGTTATATCAAGATGGTCACCTGAGGAATTCTATATAATTCCTGCATCAATAAGAGTTCAAAAAAAGTATGCTAAAAACAGCATGGAAGAGAAAGTTAGTAGTAGATAAGATGATATTGTGTTCAGGAAGCAACTGTAGTGTAAGCATTGTAGTAAAATGTTGGTGGATAAAAAGGTTAGTAGTTGTTAATAGTTAGGAACAGCTAGAGTTGGATGTGTGGTATCCAAAATAAAGAGAACAGAAATTTAAAATAAAACTGATATCTTACTGCAGAATAAATAATGCTACAGTCAATGCCTTTGGCTTTAAAAATATGTATATGACTTCTGGCACTGTTTAGGAGCACTGTACGAGTCTCTTCGCCCCTCAGCTACTCTTGAAATGAGTAGTTAATCTAATAACTGACATCTAGCATCTGAATTAGCTTGAAATTCATACAGTGGTTTAGGTGATCTGGATGAATTGATTTTCTTCAGTGAAGAAAAACAAAAAGAAAGGAAAAGTTAAGTTGGACAGCTTGAAAGTGTGCCAGTGGAAATGGCTGCACTATGTGATACTCTAGTGATCCTTGTCTTGTATACAGACTTTATAAAGGCTGCCCAAGCATAAGCTTGCATCAGGTAATAGTGATACTGAACAAGACAGTGTACAAAGCTAGAAGAGTACTAGAAGAAAAAGGAAGATGAATTAAAACCGATAGAGTCTGTGATTTTAACCCACTGTGATGCCATTATGGATGTTCAGCAAGACAACTAGAAAGACGTAAACTCGTGTTACAGATGCTCAGGTCAAGTTAGAAAGATTCAAGGAGAAAATTGCTGATTTTGAGGAAGAAGCCAGGATGAAAAACCTTTGTTTTGTTACAATCCCTGAAAAGGCAGAGCAAAGAAATCTATTGACTTTCCAGAGCTCTGCTAGTGCTAAGGACAAGCCTGACAGAGTCACAGGTCGTTTAGTGGGATTAGTGGAAGGTAGGCATCATCTAAGCAAATGGCTCAACAGATATTGGCAATTAACATATTGGAACCAACTAAAAGCAGCTTCAGTTTTTATTACTTAGTCAGGATTTCAGTGTCTACGTGGCTTGCTTTGTGGTGATTATTTAGCTATATAGGGGCATGAAGGACAGATGTACACTAGTGATATTGGAACTCCATGGTTTTGGGCAACCTCTTGTACAAGGAAGATTTCTGATTGAGCTCAGAAAGCAGAAATGGAATCCATAGTTTCATAGTATAGTACTAGGCTATCTGCCCTGGGGCATTTGTAAGCCTAGCCATAGTGATGTGGCTTTTGCCACCCCATGAAATGGTACAAAAAATGTACAGAATAAATTTAGAATACTGTGCCTCTGTCTAGTAGTGACACAATGAAGGTCCCCTTATATAACAGAATTAGTTTACTGTGCCCCTGTCTAGCAGTGACACAGATGTGACCCCTGGGGTAAACTTACGATCTCCCATCCACTCATCAAGATTTCTCTTGAAAAGAGTCAGTGAGGGGCTCTGCCTAATACGAACTGGGATCCTATTCCAAAGCATGGGAAGCCTCTGGGTTATGAATCTGTCCCTCCAGCATGTCCTATTCATACTTGTGCCGAGGTTTAAGTCTTTAGCTCTCGTGGTCCTGATGGATTTGGATTTTTTGAGGTGGAGCATGTCTATCAGATCCTGATTGGACATGGCCTTGTACGTCAGGCAGAGTTCACCTCTGAGCAGGCGGTATGCTACTGAATAGAGCTGAAGTTTCTTTAGTCTGGCAGAATAAGACATATGTTGGAGACCCTTGATCCTCTTGGTAAGGTACTTTTGTGGTCTCTCCAGCTGTTGCAAATGCCGGGTGAGGTACATACCAAATGGGGCATTGTACTCTATCATGGGTCTGATGAGGGAGGAATATAGGGGTACAATGACATCCTTGGATCTGGATGTGAATCCCTTCATGATGAGGTGTGCAAGGTAGAATGTTTTTCTAACCACTTTGGCAACGTGGGTGTCAAATGAGAGGTCGCCATCGACTTGGGTCCCTAGGTCTCTGATTACTTTTTCCGTACTCAGTGGGTTGCTGTCTATGTGATAATTTGTGGGTACTTTGTTTTTCCCAAAGGGGATGACTATACATTTTTTGGCATTTAGTTTAAGGCCGTGACTCTGGCACCAGTTGTCCGTTTCTTTGAGGCCTTTTTGTAGGATGTGTGTGTCTGCTGGTGTATCGACTATGGCGCCTAGTTTGCAGCCATCTGCGAACTTTGTCAGCCACAGCCCTCCCATGTTTGCTTTAACATCTAAGAAATAAATGCCGAACAAGAGGGGTCCCAGAACAGATCCCTGTGGGACACCACTTGTGACTGGCTTTGAGTCTGACATTGCTCCAGCGATTTTAACTTTATGGGTTCTGTCCTTTAGCCAGTTTGCAACCCATCTAGTGACATAAGGGTTTACTTTTAAGCTGTTGAGCTTATCTATGATGCCTGAGTGGGGTATTGTGTCGAAGGCCTTAGCCAAGTCCAGGTATGCTGTATGGACTGCTTTGCCCTCATCAATGGCTCTAGTGACTGTTTCGAAAAAGTCAACCAGGTTTAAAAGGCAGGATCTGCCCTTTACAAAGCCGAACTGTGTGGGGTCAAGTGTCTGTAGGTCCCCTATGTCTCTGTTTATGAGTTCCATAATGACTCTTTCCATAGCTTTGCAGACCAGGCTGGTTATTATGGGGCGGTAGTTTCCAGGGTCTGTAGAGGCACCACCCTTGTGGAGTGGGACCACTGTTGCTGTACGCCAGTGTTCAGGTACATATCCCGAAGTAAGGCTAAGGTTAAATAGCATTTTTATGTGTGGGTTTAGCTCCTCTTGGAGTTCATGTAACACGCAACCCGGGATACCGTCAGGTCCCATTGATGCTGTGTTTTTTGCTTTGTTTAGGGCAGTTCTCACTTGGACATCTGAGATGGCAGGGAGATTACATTCAGCTGGGATAAGTATTTCTTCTTTTGGGGGTGAAGGAGGGGAGAAATTTGCACTGAACCTGTCAGCCAGAATGTTGGCAATATCTGTGGGTTCAGTGTATTTTATGTTGTTGTGAACCAACTCTGAGCATATCTGAGGGTTTCCTCCCAGGGTTCTAACATAGCTGAAGAAGACTTTGTGGTTATCTTTAGTGTCCTTAGCGATTTTTCTCTCAAAGTTGGCCTTGGATGTTTTTATGAGAGAACGTAGTTTTCTGCTAATGTTGATCAGAGATGTCTTCCCTTCATGGGATTTTGCTCTGACATGCAGTAGCTTCCTTCTTTTGTTATACAATTTGTTTATGGCTGAGGTCCACCAGACAGGACACTTACCTTTGGTGGAGAGGGACTTGGATTTGTTTGGGATTGCATGATCCATGCATTCTTGGAGATGTCCATAAAAAGCATTTGTGAAGGATTCGGCATTGTGGGATGTGGTATCCACTGGCACAGTGGGCTTAAAGGATACCATCTCAGTCTTAAGAAGAGTGATGTCTGCTTTTGAGAAGTTTTTCATGGTGGTCTTTTGTGCTGGGGGTGGAGGTGGGATATGTATATCCAGGGTGATTAGTTTGTGGTCAGATCTCACTAGTGAGGGGTATACTTCCAGTGTGGAGCATTTTGTCCCCATGTTTGTGATGATCAGGTCTAGTATATTATCTCCCCTACTGGGAGAGGTGACTAGTTGTTCCGGTGCATTTGAATTTATGAATTCCAGGAACCTTTGGGCTAGGGTATTAGGATTAGAATAATGTACCCAATCTATGTTTGGGTAGTTGAAGTCTCCTAGTATGATGGTATTTTGTGATACATTCATATCCTCCAATGTCTTCAGGAAGGCTGAGTGGGGTTCTTGAGACTGGGAGGGTGGTCTGTAACATGCTACCAGTTGTTTAGCAGTTTTGCCTATGGTTAGTTGCACCTGTATGGTCTCTGATGCTTCATGTGTTGCTACTAACCTGGAGGTGTGGGTGTCCTTTATGAATATGGACACTCCCCCTTCCCTTTGTGGTTCGGACCGGGTTTTGGGGCCGAAAAGCATGATACGAGGTATAGCCTGGTAGCGCTGGGGTGCTCTCTGGAGCCTTGAACCAGGTTTCAGTTACTGCACAGACGTCAATGTTCTCCATGCTGAGGAGCGCATCAAGTGCCTGCATCTTGAGATTTAGACTTCTGGTATTGAGCAGCATTACCCTTAGTTTTTTTCCATTTTTGTTTTCTAAGGAGGTGGGTTTGTCTTTTGAGCCTTGCCTAAAAAAGGCACTATGGGGGTGGCAAGAGCCTTAGCCAATATCCGAACGCCCAGTGGTGACAGGTGTAAGCCATCCCTTGCAAAGCAGCGTGGCTTGTCCAACATGTCATCCCAGGCAGACAGCTATTGGATCCCCTTAGAATGACACCAGTACTTGAGCCAGTTGTTAAAGCTGATCATCTTGTCTTTGTATTGTGGTATCATTCTTGGTGAGGGAAGGATGCTGCTCAGGGTCAGGGTCATACCAGCCTGGGCTACATAATTGGAGAGCTCCTCTATGTCTCTTTTCATGTAGTCCAGGGAGGTACGTCTCAGGTCATTCACACCAGCATGGACAATGACGGAGTCATATTTGTACTTGCTCTGGAGTGACTTGAGTGCGTGTGTTATGTGGCGGATCCTAGCTCCCGATAGACAGCTCACAGTCACCTTCTCCTTGTTCAGCCTGGTCAGCGGGACATCAGTGTGTCTGACTATAGAGTCACCTATTACTAGTGTATCAGGCAAGGTGTTTGGCCTTAAGGGCTGTGATTGGTTGACACACTGACTTACTGAAGTATGTGTTGCATGTGTTTTGTTTTGAGGTGGTGGATTTTTGGATGTCTGCTTTGGGAGCATCTGTTGTTTTGGTAAGTTTTTTATTAGAGCCTCCGAGTATGTCTTTGTGTTTGGTTTGCAGTTGTGGTAGGTATATGTGGGACTGGGATTGTTGTGTGTGTGGTTGCCATCTCCTGTCTGGTATTGCCAGCCCTGAGTTGAGAGAGTTCAGCCTCCAGTTTGGCTATATAGTTGCATCTCTCACATGTATTTGTGCTTGTTGGGAGGAGGAGATGGTTGTCTGTGTACATGAGACAATTGTAGCATTGTCTCAAGATACCCAGATTGACCAGCTGAATTGGAGACGACGCCAGTAATCTACCACTCGACATGCTAGAACAGTATAAGGGAGTGCTGTACCTTTAAGGGAAGTGGATATTCACAGGGGTGGTAAGTAGATGTAGTGCTTACTTAGTAGAGAAGTATTGAAAACAAGTGCTAGGCTTATAATATAGTGAGTAGTCTGGTTATACTAAGAGTAGAGCTTCCTTAAGGGAAAATTTGAAGAACAGACTTGGCGGAGCCAGAAAAAGTTTAACCTTGTTTAACTGGTGCTGCGCTATGCACACAACCGCGCAAAGCCGTCCAAACACAGACTTTAAACAGAGCTAGAAATGGTCCAACACATTCATATCAAAATGAAATGTGACATGTTCATACATTTAGAAGTTTCGCAAAGAAATGTCTCCATAAATATTTCCATACTACTAGAAGACTACACAATAAGGTTCCTAATAAATTGGAAAGTTATTAGAGCTATGAAGATGGGTCACAAGACATTCGGCTTCATATTTTCTGAGTGTCCTAAGATGGTTCATTTCAAAGATTCCAATGGATAACTGATGGATTTTTGCATGGGTTAAAATCTCTCCAAAGCTGTTGCCTGGCATTTCCAAACATGGAGTTTGGCAACCTCATGAAAAGTCCAACTTGGTGTGGTAATTTTGCTTGGCAAGAAGGTAATCACAAAGAAATGAAAGAAGCCTGAAGCATTAAAGTTGGAAAAAATTAAGAAAACTATCGTTAGAGCTGTTACTGGTGGAAGAATTTGAAAAATTAGAAAACTATTGTTGGAACTGTTAGAAGTGCTGTTGATAAGAGATAGTTAATGGTGGTATACAAGTAAATAAACAGCTTCCATGGCAACAGCAAATGAATCAGACACTTTAAGTTTACATAAGGCAGCAGTGATAGAAAACAAATGGTTATAATGACTTTGTAAGCTATCCTCCAATTCAGCTTCATTTGCTAGCTGCTTGATCCTGAATGTTTGGCAAATGGCTCATGTTTTTTCAGAGTTTTTGTGTTTGGAATGGCATAACTGTTTGGGTGTTTATCTAATTTTGCACTTCAATAGTTTGGTTGACCACAAATCTAATTAAACAAAAGTCCTACAAATTTTGTAAGCAAAGAGTAATGCATTATTTCTTCTGTATTTGATATCAACAAATAAAATTATTTGGGGTTAAAAATTATTTAGCTAAAAATTATTTTTGGGTGGCCGCAGTGGTGCAGCGGTTAGCGTTGTCGCCTCACAGCAACAGGTTCTCTGGTTCGATTCTTGGCTGGGGTGCCTTCAGTGATGAGTCTGCATGTCCTCCCTGCAGTCATGCGGGTTTCCTCCAGTTCCTCCCACATTTCAAAGATATGCAGAAGGTGGACTGTACACTCTAAATTGGCCATAGGTGAGAGTGCGGGTGAGTGAGTGGTGAGAATGAACTACCGTGGCAGGGCTAGCCACCCAGCGGTGTAAACCTTGGCTCGAAATGATTGCCACTGCAGAAGTGAAACCCAGATCTCATGTGCAAAATATGAAAAGGGGTTGTGGATGGATGGATGAAATAAAATTATTTTGGGAAAAACTATTTTACTGGAAAACAAGACTAAAACTATAAATTACTTTTAAGTTTTTTGGTGGCTTATGCAAACAAAATCTCATGTGCATATGTTTGTGTCTGTTAAAATATGTAATGAAAACAGCTTTAAGTTCTAAGATACACAAGTGCAAGTTTCAGAATAAAGAGATGAATGTTCAAAAACGGTGAATTTTATTATACCAAGAATGAGATTGCTGGGTCTCAGAATATAACCTTTTCTTTCTGGTGTGGCAATCTCTGATTTAGTATATATACACAGATAACAGGGAATAAGGAAATGTGGGAGTGGATGGGGGATTTGCAATTCTGCAAAATACTGACTTCAAAGGAATTTGAATAGCAATCACTGATGTTTGGTGTACTCTTAGTTTTGCTGCTTTGTATTTGTAATTCTGGAACTTAGAATTACAACAGGGAGCCAGAAATGAGTATAAATTAATAACATTGAGCTGAACAGTTTTAACAATAAAAAAAGAAGCCATACACTAATATAGTCTACTACTACTACTGCTACTTGATAAATGCCACATAAATTGAATATAACTCAAGCACTTGATCATATTTCTCACACACATACATACATACATACATATAAACTGCCCCTTTATGCTTTCGTTTCACAGAAGCCTGCAATTTCCACAACCAAAAGCAACATTAAAGAAGCAAATGTTAAAGACAGCAGTGACATCATAATCTGTCAATGACAAATTACTAATTTTAATTAACTACACGTTTGAAATAATTATAAAACAAAACAATCCAATCCATCTCTAGGTTTTCATGCTTTCTACACACATACTAGAAAAGCATAACTTCTAGTCATATCAAGTGCTGAAAAGTAACAAACACCTTTACTTGCATCTGACCTGTCAATGTAAGATTCTTGATTTTTTTTTAATCTATGAGATGCGGTTTAATAGTAAAATAATGGTCATACATTCCCCACTCTGTCTTAAAAAATAAAACAAAAACAATTGTCCAATGTTGTCTGCCACTTCCATATACATCTTCAACTATGGACCCCATCCCAAATCACATCCAACTGTGGATCTGTCGTCTTCTTTACAAGAAAAATGCTATTCATTCCTCAAGTACAGTTGTGTAAGCTACACTTACCTATCACAGTTGTTTGTCTTTTCGGCTTTTCCCTGTTAGGGGTCGCCACAGTGGAACTCCAGTCCGCTAATGATGGTCAGTTGATTTTTATGGTGCCAGGTTGCCAGCCCGACACCCAACCTTCAACGAAGGCACGCCCATTCATACATGTCTTTTGAAGGCCACTTGACTGTGGGGAGGACATGCAGACTCCATACAGAAGGCACTCCAGCCGTGAATCGAACAGGAGAACCTCTTGCTGTGAGTTAACAACGCTACCGCTGTACCACCGCTGACACTTACCTATCACAGTGCATGCTGGAATTTGTCAGTGGTACGGTATCCTGCCAAGGATACAGCAACCAGAAAAATTCCAAAAGCTTTCATCCCCTCTCACACTGACACTTTGGTTACTTATAGGCTGAACCCTTTTTGGACAGAGCTATATAAACACCCAGAGTGACTAAAACTCTTCAGTATTTTCTTATCCCGCAACAAAAGCATGGGGAATTCATCCTGAACTAATAAAAAAAATATTTGGGGGGGGGGGTTGTTGCAGCTAATGTAGCAGTGAAGAATTTGAACAGCTACTGTTATAGGTAAATACAACTTACACAACTGTACTACGGTCATCATTATCACTGCTGCAGTAGCCTATTTGTAGATTACCACAGTTATCCAACCTGGGATGCAGGGGTGCCTGCAGGCAGGTGCAAGAGGGTGCACTTGCACCCACCCTGGAACCGGTACACCAGGAGATTAATTTTCGTTTAATTAAAAAAAATACATTGCTTTTTAATAAGGGCATTTTTCTTTAAGAAAGGTCCCAGTCCCATAGTCCATCACGTCTGTCCATGCGTTGGCATCAGCATGCAATTTTAAATACAAGTGGTGTTCACACGAGTTTTGCTTCCATCATTCAAATAAGTGTGTCTGGGAGTTTTGCTTGGAGAGTAAGTGTGTGAGTGATCACATTTGCTTTTTCTACAAGTTCCAAGTTTTTGCTTCATTCATTCAATGCTTTTGCTGCCAGTTCCAAGTTCTGCTTCACTCATTCAAGTGAGTGTTTACATTTTTGTGCATGTGTATGTGTGTGTAAAATGTTCCAGTTACGTATACCGGGTGGCTAGCATTACACAGGTTCAAACCCTGTACCTTAGGTACAAGAAACAAGAGCCTAAATCCCCTACCTGTACCACTACTTGTGATTCAAGGAGTTGAGTATATAGCTCTCAACTGTCCATATTTTCCCAGAATGTCTGGAATGTTTGGCTCATAATTTTGGTCTGCTCTTTTTAAAATGTATGGTTTCTGGCAAAAAAGTGAGAACTTAATTCACTAAGTAATGATAGGTATTTAAGTTTCAGTCTTCCTATCTTTCAGGAAATGCATGGTAACACACATTTTATTCCAGCAACTTTCTAAGATTATACAAGTAATGTTTAAAATGTGTCCTTGGTTTTGGGCCTTTGCCCCCCCCCCCCCCCCATAAATTTTGGCATGTTCCTGATTTCTTGTGCTACACAGCTGAGCGATACAGTTGAGTGTCAGTGGATTTTACAAGGAGCTGAGAGCTTCAGGAAAGAGAAGTTTAGTGCTGCTTATGCCAAGTCTGTTTGCATTGTTGGGTAGCACAACAGGTAGTGTACTTGCTTTGATGCAAAACGCTGTGGGTTCTACTCCCATACCAGAGTACATAGATGGATTGCTGATACTGTATTGTGTAGTACTTTAAAAGGGGTAGAGGCTGCAGTCCTGAGAATGTCCTCCTCTGGAGGTGATACCGAGTAACTATGAACCTGTTATCAGGTTGCCATCCATTCACTATTGCAATATAACTAGCTTATCATTTTTCAATGTAACATAGGCAATTTATTCTTCTAGGGCAACATGCACTTTATTTGTAGATGAAAACGTGAAATATAAAGTTATTTGCTACCAGCAACCTCTTCATTAGTTACAGATCTCTCTAATGTGGAATTATTTAGATGACTTTTACTTCTGCAGAGATTGTGCATATTTACTGATACTGGTGGACTGTAATGACAAATGTCTAGTAGACTTTTATGATGGAAATGTTCTGAACTGAGCAGGTTTTTCATTATTAGCTCATACATTTTGTTTCATTGCTTACTGGAAAATGTTTAAAACATGCTCTAACAATTGTGTTGTATTATACAAGGAATATAATTTAATACAACCAGGAGGGTGAATCAAAGAACACATGTATGCTTGCATGGTCCTAAATATGTGTGCAAGGGGCCTATGATTTGAAAACAGCTCAATGGTAAACTTTATCCACCACTGATCAGATGCATTTTCTTTGAATGTGGGTTTAAATGAATGCGAGTCTTAAGAGCAGAGAAGTTTTAATGCTAAGTCTGTTTTCACTGTGAGACTGTATTGCTTTGTTTAGCAGATGTCCTATCAGTGTTTGTGCTATAAAATTTCAAATGATATCCAAATAATCGTTGTAGAAGTAAAACGTAAAGCAGTATGCACATTAGTGTTTATGGTAAATGGGGAAGAACAGTCAAGTAATGGGTCAGTGGGATGGCTGCAGGGTGGGAGGGCTGTGTATGGGGGGCCCCATATGACCATGATTTTGTGAGGAGTGGCAAATGCAGACATCCCCAGATGGCACAAACTCTAGCTACGCCACTGTCTGAACTGCGGACGAAGGTACAAATGAGAGACAGGTAGGTGTGTATGTGTTTAAGTGGTGTGTGTGCTCAAGAAATAGGTGGGGTGTATGGATGTTTGCAGGTAAGAAGTAGGTAGGTAAAGGTATGGGTGTGTGCATGTGCGTGTGTGTGTGTGTGTAAGATGTAGGTAGGTCTGTGTGCGTATGTTTGTAAGAGGGAGGTAGATGTGTGTGCTTGTGTGTAAGTAAGAGGGGTGTAGGGGTGTGTGTAAGGGGGGGGGGGTCATACCTCACAATTATTGGGATTTTTGCCTCATATTTTTGGTTCGTTTCTCATAAAATTGCGTTTTTTTTCCTGGCAAATCACTGAGGATTGAACTTAGACAATATTGGCAAACATTTGAATTTTAGACTTCATATCCTCAGAAAATGCATACTAATGCAAACCTTGTTGTTCTATCCACTTTCGAAGGAGGTAGGGGTATACATGTGTGTGTCATACCTCTGAATTGTACAGATTTTCACAGAATGTCCAGATTTTTGCCTTATATTTTTGGTTTGTTCCTCATAAAAAAATTTGTTTTTGACAAATCCCTGGGATGACAGAAAGATTAAAGTACTAAATAATGATGTATTTGAGTTTCAGGCTTCATAACATTTAGAAAATGCATTCTAACACAAATCCTGTTATTCTAGCAACTCTCTAAATGTGTCCCTAGTTTTGGGCCTTTGTCCTCAACATTATAACAATCTTTGTCCAGCTTTATTGTGCTAAGAGATTGACAGGTATTGTGTGACATTTGAGTTTTAGATGTCATGTTCTTTAAGAAAATGCATACTAACACAAATCCAGTTAGTCTAGCAATTTTCTAAGTTCATGAGAGCAATATTTATAATCTAATATAAGTAGGTGAAAGCGCTTACTCGAATAAATACTGTGTTTTTTATCACGTTGGATGTCTCGAGTTTTTTGAAATATCTTCCTAAGCTGTGTTCTCTCCTCCGTATCTGGAATTCATCATTTTTTTATTACTTTATATTGGATGCAATAGGAGGAGAGTTTACTCCACTTTTAGTTATCTTTCCTTGTGTAATATTTATAATCTGTCCTTATTTATCTTAGGCTTTGTCCAGATTTCTTGCACTAAGAGGTTGAGGTGTGTGTGTGTGTGTGTGTGTGTGTGTGTGTGTGTGTGTGATAGAGTGAAATGCCTTGTTATAGCAGGTGGAATTTATTTTCAAGCGCATTTTCAAGGAATTGTGAGCCTCAAGGGAAGAGAAGTTTACTGTGCTCATGCTAAGTCTGCTTAAAATGTGCAAATGTTTTGTTTAGCAAATGGTATCACTATTGTGGTACAGAATTTTAAAGCAGTGTTAGTAGCGCAGCAGGTAGCATACTTGCATCTTGATGTAGAGGGCTGCAGGTTCTACTCCCACAGCATGTAGATTTGTATTTTAAGGGGATGGGTTGCTGCAGTCCTGAGTATGTCCTCCTTTGGATGAGATGTCTAGTAACTATAAACCTGTTTTTCAACTTGCCACCCATTCCCTACTGCAATATACCAGCTTTCCATTTTTTTAATGCAGCACAGGCAATTTATTCTTTAAGGGCAGCAGGTACTGAATTTGGAGATGAAACACTGAAATGTAAAGTTGTTTTCTAGCAGCAACATCTTCATTAGTTTCAGATTTCTTTAATGTAGAATTATTCAGATGACTTTTACTTCTACAGAGATTGTGCATATTGACAGATATTAGTGGATTGTAATGACAAAAGTTTGAGTGGCCTTTTATAGTTGAACTGTTCTGAATTGGGCAGCTTGTCATTATTGGTTCATATGTTTTGTTTCACTGTTACTGGAAAAACATTCAAAACTATACATTTAAAACACTGTCCAGCAAGTGGTGCTATATTATACAAGCACCATTATATATTACAATTAATACAATCAGGAAGATAAATCAAAGAACTTTTGCATGGTCCTAAAATGTGTACAAGGGGCCTATGATTTGAAAACAGCCCAAAGGTAAACTTAAGCTGTCACTGGCCAGATGCATTTTCTTTGAATGTAGATTTCAATGCTTTTTCAGTACATGTGAGTTTCAAGGTAGAGACATTTTAATGCTAAGTCTGTTTTCACTGTAAAACTATTGCTTTGTTTAACAAATGTCTATCATAATGTTTGTGCTACAAAATTTGTAATAAAAGTTGTAAATTAAATCCAAATATCTGTAATCATTGTAGATGTAAAGCATAAAACAGTATGCACACAGTGTTTTGAACAGTGTTTATAGTAAATGGAGAAAAACAGTCAAGTAATAGCACACTGGAATGGCTTGGGGGCTGTCTGTGGGGGTTGCTGAGTGGGGGGGGGTCTGGATTTGCACAACCCCCCACTGCAAAAAAAACCTGCAGGCGCCCCTGCTGGGATGATGAAGGACAAGGATCCACAAGACCTTGGAGAATGGCACTTGCAAGCCTGCTCTGGACCCAGGAAAGGAATCCACTTTGTAGTGCTTTGTAAAAGTATGGATGGAGGACCAAGTTGCCACCTCTAGAATGATTCTGGAGTCCACTCATTTCTAGTATGCCACTACAGAAGCTAAGGATCTAGTATGGTGTGCTTTGACTCTGCCTGGAATGGATTTACCATGGTGAGAGTAACAAAAAGCAATAGCAGAGGAGAATCACCTGGAAATAGTCTGCTTAGACAATGGTTAACCTTTTTTGGTCTCAAAAGAGAAAATAAATAGTTGATTAGCTTTCCTGAAGGACTTGGTTCTGTCAAGACGGTACCAGAGTTGCCTATGCACATACAGAGTGTGTAGAATCCTCTCTCTCTCATTTTTTGGATCTGGAGAGAAAACAAGGAGATCAGTGGCTTAATTCAACATAAGCTTTGAAACACCTTTCGGTATAAAACAGGGGTTTCTGTACAAAGTGATCCTATCTCTATGAAAAAACAGATGGGGTTCTCTAAAGAGTTCCTATCTGTCTGTCTGAAAGCTTTAAGCTGACTGCTGAGCCACAAAAGTCTCAGTGATGCATTCGCATGAGGCTGCAAGAAAGAACTAAAGGTTGCCACTCTGGCTCTTTACATGTCTCCCTCCAAAAGGGCTCAGCCTATAATCTGCAGAGACAGTGTGGGAGGAATGAAATCTTTTGGAAGCTGCCCTTTTGCTGTATCCTTGACAGGATACAGCTCCTTAAGCTACTATAGCAGCAAGAATGATGAACATCAGAATTGCACATCAACATATGTACAGTAATGCATATATATGTTTTCTTTGTTGGGATTCCAACTGTCACTGTGATAACAGTCATAAACTGACACGGTGAAAGTATATTGTCAAAATGTCAAGGGACCCTATAACACATTACCTCATAAGCCATGGCAACGTCACTGTTAATTTCTGCCCCCTCCATTATGGGTTTGTGTTGACTACAGAATTATCTTTTGAACAAGACCCAAACACTTAACTCACAAATAGAACAGTATAGGAAAAACTATACAATATAATGACCTAGTCGAAGCATCTAGTAAACATGGCACTTGTAACTTTTTTTCACAGCCAAAAATAAAATAATTTACCTACACTCCAAAACAAGATCTGCTACTCGACTTCATATTTAACTTAAGTTCTTAATTTTAAGAGAGTCAGTTTCATTAAAAAGAATACACAGCACATTTTGATCAAAAATATTGAAATGTATGTCTCTCAAATATGCAAAAAAGTATAGAAGATTTAGGATCTTTGCTCGAAAGTGTTTACATAGGTACTTTTTATACCCTAAGTAGACTCCATTGCTCATGTAGATCGCACATGTTGAAGATGTGATGGGGAATTAAGAGATAATTGGGAGCATATTTTCTGGAAGTGAGTTGAAAGACTTTAAAAATTCCCCACAAACTACTCTATCAGAAATACTGGGTGAGCAAATTGGCATGATTAAGGAAATTTTTTTTTGAGCTAGGATACAGAATCAGAATTGCCTAGATATAGTAAGGCCTTGCTCTCAGTATGGTGGCTGCCCAAAAAGCAATTAGAAGGAAATGGAAATCAAAGTCTAAACCAACTGTACTAGAAGTAGTGAATATAGTAACAGATATAAACAACTGTAAATGGGATCTTTAGAAAAGGTTAGGAGCAAATAACCTAGAAAAACTGAGATTGTGGGAACAATGCGTGCAGATAAGGAATGAGGTTTAAAAGAAGGCAGGACTTTAATGAGCTATGTAATGTTTGACTGATAGTGGCTGAGTGGATTATAACTGATGTATAATATTTGCAAATAAAATTACGTCATTATGGTTTGTTTTCATTTATGTAAATGTATGACTGCCTATGTTGTAGGTGATAATCTAATGAAGATGTTTCTCGTTTAAAAAAAATGAAAATCACGTTTTAAGTATGCCACTATTAAGTGTAGGAAAATCACCCAATGACATGTTCAATATTTTACCAAAACCTTTCCAAACAAATATTTCTTCAAAGCAATACACTGTACAATTGGATAAAGAGCTGAAAATGGAAAGGAACAGTCCATTCATAGGTCACTGACATCTGCTTCTTCTGGATTATAAACAAATGCTTTGAGACTGGGATGGACTGAATTTCACATCAGTAATTTTACAAACAGGAAACTATACACATTAAGTAATCACTATACAAATTATTGGCCCTGTCTCAACATTAAGAAGGGCAAAAGCAAGAAATCTACTATCAACTTACAACTGGCTTATTTTATATCCATAATGATACTGTTTAAAAACAAAAGAGAAACTGAATAAGGAAAAATACAATTCTGTGAGGTGCTAAACAACATTGGAGGAACAAAAAAAGACGACTACTGCTTCAATAAATCATATATATCATTTGGAATAAACCCTAAGCAGACATCAGTCTTCCAGCTAGATATTTTTAGCAGTCAGGTCTCTCAGTGGGAAAATGGCTGCAGCCTAGCACCATGGTCATTACTATGTAGCCCAACTACACTGAAAAGCATACAACATGGGTCTATTTTTAGAGTGCAGGGATACGTCAGTAGAGATACTGCACCACAAAACTGCCTTTATGGCAGGTTACAGGTGCAGTAATCACCATCATCAACCTTTTTCCCATTTTCTACATAAGGTTGGGATGTCATGTCAACTGCCAACGTCTCTCTCTCTCTATATTCAATGCTGCTCTCCTACCTTCTTCAACACTCATGCCCAACTGTTGCAGATCTTCTCTCACACAATCCAAAGACCTCTTTTCTGGATGCCCTTGCTTCCTCTTACCTTCTTCCTTTCTGTTCCAAATCTTCCTCACCAGACTGTCTTCTGCTTTTCTGCATGTGCCCAAACCACTACAATCTGTTCCCTTTGACCTTTTCTGCAATTGGAGCTACTTCAACTTCTGCTCTTATATCTTCATTTCTTCATCTGTCTCATAATGTGCACCGTATCACCAGTTTCATCTCCATCAACTATAGCTTCCTCAACTGTTGTTATTGCTCAGGTTTCCGTACATATAGTAGCACTGGTCGCACCACTGTTTTGTACACCTTACTTTTCGTCTTCTTTGGCATTCTTCTAGCATACACTACACCCAAACCTCTGTGCCAGCTGGCTGCAGCCCCTCTGATTCTAGCTTTGACTTCCTCATTTAGACTTCCCCTTCTTCTCAACCACCACCTCTCAGATCCCTGAAGCTGTTAACCTGTTTCCTTAAAAGTAATATATGAAATAAATTTTATCAGAAAAATATTTACAAATGCTAAGATTATCAGTAAAAATATGTTTAGAAATAAATTTGTTGGGTAACATGCAAACAATTAATATTATAAAACAACCATACCCAAAATGAACATAGTCCCTTAGAGACTAAAATTGGAAGTCTACCCAGCAACAATAATCCTTTTATTCCTGAATACATCTGCACTATGTATACAGAACACTGCACAGTAGTTCCCCTAAAAAGGTGCTTCATTTACAGTATGATGTACAAGACAGCCAAGAATATCCTGCTCTACCACTGGACTGTGCATCAAAAGTACAATGCTTGGTAAAGGTGGACTAATGACCACATTGGCCACCTTACAAATATCTCCCCCAAAAAATGCAATGGAAGCTGTTGGTTTGGTTTGTTAAAGTGTTCTTAACCTCAATGCTTTACTATATCTTCATAAAATATAATGTCATCAGGGATCCGTTTAGAGTTTAAGATACTGAACAAAATTTTTCCCTTTCTGAAAGATAAAAGCAACTGAGCAAACTGCCAAACAGGTTTAGCCCTTTCTATACAATAACTTCAAATGTGTGAACATCCATTCAAAATGCAAAACTCTTTCCCCTCTGGTAGCATGAAGGATTGGTTCAAGGTAAATTCAGAGACCACTATGCACGAAAGAAGGTCCGTTTCTTAAATAAAACTGCATGTGACTATTTGCTACAAACTGCAATACAGAAAGCCTTTTGACCAAGGTGGCTGAAAGTAAGAAAAGATTTTACTTGTCAAAGATTAGTATTTGAGGTCAGCTAAACTGATCATGGATCATGAGTCCACACATTTAGCAAAGAAACAGAGAGAAAGTCAAATTTTCAGTCCATGAAATCAGATCACAAGCTGGACACAATGGATGCTTCAAATATAGAATTCTTTTTAGGAATTGTTTAACAGTAGAAAAAGAAGTTGATAAGATAAACAGCTTTGGTTGTGAGCGGCACTTTTATCTGCTAAATCCAAGCTAAAAACACACCTACTATGCACTACAGAGCCAGAGGTAAATATGCACTAGTTTTATCAACAGACCCCTTCTAGAGCCAGTGGAAAGCCCTTATCCACTTAGCCAAGACTTTTTGGTACTGGGTCATTTTTCCCTCACTCAGATTGGACAACATCTCCTTAGAGAAGAGGAATCAACCACAGATAAAAAAAAAAAAAAAAAAAAAAAGCCAAAATAAAAACTATAAAAACACAGTGCACGTATGAGGCACACAAAACCACTGAATATAATTTAAGCGCCTTTGTTCCTTTAATCCAGGGAACTTCTTCAGAATAAATATAAAAAATCAACCACGTTTATACAGAAATGAATGATATAACACACTACAATCAATCAATCGTAAACTTACATTAAATAATTATCTTAAAGCTACAATACTGACAAACAAATAAAATGTCACTTTCCTATCTACTTACAAAAAAATGTATAAAACTAATCTACAAATTTAAACATTTTTGTATTCCAAAAAACTTTTAATTGATATTTTGTCATTTAATCCTGGAACACTATCTGCTCTCAAGAAAAAGTACAGTTTTGTACCTACCATAAATGTAGATGTCCGAGAGTTATGCATCTGCAGTCCTAACAAATGGGTTGTCCTGGCCTCAGGCAGCCCTTCGGTCGGCCGGATTCCAAAGTCTGGGTCTGGCCTCGGCTGATGTCGCACTTCACCCGACGTCATAGCTGCAGTTCAGTGGGTATAAAGGCATCAGCCGATGCCATTTTCCTCAGTGTTTCTTGCCCCAGATGCCAGGTGCCCTCTAGGAAGGCTAAATTTGGATAAATGCAAATATTTCCAAACAATAGAGAGCAAATAGAAATAAACATGTATATACATATATACAAACAAATACACCATAATAGATTCCCCCAGCTAGCTACAAGATGGGCAATTACCCTAGGAGTACCACAGAGGGGAAGGAGGGTGGGTAATCCTGACTGCAGATGCATACCTCTCGGACATCTACATTTATGGTAGGTACAAAACTGTACTATGTCCTTCAAGGATGCATCTGCAGTCCTAACAAATGGGTAGAATACCATAGCCAAACTGGGGGAGGAGGCCCTAAGGAGGCAGTAAGAGTTTATGGTGTAGTTAAGATCCCTTGCAAAACAGCAGTGGCAAAACCTGCTCGGGATCTGGAATATAAAGGTAGATTATAATGCTTGGCAAATGTATGCACGGAGCTCTAAGTAGCAGCCTCTAAAATGTCTTTGGTAGCCACTCCTCGTAAGAAGGCTGTAGTAGTGGCTGTAGCCCTTGTGGAGTGAGGCCTGATGTTTTCTGGAGTTGCCTTTCCATGAAAAGAGTAACAAAATCTAATGCAATTTCCTATCCATTTTGAGATTGTCTGTTTTGAAATTGCTTTTCCTTCCATTCCTGTTGCATATGCTACCAGAAGCTGGTCAGTTTTTCTATTGTTCTTGGTTCTGTCCAGGTAGTAGCGCAATTGTCTGTGTACATCCAAAGTATGCAGCAGCCTTTCCCCCCTGTTCTGCGGGTTGGGGAAGAATGTTGGTAGGTGTATTGCTTGGTTTAATGATACCCTGGAGACCACCTTTGGCATAAAGGTAGGATTAGTTCTCATGGACACTCTATCCTGATGGAAGATAAGGAAGGGCTGTACTGCCATTAATGCCTGTAATTCAGAAACCCTTCTAGCTGAAGTGATTGCAAGCAGGAAAGCAGTTTTCCAAGATAAGTACTGTAATTCTGCTGTTGCTGCTGGTTCAAAAGGGGGGAATGTCAACTTTTCTAACACAAAGTTCAAGTCCCATGTAGGCAATGGTGGTTTCCTTGGTGGCTTTACATTTTTAATTCCTCTGAGAAACTGCCTGAGTAGAGGTTGGGAAAAGACTGGAGGATCCATGTTGTATTCTGCTGAAATTGCTGATGCATGGATCTTAATAGAGGAGTAAGACAGACCATTGTGGAAAAGCTCTGCTAAGTATTCCAGGATGTTAGCTATGTCTGGTAATGATGCATCTACACCTTTTGTTGCACTCCAAATGAGATATCTTTTCCATTTTGCTGAATAAGTTTTCCTTGTTGAGGGTCTGCGAGCCTCCAAGATAATGTCTTTAACCCTTTGAGATAAATCTGGGTTATTTTGCCTTATATAATGTTCCAAGCAGCTAGTTGCAGTGTTTTCAGGTTTGGATGCAGGATTTTGAAGTTGTTCTGCGTCAGCAGTAGAGGTAGTAGGGGTAGAGGCCATGCGTTTTCCTGGGATATACTCCTCAGAAGTGGGTACCAATGTTGTCTGGGCCAGTCTGGAGCTATCAAGATGATCCTGGGCTGTTCTTCTTTGATCTTCAGCAGCACTTTGTGCATCAAAGGAAGAGGTGGGAATGCATATGCTGTCAGGTTTTCCCAACTGAAAGATAGGGAGTCCACCCTCCAAGCAAGTGGGTGGTATGTCCTTGTGCAGAATTTCTTCAATTGGTGGTTGTGTGGGGACGCGAACAGGTCTATTTCTGGCAGTCCCCATTTCCTTGTGATGGTTCTGAAGATGTCTGGATGCAGCATCCATTCGTGGGCATCCGTGGTGGTTCTGCTTAAGATGTCTGCTAGTATATTTTCTTTTCCTGGCACAAATATGGCTTGGAGCTGAATGTTGAAGCTCAGGGCCAGATTCCAGAGGTCCATTGCCATCCGGCATAGAGGATAAGAATGTGTGCCTCCCTGCTTGTTGATATACCACATAACTGTGGTGTTGTCCGTCCTTATCAGCAAATGACCCTGGTGAAGAATTGGTCTGAATGTCTGAATTGCCTGTTTTACTGCCAGCATCTCTTTTTGATTTATGTGTAGGTTCATCTGGTCTTGAGTCCATAAGCCTTGTATGCACTTGTCCAGCATGTGTGTCCCCCAACCGAGGTCTGAGGCGTCCGTGGTGATAGTCTGGTTTGGGTGAGGCCTGTGGAAGGGCAGTCCTTTGTTCAATTGACAGGCCTGGGCCCACCACTGGAATTCTTGTTTCAGGCATGGAATTATTGGAATTTGAGTTTCTAGGCTGTGCTTGCGCTGGGACCACAAATTCCTCAGGTACCATTGCAACTTCCTCATATGTAGTCTGGCATGTGGAATTAATATTATGCAGGATGCCATGTAACCCAGGGCTTGCAGTATTTTCCTTGCTGTAAGCTGGTTCTGCGTTGACAGTGCCATGAAATAGAGTTGTAGCTGCTTCTGTTTTTCTGCTGTGAGGAATGCCATCTGGTTTGATGTGTCCAGTTCTGCACCCAAGAAGGTTATCCTTTGGGATGGTATCAGCCTTGACTTTTTTGTGTTGACTGTGTATCCCAGGGCTTGCAGCAGGTGAATAACCTTGTTCAAATCTTTTGTCAATTTGTCCTTGCTGTCCGCTTGTAACAGGCAGTCGTCCAGGTATGGATAAATTTGAATTCCCTGAAGCCTGCAATGAGCAATTACTGATGCCAGGCATTTCGTGAATACTCTGGGCACAGTAGATAAGCCAAAAGGCAATGCTGAGAATTGATAATGCTCTGATCCTGCAAGAAATCTGAGGTATCTTCTGCAATTTGGTCGAATGGGGACGTGCAGGTATGCCTCCTTGAGATCCAGAGTCACCAGCCAAGACTCCCTGCCCAGCATGGGAAGAAGTTGCTGTAGGGTCAGCATCTTGAATTTTGGAACAATGAGATATGTGTTTAGAGCGGACAGATCGAGGATAGGTCTCCATTGGTTTTCCTTTCTTGGTACCAGGAAAAGCCTTGAATAAAATCCTTGTCCTTGTTCCATAGCCGGTACCTTTTCTATAGCTCTCATCCTTAGTAAATGGTCTATTTGCTGTAGAGCGTTTGTCCTTTGGTTTGGAGGTAGGTTTGGCATTCCTCTCTTCCTTGGAAGAGTATGGAAGTGAAACCTGTAGCCTTTGTCTATTGTCTGCAAAATCCATTTGTCTCCTGTAATGTAATGCCAATTTACTGAAAATAAGGCTAGCTTTCCACCTAAGGGTGCTCCCAGTTGTTCCCTGGTAGGCGGTTTTAAAACCAAGTCACTGTGATTGTCCTGTGGAAGTGGTAGTGGCTGGATCTGTGGCAGTACTTCTCTGGCTGTTAGGTTGCCACTGACGTCCCCTGTAGGCACCTCTGGATTGACCTCTGCCTCTAGGGCGTCTATTTCTGCTTCTCTGTGCTCTGGTGGTTTCTGGAAAGGACCAATTCTTGGAAGGCCAGTTCCTACTAAATCTCGGAGGCTGGACCTGTAAGAAATCCTTGACTGTCTGGACAGATTTAGCTTTTTCTTCCACCTTTTTCAACACTTGCTGTGCAGGGGAACCAAACAAACTGTTCTTTTCCATGGGAGCATCTAGAAACTTTGACTTTACATGGTCTGGTAAGGATTGCTCTTTTAGCCATGCATGCCTTCTGATCACTGTACCAGTCATAGCTGATCTAAAGGAAGCCTCCAGTGCATCATAGCCGCATTTTAAGGAGTGATTACTGACCTGCTGAGTATTATGCACCAAATCCTGAAGGGACTTACGGTCTAAAGGCTCAGGCGAGGACAGTTTTTTAGTGAGCTGATCTAACAGAAATTCCTGATACTGAATCATGAGGAATTGACAGTTTAAGGCCCTAGCCGAAAGAGTAACAGAAGTATAAACTTTTTTACCCCATCTCTCCAATGCCCTAGATTCTCTTTCAGAGGGGAGGGGGTTTTTGGCAGAGGCAGCTGCTACAGCTTTGGGGCCCTGTGAAATAGTTTCTGGATCTGCTATAGGAGCCTTATACAAATGATAATGTGTGTCCGGAACCCTGTAGTATCTGTCGGGCTTAGCAGGGGCCGGAGGCAGAGAGTCAGGGGCAGTACAAGCATCATTAAATGCATCATCCACAACTGTAAGTACTGGAGGAATAGCTAAAGGCCTATGTTGTGGTAAATGTAAAAAGGTCCTAAGCCTTTTCCTAGAGTCTGAAAAATCCTTGCCCTGCCATTGAAATTGTTCCCTCATAGCATGCAAGGTTTCTCCAAAAGAAAATTCCTCAGGAGGAGAGGCAGAAGGTATGGAATCCTCTTAGAGTCCTCATATGGAGAATAAGGGCCTTCTGGAGGATTAGTAATTTCTGAATCATCAGAGGAGTAATCTGAAGAAACTGGCTCAGGGGGCTCTGCTCTAGGCCTCTTCTCTGGAGGTGGGTGCGAGGCCCTGTCAGGGTGAGACTGGGTTCCCCTGATCAAAGAAATGAGATCCTCTGCTAGAGTAAGCATTTGAGTATTAGTGCTAGGCCTGTGAGAGGGGGTTTTAGCAGGTATGGCCTTGATTTAGCTGCTTTGGCCCTGGCAAAAGCCTTAATTGACATGGATGCAGGGGGCCTAGCAGCTCCACGTGCAGGAGAAGATACATCTAAGGGGATAGTATCTGATAAATCCTGAGAAACTGTAAGAGCAGGTAAATTTTCCGTAGCAGATTCAGCCATGCTGGAAGAGGCCTCCGTAGTAGGAGGAATGCTTTCGGTCGAAGGAAGAACCGAGGACTCGGTTTCAGCCGAAACCGAGACACTCGCGGTTGGCTTAACCGCGGTTTCGGCCAAAACCGTGGACCGCGAGTATCAGTCCTTTTCCTTACGCTTTTTAACTAAATGAGAAGTCGGAGTCTCCGACGGCATGATATAAGCAAAAGTGGAGCCGAAAAACTCCTCTGCAAACTCCGACCGACGTCTAAGTGTCCGTCGGTTGAAGGAAGCACAGGCTAGACAAGCTGCTACGTCGTGGTCTGGGCCTAAACAAGGTAGGCAGTAAGAGTGGAAATCTTTATGAGGTATTTGTTTCCCACAAGTTAAACAGTTATTCACTTTTTCTGACATCGGCTGAGGCAAGAAAGAGTCCCCAACGGGGTACTTAGCTTTTTAGAAGTCTTCGGTAGTAGCAATCTCTGGTTCTGACCGACCGGCACTTGCGAACAGCTTCTGCTTCGGGCGCCACACGGCAAGAAAGACTGAGGAAAATGGCATCTGCTGATGCCTTTATACCCACTGAACTGCAGCTATGACGTCGGGTGAAGTGCGACATCAGCCGAGGCCAGACCCAGACTTTGGAATCCGGCCGACCGAAGGGCTGCCTGAGGCCAGGACAACCCATTTGTTAGGACTGCAGATGCATCCTTGAAGGACATCTTGCCATTTTAACTCCAAATATTCCAGATAGGAATTAAAGGACCCCACAAATTTATTTTTATCCACTCCTCCTATTACTAGAAATTAGAACTTTCTAAATTGCACACAAGAAAGTGAATGCCTTGCTAACCCATTGGTGTTATCCTTCTTTTTAATAGCAAAAATATGTTCTCTTATTCTTACCTTTAACTTTCTTTTGGTTTTACCTATATAAAAATAATTGCAGTCTGCAACCAGAGATCTTCCAAGCTGTGAGGTTTACAATTATGACATTTAGATGCAACACTTTTCATTCCTGTTACCTTAACTTGTGGACAGAAAACGGTAAGGACTGTGTCATTAAATTTGTGTCACAATAGTGACCTGTCACACACTTGACCAATAAGAAGCTATTAGAATGAGATCTTATTTTTAGCTTTTTAACTTCAGTAGTACCTTTGTTATTAGAAAAAACTGATAGAAATGCACAAAGAAATGGGTCCGAATGATGATAGAGAAAGTATTTGTTACTGCTTGTTGCCAAGCAAATCACAAGAAAAGAACTCTGGCAGATGGATACTCAATTTGGATACAAAAAGATCCATTTATAAACACCTTCACTTCTTTTTATATCCAAAAATGTTTCTGTCCTGTTTCTATTCATGAGAGACTATGGTGCCCTGCTGGAATGCACATGGTTCCACCATCTAAAAATCATCCCGAATGACTGATTTCAAACCATCATTGCCAATATGGAAAGTTAGCTGTTATTTGCCAAATCATTGCCAATATGGAAATTCAGCTGTTATTTGCCAAATCATAAGGATGATACTGTAATGTTTCAGCCAAGTACAAAGCTTTCTGCACCCAAAACTAGTTTTCAGTCTCCCCTTGTCAAATTACATTCTACAAACAATCTCTCCACTTTTTTCATGGTATACAGTTATTTAAAATGAATGTTACAGTTCTATGCCTAAACTACTGAAAAAAAAAGTTGTAAGTCTGCAATCAACACAGCAAACCTCAACACTTGTCAGTTTCAAATATTCTGACCTAAAATTTAAAATGATAAAGTTTTTCTGAATTCACCACTCATGGGACAAATGTCACTTTCTAATGCTGACACATTTATAGCACACAAAAACAAGAGATTTTGGATCTACTACTTAATCAGTTTCTGGGCTAAAGATGAACGTGACTACTATTCTGTTCACTATCTAGGGTGACAAAACAATATAATACAAAATGAGATTAAAAAACAGCAGTGTTATACGCACTTGATCACCTTTACAAACACTGGATCGCCCAGAAGTGTAGAAGGACAAAGCCCTAACTACAGTCCAGTTGTCCCTGGTGAAATTAGCAGCTTAGGCAACCGACAGAACAGCACGGAGTGATGGGCGTGCTTGTTCTGGGTGGGATGAAATTCATAACTCACCCCTTCAAAGAGGAGAGATACCCTCAATTGTAAGCAAGGTACATGGGAAGAGGGGCAGGGAAGTACGTAGGGCTAGTAAAGACCCCCTCCCCCCTCAGGACACCCTTAGTATTCATGACCAGCCCCAACAATAATAGAGCAAGTATGAGGAAGGGACAGAAGACAAGCTGGTATATTCGGCATAAACATGGGGTATTAGGGGCCAGGATGGTAATATGATGTCCCAAGGGGACACAAAAAGAAAACCACTATTGCAAACACCATGGAGTGGGGAGTATTCAATAACAAAATGCACAGAATGTTATGCAAAACAGAGCTGCAACACACACAAGAAAGGTGTGCTTCAGGGAGCAAGAGAAAGACAGTGACAGTACTAGCGGAAAAATAGTGCAGTATACATTGTATGCAAATGACCACAAAATGACATGCAAGTGAGTGTCAACATGCTAAAAAGTGCCCCAGTGGATGCAAATGGCAAATTTAAACATGGCAGTATGACTCAGATATGCATGAAATTAGCTAAGTGAGCTGTGAGATCACACATTCTCAACAATAACATTTTTCAGTACACAGGAATGAAGCTCCTGCTAAAATGTTAAAGACTAGCATCTGATGCAGATGGCCAACTTGTGTTAGTGACCACCATGGGAGCAAATATCTACAATGTTGTGCATTTCTAACTTCTGTCATCTAATATGTCTAAGACAGGAGGTATAGCCAGAGGCCTGTGCTGAGGGAGCAAGAGGAAATCCCTGAGCCTTTTCTTGGAGTCTGAGTACTCTTGGCCTTCCCAGTGGAAGTGTTCCCTCAAGGTATGCAATGTTTCCCCAAAAGAGTAATCCTCAGGGGGGGGGGAGACAGAGGGAATGGACTCCTCTGCATCAGAATCTTCGAAAGGGGAGTAAGAATGTTCCTGGTCCTCAGAATGCTCTGAAGTAATGGAGGCCTGGTTCGAGGAAAGGTATTCTTCCTCCACTCTGGGCCTTTTGTCCGGGGGGGGGTTGAGAACCCCTGATAAGAGTAATCAAATCCTCAGCCATTTTGAGCATCTGCTTTTTAGGCATGGGGCCTTGAGAGGGGCCCTGTGGAGCTTGTCTTTTAGAATGCATGGCTGCTTTAGATTTAGTGTAAGCCTTAATGGAAAAAGAAGAAGGCGGCCTGAAGACACCTTGAGAGGTGGCAGGCCTGTCTGAACTCTGAGTTTCCCCGCCAAGAGTGGCTTCGGTATCTCTAGTCGGGGTGTGGGCCGAAGAGCCTGCGACCTTGGGCACAGAAGACACCGCTAATGAAGTGTCATCGGTAGTCAGGGGCTGCGTAGGTGCCTCGCTGAGAACCGGAGCACATGTAGTCGGCTTTAGCGTGGTGTCGGTAGAAGTCGCGGACCTCGTATGTCGGTCCTTATCTTTACGTCATTTACTCAAAATTGGAGTCGGCGTATCCGATGACATGTTGTAATTAAACTTTTTGCCAAAATAGTGTTGGCTGAACTCCGCCCGACGCTTAATACTGCATCTGTTGAATGTAGCACAAAAACGACAGGCCGAGAAGTCGTGGTCTGGGCCTAAGCAAGGTATACAGAGGGAATGGAAATCCTTATGCGGTATTTGCTTCCCACATGAAATGCAATTATTAACTTTGTCTGACATCGGTCTGAGGCAAGAAAAGTTTCCCCAACGGAGTACTTAGCTTTCTAGAAGTCTTCGGTTGAAAAATATTCGTAATCTCAGGAGCTGGCCGACCGGCACTTGCGAACTGCTTCTGCTTTGGGCACCGCGCGGCAAGAAAGACTGAAGAAAATGGCGTCGGCTGGTTCTTTTATACCCCTGTCGCACTGACGTCAGGGAAGAAGCGACGACAACCGACGCCGGACCTAGACTTTGGAATTCGGCCGATCGAGGACCCGCCTGACGGCAGGAGAACCCATCTGTTATGACTGCAGCTGTATGCACGATGAACATCCACTATTGAAAACACCATGGAGTGGGGAGTATTCAATAACAAAATGCACAGAATGTTATGCAAAACAGAGCTGCAACACACACAAGAAAGGTGTGCTTCAGGGAGCAAGAGAAAGAGAGTGACAGTACTAGCGGAAAAATAGTGCAGTATACATTGTATGCATATGACCACAAAATGACATGCAAGTGAGTGTCAACCTGCTAAAAAGTGCCCCAGTGCATGCAAATGGCAAATTTAAACATGGCAGTATGACTCAGATATGCATGAAATTAGCTAAGTGAGCTGTGAGATCACACATTCTCAACAATAACATTTTTCAGTACACAGGAATGAAGCTCCTGCTAAAATGTTAACACTAGCATCTGATGCAGATGGCCAGCTTGTGTTAGTGACCACCATGGGAGCAAATATCTACAATGTTGTGCATTTCTAACTTCTGTGTTGAAGAAGACTCCATCACCAGATGACATACCATCATGTCCACAACTGGGGCACTATCACAAAGATACAATGTGGATGTTAGCAGACATGTTCTGTCCTCACATGGAATCAAGGGGACTCATGGACTGCCCACCGTAGTGGGCAAGAAGCTATATGTAACAATCATCTTAACTTGAGCATCTCGCTGATATTATGTTCTGGCCTGCTGTGCTGGATCCTCTCTCACTGGGAACTGTGATGCATACAAGTAACATATCTGTGGCAAAGCTAGATCAGTGGCACAGAGTGCTAAATGCCAGTCATATACATTGCCCATGGGTACACACATACCTTGTGGTGGAAGTTGTCAGTGCTGCAACACTGATGACTCCAGAAGATAGATATGCATATGTGCTTCAGTAAACCATTCACAGTTACAAGACACTCTTCTACAAGAATGGCATGTTACTTTTCATCTACTACATTCCCTACAGACATGTAGGTGAATGTCTCTAGTCCATGCCCCACATCCAAGTCAATACTGGGAATGAGGGTTCTTAAACTTTCCCCAGTGAGGGATACCAGGAATTCCTCCATCTCAGTGATAAACCTCTATATTGGCAGTCTACTCCACAGTGGTCAATCAGTGTCCAGAAATTTCCTGTGTGCTGGTCCTGGTCATGGCACACATTAGTGATCCTGATAGCACCTGTGTTACCATCCCATTATGGGTAACCACTGCACTGATATCCTGCACCAGTCCCTACCCACAACTATTTAAGGAAGGCCGTGTCTGTTTTACTCTTGTCAAGGATATGCATGCCATATGTGTGTGTGTATATGAGACCAGCTGGTATAATGGTTAAAGTCTTTGCCGCCCATGCACAAAGGACAAGGTTTGATCCTGACCTCCAGCTAATGGCTTTTGGTGTTTGCATGTTCTCCCTGTGTCTCTCTGGAGTTCCTCCTACCTTCAAAAAACATACAGAGTGGTTCCATCTCAAACTTACCACAGAATGGTGCTGTCCCTGTCCGCATTAAAGATGATGAAAGGCTCCACTGCCATAAGGGTCTGTAATTCAGATACCCTTCTTGCTGAAGTGATGACTAAAAGGAAAGCTGTTTTCCAAGAAAGGAATTTTAAATCTGCAGTAGCAGCTGGCTCAAAAGAAGGAAGGGTGAGTTTGTTCCAATACAAAGTTAAGGACCCAGGCTGGAGTTGGAGCTCTCCTGGGTGGTCTTAAATTTTTGGTCCCTCTGAGGAACTGTTTGAGTAGTGGATGAGAGAAGAGGGGAGGTTCTGTGTTATAATGAGCTGAAATGGCTGCGGCGTGAATTTTTATTGAGGAAAAAGACAGGTCCTTGTGAAGCATCTCAGTTAAGTATTGTAAAATCTGAGGTAAATTGGGCACTGCTGTGCTCATCCCTTGAGATTGATTCCAGACACAGAATCTTTTCCATTTTTCAGCATAAGATTTTCTAGTACTAGGCCTCCTTGCCTCTAAAATGACATCGATCACTGGTTTACTGAGGGATGGTAATGGAGAGCTTAGGTAATTAGCCAGGCTGCTAGGTTCAGTGTTTGAAGCTGAGGGTGCAGAATCTGGTTCTCCTGCTGAAATAGCAGGGTAGGAGTCTGTGGCAGGTGCCATGGGGCCAACAGTGACTCACTGCACAGGAGGGGGCACCAGTGTTGGCGAGGTCAGTCTGGTGCAATCAAAACCATCCTTGGTTTGTCTTGGCTGATCTTAAGCAGTACTTTGAAGAGCAGAGGCAGAGGAGGAAAGGCATATTTTTTTTTCCAGCTGAAGGACAGAGAATCCACTTTCCAAGCCTGTCTGTGGGGAGTCCTTGAGCAAAATTTTTCCAATTGATAGTTCTGGGGGGAGGCAAACAGGTCTATATCTGGGCTCCCCTACTATTTGCTTGTCAACATGTTGAAAATCCTTGGTTCCAGTGGTCACTCATGTGGGTCCATGAGGTTTCTGCTTAGCCCATCTGCCAGTGTATTTAGTTTTCCTGGACAGAATTGAGCTTGTAGATGCACTTGGTAGCTCAAGGCTGTGTTCCACAATGCCATGACTAGTCTGCAGAGGGGGTAAGAATGTGTAGCCCCCTGCTTGTTTATGTACCACATAACAGTGGTGTTGTCCATTTTTATCATTAATTGTCCTGGAAGAATGTGGTCCTTGAAGGCTGTCAAAGCATTCTGTACAGCTAACATTTCTTTATGACTGATGTGAAGGTGCATTTGAATTGGGTTCCATTTGCCATGAATACACTTCCCTGCCAGGTGTGCCCCCCCCCCCCCATGCATAGTCTGATGAGTCTGTTAGGGTTTGGGCGGCAGGGGGTAGTGTGAATGATAGTCCCTTGTTCTGGTGGCAGGCCTCTGCCCACCAGAGGAACTCTAGGTGTAGGCAAGGAAAGATAGGAATCATTGCTTCTAGACCCTGAGAATGTTGAAACCATAGGCATTTTGGATACCACTGTAGTTTCCCCATATGCAGATTGCATATGGAATTAGAAGAATCCAGGAGGCCATGAGCCCCAAGGCTTGCAGTATTTGTCTTGCAGACAGCAGGGGTTTTTGTAGCCACTTGTTTGAAGTAGGTTGTCAAGTGAATCTGTTTCTCTGGTATGAGGCAAGCCATCTGGGAAGTTGTATTAAAGCTTGCTCCCAGGAATATAATTTGACAGGGTACCAAGTGTGATTTATTTTCGTTTGTGGTGTACCCCAGACAATTTAGCACCCTTTGTACAAAAGCCAGGTGATTCAAAAGTATGTCCTGGTTTTCTGCCTGAATTAGACAATCGTCCACGTATGGGTATATTTGAATATTTCTTTGCCTGCAGAATGCAATGACTGGAGCTAGGAATTTTGTGAATACCCTGGGCGCAGTAGATAAGCCAAAGGGCAGTGCAGAGAACTGATAATGCATGTAGCCCGCTTTGAAGCATACGTATCTTCTGCAAGATTCCCTGACTGGGGCGTGCAGGTATGCTTCCTTTAAACTGAATGTTGCCAACCAGGCATCTTTGCTTATCATAGGAAACAAATGGTGAAGAATCAGCATCTTGATTCTTGGAATCACAAAAAAGGTGTTTAGAGTAGACAGGTCCAGGATAGGATGCCATACGCCATGAACTGCCTTTTCTGGGTACCAGGAAAAATCTCGAGTAGAAACTTTGTTCCTTTTCCTCTTCTGGTACCAACTGAATACCCCCATGCTTAAGAGAGAGAGAGAGTACTTGCTTTTGTGCTTCTGCCCACAGATTTGGAGGTAGATCCGGCCAACCGCTTGGAGTTGGTAACTTGTGGAAGTGAAATCTGTATCCTTGGGACACTATATTTAAAACCCATTTGTCCTGGGTAATGAGTCCCTAAGTTCTTTGCATGAAGTGCAATCTTTCCCCCCAAAGGGGCAGTCAGTTGAGAAGTGCTTGGAAGTTATAAAAATAAGTCATTGAGACAGTTTACCATAGGGGGAGTTTTATTACTCCCAGACTTGGAAGTGGAGGCCCTCCACTGCTTAGTCCTGTGCGTCCCCTGGGACTGCAGCCTGGGTGCTCTGCTGGATCTGGGTTTGGACTGAAGGTCTGGAAGAGGCAGGAAAGGACCAATTCTTAGAAGGCCAATGCCTACTAAATCTTGGAGGTTGTACTTGTAAAAAAATCTTTAACAGTTTGCATAGATTTAGCTCTTTCCTCCATCTTTTTAAGAACAACTTCTGCCTCGTCGCCAAACAGGTGGTCCTGACTTAAGGGAGTATCCAGTAATTTTGCTTTAACATTATCTGGCAAGGATTGCTTCTTAAGCCAAGCATGCCTTCTAAATACAGATCCAGTTACCACAGCCCTGCTGCAAGATGCCTGTAGTGAATCAAAACCATACTGCAATGTATGTTTACCAACTTGTTCAGCAGAATGCATTAAATCCTGTAAATCCTTATTTTCAGCACAATCAGGAATAGTACAGTTGTGTACACCTACCATAAATGTAGATGTTCGAGTGTCTTCACTGTTGCAGTCATAACTGTAGGGTGCTCCTGCCGGCAGGCAGCCCGAGGTCGGCCAGAATCCCAAAGTCTGGGTCCGGCGTCGGCTGTATAAGCTAGTATCCTGACGTCAGTACGCCTTGGTACATAGCCCTCAGCCGACGCCATCTTCTCCAGCCTTTCTTGCCCTAGATGTCAGAAATCCCCAACAAATCAAAAATGAATCCAACAAGGAAACACAAATACACCACAAATAAGAGAAAAGAGGGATAGGAGGGAGGAAACCCGACTGCAACAGTGAAGACACTCGAACATCTACATTTATGGTAGGTGTACACAACTGTACTATGTTCTTCGTGTTTCACTGTTGCAGTCATAACTGTAGGGTGGAATCCCAAAGCAGTGTAGAGTGGAGGAGGCTTTAGATAGAAGAAGGGAGGCAAGAATACCCTGCAAGACAGCAGAGGCAAAGCCTGCCCTAGACTTAGAAAACAAGGGAGATTGTAGTGCTTGGAAAAAGTATGCACAGAACTCCAAGTGGCAGCTTCCAAGATATCCTTGGTAGGGACTCCTCTGAGGAAAGCTGTAGAAGTAGCAGCTGCTCTAGTAGAATGACTTCTAATGGTCCCTGGAAACTGTTTCCCATGATGAGTGTAACAAAATCTGATTCCATAAGCAATCCATTTGGAAATAGTTTGTTTAGAAATAGGTTTTCCAAGAGAACTGGAGGCAAAGGAAACAAACAATTGGTTAGACTTTCTGAAATCTTTAGTCTTGTCCAAGTAAAATCGTAACTGTCTGTGCACATCCAATGAATGCAAAATCCTTTCCCCTTTATTATGAGGATTTGGAAAGAAAGTAGGAAGGTGAATTGTCTGATTTAAAGCCACTTTCGAAATCACCTTAGGCATGAAAGTGGGATTGGTCCTCAAGGATACTCTGTCCTGATGGAAAATAAGGTATGGTTCCACAGCCATGAGAGCTTGCAACTCTGAGACCCTTCTGGCAGAGGTCAATGCTAACAAAAGAACAGTCTTCCAGGATAGAAACTTAATATCTGAAGATGCAGCAGGCTCAAAAGGAGGCAAAGTAAGTTTTTCTAAAACATAATTAAGATCCCAGGCAGGGACAGGAGGGGTCCTTGGAGGCCAAATTTTAGCCCTCTCAAGAACTGCTTCACCAAAGGATGTGAAAAACAGGAGGATCAGAACTGAAATGCAGAGATAGCAGAAGCATGAATCTTAATGGAAGAAAAGGAAAGTCCTTTAGATAAAAGTTCGAAGGTAAAGCAAAATAGAGGAGAGATCAGGAACCTGAGGATCAGAGCCTCGGTCCTGCATCCAAATAGAAAACCTCTTCCATTTAGAGGCATAGGATTTCCTAGTGCTAGGCCGTCTAGCTTCCAAAAGAACATCCAAAACTTGTTTGGGAAGACTAGAGGAAATCAAATTCCTTTGAAGAGCCAAGCTGCCAGGCAAAGGGTCTTGAGATTGGAATGTAGTAACTGACCCTGATGCTGGGACAGAAGCGAAGGGTTCAGTGGGAGAATCCAAGGAGGCCCCGAGAACAGGAGCTTTAAGGTTGGATACCAAAACTGTCGAGGCCAATTTGGAGCAATCAAGATGAGAAAAGTACAGTTTTGTACCTACCATAAATGTAGATGTCCGAACTGGATAGCATCTGCAGTCATAACAAATGAGTTGTCCTGTCGTCAGGCAGCCCTTCGGTCGGCCGGATTCCAAAGTCTGGGTCCGGCTTCGGCTGATGTCGCACTTCACCCGACGTCATCTCTGCTGGTCTTCGGGTATAAAGGCATCAGCCGACGCCATTTTCCTCAGTGTTTCTTGCCCCAGATGCCAATTGCCCTCTTGGAAAGCTAAATTTTGGATAAATGCCAATGTTTCCAAAATAGTAGAAGGCAAACACAAAAATAAACATGTATGTACATATATACAAACAAATACACCATAAGAGACTCCCCCCCCCCCAGCTAGCTATTAGGAGGGTAAATACCCTAGGAGTACCACAGAGGGGAAGGAGGGAGGGTAATCCTGACTGCAGATGCTATCCAGTTCGGACATCTACATTTATGGTAGGTACAAAACTGTACTATGTCCTTCATGGATGCATCTGCAGTCATAACAAATGGGTAGAATACCATAGCCAAACTAGGGGAGGAGGAATAAAAATTATGGTGTTGTCAGGATCCCTTGCAGTACAGCAGTGGCAAACCCTGCTCGGGATCTAGAATATAGAGGTAAATTATAATGCTTGGCAAATGTATGCACAGAGGTCCAAGTAGCCGCCTCAATAATGTCCTTGGTTGCCACTCCTCTTAAGAAAGCTGTGGTAGTGGCTGTAGCCCTTGTAGAATGAGGTCTTATGTTCTGTGGAATTGGTTTTCCATGGTAGGAGTAACAGAATCTTATGCAATTTCCTATCCATTTGGAGATTGTCTGTTTGGAAATTGCTTTTCCTTCCCTTCCTGTTGCATAGGCTACAAAGAGCTGGTCAGTTTTCTGTTACCTTTGGTTCTGTCCAGGTAGTAGCGTAACTGTCTATGTACATCCAAGGTATGCATTATTCTTTCACCTCTGTTTTGAGGATTGGGAAAGAAAGTAGGTAGGTGGATTGCCTGGTTTAAAGACACTCTGGATACCACCTTAGGCATAAATGTAGGATTAGTTCTCATGGACACCCTATCTTGATGGAAGATTAGGAAGGGTTGCACTGCCATTAAGGCCTGTAGTTCCGAAACCCTCCTTGCTGAAGTAATAGCCAGTAGGAAAGTAGTTTTCCATGACAGGTGTTGTAGATCTGCTGTTGCTGCTGGTTCAAACGGAGGGAGTGTCAACTTTTCTAGTACAAAATTCAAGTCCCATGCTGGTAATGGTGGTTTCCTAGGAGGTTTTACATTCTTGATCCCTCTGAGGAACTGCCTGAGTAGAGGATGTGAAAAGACAGGAGGATCAAAGCTGTATTCTGCTGAAATAGCTGATGCATGTATCTTGATGGAGGAATAGGACAGGCCTGTATGTAGAAGCTCTGCCAAGTACTCCAGAATGTTAGCAATATCTATGTTCGACACATCTTTTCCTCTTTCAGTACTCCAAATGACGAACCTTTTCCATTTTCCTGCATAGTTCCTTCTTGTTGAAGGTCTGCGGGCTTCAAGGATAATGTCTTTAACCCTTTGTGAAAGGTCTGGGTTAGTTACTGCTATGTGATGTTCCAGGCAGTCAGTTGCAAGGTTTTAGGTTTGGATGTATGATGTTGTAGTTGTTCTGAGTTAACATCAGGGGCATCAGGGTATTGACCACATTTTCATCCGAGACATGCTCCTCAGCAATGGGTACCAGTGTTGTCTTGGCCAGTTCGGAGCTATCAGAATTATCCTTGGACGTTCCTCTTTGATTTTCAGTAGTACCTTGTGTATCAAGGGAAGAGGTGGAAATGCATATGCTGTCAGGCCTTTCCAGCTGAAGGATAGAGAGTCCACCTTCCATGCAAGTGGGTGGAATGTCCTTGTGCAGAATTTTTGAGCTGGTGATTTTGTGGGAAGCGAATAGATCTATTTGTGGCATTCCCCATTTCTTTGTGATGGCCTTGAAGATGTCGGTGTAGCATCCATTCGTGAGCATCCGAGGTGGTTCTGCTTAAAATGTCTGCTAGGGTGTTCTCTTTCCGGTACAAATATTGCCTGTAACTGGATGTTGTAGCTGAGAGCCAGATTCCAAAGGTCCAAAGTCATTCTGCATAGGGGTAAGAATGAGTGCCTCCCTGTTTGTTGATGTACCACATGACTGTGGTGTTGTCTGTCCTTATCATCAAATGGCCTTCTTTGAGGAATGGTCTGAATTTTAGGATTGCCAGTTTTACTGCCAGCATTTCTTTTTGGTTTATGTGCAGGTGCAGCTGGTCCTGAGTCCACAGTCCTTGTACGCATTTGTCCAGCATGTGTGCCCCCCATCCTAGGTCTGAGGCGTCCGTTGTGATGGTTTGGCTTGCTTGAAATTTGTGGAAGGGTAAGCCTGGGTTTGACTGGCATGCCCGAGCCCACCATAGGAACTCCTGTTTTAAGCATGGGATTAGTGGTATTTCTGTTTCTAAGCTGTGCCTGTGTTGAGACCATAAATTCTTTAGGTACCACTGTAACTTTCTCATATGCAGTCTGGCATGTGGGACCAAGATTATGCATGATGCCATGAAGCCCAAGGCCTGCAGAACTTTTCTTGCTGTTAGTTTGTTCTGCTTGGTTAATGCTAAGAAGTAAAGAGGGAGCTCTTTTTGTTTTTCTGCAGTTAGGAATGCCATCTGTTTTACTGTGTCCAATTCAGCCCAAGAAGGTTCTTGTCTGGGATGGTATCAGCCTTGACTTTTGTAAATTGACTGTGTATCCCAGGGCTTGAAGCAAGTAAATGACCCTTTGTAAATCTGTTGTCAGCTTGCTTTTGTTGTCCGCTTGTAACAGGCAGTCGTCCAGGTATGGATAAATTTGGATTCCTGTACTCTGCAGTGAGCGATTACTGATGCCAGGCATTTTGTGAATACTCTGGGCGCAGTAGATAAGCCAAAGGGCAATGCTGAGAATTGATAATGCTCTGATCCTGCAAGAAATCTGAGGTATCTTCTGCAATTTGGTCGAATGGGGACGTGCAGGTATGCCTCCTTGAGATCTAGAGTTACCAGCCAACACTCCTTGCCCAGCATGGGAAGAAGTTGCTGTAGGGTCAGCATTTTGAATTTTGGGACGATGATGTATGTGTTTAAGATGGACAGGTCGAGAATAGGTCTCCAGTTTTTCTCTTTTCTTGGTACTAGGAAGAGTCTGGAGTAGAATCCTTTGCCCTGTTCTGTTATTGGCACTCTTTCCACAGCTCTCATCTTTATTAATTCCGCTATCTGGTGCAGGGCTTCTATGTTTTGATTTGGGGGCAGGTTTGGCATTCCTCTTTTTACTGGTAAAGTGTGGAAGTGGAACCGGTAGCCTTGGTCTATGGTTTGCAAAATCCACTTGTCTTTTGTGATATAGTGCCAATTTTTCGAGAATAAGGCTAACTTTCCGCCTAATGGTGCTGCTTTTTGCTCCCTGGTAGGCGGAGTCAGAGCCAAGTCACTGTGATTGTCCTGTTGCAGTGGCAGTGGTTGTGTCTGTGCCTCGGTTATTGCCTTGCCACTGTCGTCCTCTGTAGGCACCTCCTCTGGATTGATTTCTGCCCCTAGAGCGTCTGTTCCTGCCCCTTTGTGATCTTGTGGAGTCAGGAAAGGACCAATTTTTGGCAGGCCAGTTCCTGCTTAACCTTGGGGGCTGAACCTGTAGGAAATCTTTAACTGTTTGTACAGATTTTGCCTTCTCTTCCATTTTCTTCATTACCTGCTGGGCAGGTTCCCCAAATAGACTGGCCTTATCCATAGGAGCATCCAATAGCTTAGCTTTAACATGATCCGGTAAGACCTGTTCTTTCAACCATGCATGCCTTCTTATTACTGTGCCAGTCATGGCTGATCTAAATGAAGCCTCCAGTGCATCATAGCCACATTTTAAAGAATGGTTACTAACCTGTTGGATGTTATTCACCATTTCTAATACATATTTCTTATCTAAAGATTCATCAGAGGACAGCTTTTTAATTAACTGATCAAGCATAAACTCTTGGTATTGGATCATGTGAAACTGACAGTTTAAAGCTCTAGTTGAGAGAGTAGCAGAGGTGTAGACTTTTTTTCCCCCCATCTCTCTAAGGACCTGGATTCCCTTTCAGAGGGAATATGTTTTTTTCCTGTGGTCGAGGCTACTGCCTTAGGCCCCTGGGATATAGTTTCGGGGTCTGCAAGTGGGGCCTTGTATAGGTGGTGATGAGTGTCTGGCACCCTGTAAAATCTATCTGGTTTGGCAGGGGCTGGAGGTAAAGAATCAGGTGCAGTGCAGACATCATTAAATGCATCGTCCACAACAGACAGGACAGGAGGTATAGCTAAGGGCCTATGTTGTGGTAAGTGCAGAAAAGTCCTAAGCCTTTTTCTTGAATCTGAGAAATCTTGTCCCTGCCATTGGAATTGTTCTCTCATGGCATGTAGGGTTTCCCCAAAGGAGAATTCCTCTGGTGGAGAGGCAGCTGGAATGGATTCTTCAGCATCTGAATCTTCATAATTGGAAAAAGGAGCCTCTGGCTGGTCTGTAATGTCTGAGTCATCCGCAGAATCATCAGAGGACACAGGCTCGGGGGGCTCTGCTCTAGGTCTCTTTTCTGGAGGCTGAGAGGCCCTGTCTGGGTGAGATTGGGATCCCCTAATTAAGGATATTAAATCTTCTGCCAGAGTAAGCATTTGTGAACTAGAAGTGGGCCTGAGTGAGGGTGGTTTAACAGGCACTGATTTAGTTGATTTGGCTGCTTTAGCCCTGGCAAAGGCCTTAATAGACATGGCTGCAGGAGGCCTAGCAGCACCACGTGCTGGAGTAGAGATATCCAAAGGGATGGTGTCTGATAAATCAGTAGGAACCACAGTTGTAGGCAAAATTTCTGAGGCTGATTCAGGTAAGGTAACAGGAGCCTCAGTAGTAGTCATGGATTCGCTGAAGATTGACCAGTTTTCGGTTTCGCCGAAACCGAGACACTCATGCTTGCTTAACCGTGGTGTCGGCGGAAACCGCGGACCGCGAGTGTCGGTCTTTTTCTTTGCGTTTTTTAACAATTTGGGTAGTCGGAGGATCCGACGGCATAATGTATGCAAAATCTGAGCCGAAAAACTGTTCAGCAAACTCCGACCGGCGCCTAAGCGTTCGTCGTTTGAAGGAAGCACAGGCTAAACAGGCTGCTACGTCGTGGTCTGGGCCTAAGCAAGGCAAACAGTAAGAGTGGAAATCTTTATGAGGTATTTGTTTCCCACAAGTTAAACAGTTATTGACTTTTTCTGACATCGGCTGAGGCAAGAAAGAGTCCCCAACGGGGTACTTAGCTTTTTAGAAGTCTTCGAAGTAGTATTCGGTAGTAGTAATCTCTGGATCTGACCGACCGGCACTTGCGAACAGCTTCTGCTTCGGGCGCCACGCGGCAAGAAAGACTGAGGAAAATGGCGTCGGCTGATGCCTTTATACCCGAAGACCAGCAGAGATGACGTCGGGTGAAGTGCGACATCAGCCGAAGCCGGACCCAGACTTTGGAATCCGGCCGACCGAAGGGCTGCCTGACAACAGGACAACCCATTTGTTATGACTGCAGATGCATCCATGAAGGACATCTTGGGCTTGTCCTGTTTTATCTTCAGTAGTACCCGAGGCAGTAGAGGAAGAGGAGGGAAGGCATATGCTGAAAGGCTTCTCCAGCTGAAGGACAGGGCATCCACTCTCCATGCTGTTTTGTGGAAGGACCTGGTGCAAAAGCGAGGCAGCTGATGATTGAGATGGGATGCAAACAGATCTATCTGGGGACATCCCCAAACTGCAGTAATCCTGTTAACAAGTTGGTGTCTAGCATCCATTCGTGAGGATCTGAAATGTTTCTGCTCAGGCTGTCTGCTAAGAGATTCTGTTTCCCTGGAATGAATTGAGCCTGGAGATGCAGATTCAAATTTAGAGCTGTGTCCCATAAACCCATAGCTAGTCTGCAAAGGGGTATGAATGAGGACCCCCCCGCTTGTTGGTGTACCACGTGACCGCGGTGTTGTGTGTGGGAATTCGCGGCGGCCCTGGTTGTAAAAAGTTTTGAAGGCTAAAGGGCATTTTGAACTGCCAACATTTCCTTCAGATTGATGTGCCAGTGAAGATGGTCCTTTGTCCAGGTTCCCTGCTGGCAATTGTCTAGAAAGTGTGCTCCCCAAGCATAATCCGAGGCGCCCGTGGTTAGGATTTGAGCAGGTTGAGGGAGACAAAAGGTTTTCCTTCGTTTAAAGTGCATGCCCTGGACCACCAGAGGAACTCCTTCTGGAGGCAGGGGATCAGAGGAATCAGAATATCCAGATCGTGGTAATGCTGTGACCATACACTTTTCAGATACCATTGAAGCTTTCTCATGTGAAGCCTTGCTTGGAATCAACAGAATGCAGGAAGCCATGTAGCCCAGAGCCTGCAGGAATTTTCCTTGCAGTGAGCTGAGATAGAGTTGCCAAGGTGTTGAAAGTAGAAGCCAGCTGAGTTTGTTTTTCTGGAGTGAGGTAGGCCCTTTGTAAGGTTGTATTTAAGAGGGCTCCCAAGAAAACCATTTGTTGAGAAGGGATCAAATGTGACTTTTTTATGTTCACTGAGAATCCCAGTAGTAGGAGAAGACGTTGAACAAAGTCCAGGTGTTGAAGCAGAAGATCTTTGCTGTCTGCCTGAATAAGGCAGTCGTCCAAATAGGGGTAAATCTGGATCCCTGAAGTCTGCAGTAAGCCACTACTGGTGCCAGGCACTTGGTGAAGACTCTGGGCAGTAGATAAACCAAAGGGCAGAACAGAGAATTGAAAGTGCCTCGAACCTGCCTTGAACCTGAGGAATTTCCTGCGTTCTTGTCTGATAGGGATATGCAAATAGGCTTCCTTTAAGTCCAATGTCACCATCCAGGCGTCCTGAGAGAGCATTGGAATTAGCTGTTGCAGAGTAAGCATCTTGAACTTTGGAATTTCCAAAAGGTGTTTAACACAGAAAGGTCCAGAATAGGTCTCCATGAGTTTTGTTTTCTGGGGACCAGAAACAGCCTTGAATAAAACCCTTTTCCCATTTCCGAGAGTGGAACAGGCTCTATGGCTCTCATGGCCAGAAGAGCATCCACTTGAGTTAAGGCCTCTGACCATTGAAGTTTTGGCAGATCTGGCCAACCGTGAGTCCTTGGCAAAGTGTGAAAGTGGAACTTGTAACCTTTTAAAATCACGTCCAATACCCATCTGTCCTGGGTAATATGAGTCCAATTTCTGCAAAAAAGAGACAGTTTTCCTCCGAGAGGGGCGTCCAGGTGAAGGGGTCCTGAAGCCCAACCGAGAGTCATTGAGTTTGCTTTCTTTGAGATTGGGATCTGTCTTCTCCCCTTCTAGGTGAAGAAGCAGTCCATTGTCTAGATCTGTATGAGGTCTGGCCTTGACCACGACCTCTGAGCGTCTGTATCTTCCCCTTTGAGGCCTGTCAGGCGTGGGAAAGGACCAATTTTAGAGGGCCAATTCCTGGAAAATCTAGGAGGCTGAACTTGCAAGAAATCTTTTACAGTCTGCATGGACTTTGCCTTTTCTTCCATCTTTTAATAACTTCCTCAGCCTTAGAACCAAAAAGAACATCTTGTTGAACAGGGGCATCTAATAACTTAGCCTTAACCTGTTCAGGTAAACTTTGTTCACGAAGCCAGGCATGTCTCCTAATCACAGTACCAGAGGCAGCAGCCCTGCAAGAAGCATCCAAAGCATCAAAACCACAATGTAAGCTATGCTTGTTAACCTGTTCAGTAGCATGCAAAACATCCTGAAGTTCCTTATCCTCTGCACAAGCAGGAAGGGAAGCAAGCTTTTGCTTTAAAACAGACAAAAGAAATTGCTGATACTTAAACATATGAAACTGGCAATTTAAAGCCCTTACAGACAGGGTAGCAGAAGTATATACCTTTTTTCCCCACCTGTCTAAAGCAAGAGAATCCTTCTCAGAGGGAATAGGATTTTTAGAAGTAGCAACCTTAGCAGCCTTAGAGCCCTGAGAAATAGTTTCAGGATCCAGAAGGGTTTTAAATAAAAATAAATGAGAGTCAGGAACCCTATAAAATCTATCAGGCTTAGAAGGAGCAGGAGGCATGGAATCAGGATTCAAATTAGCCTCAGAAAAGCATCATCTACAATGTCCAAAACAGGAGGGATAGCTAAAGGCCTATGCTGAGGAAGAAGAAGAAATTCTCTAAGCCTCTTTTGGAGGCAGAATATTCCTGTCCTTCCCAATGAAAATGTTCCCTCATCTCATGCAAGGTTTCCCCAAAAGAAAAATCCTCAGGCGGAGAGGCCGAGGGCAAAGAATCCTCAGCATCCGAATCCTCATAAGGGGGGAAGGAATAGTCCTGATCAGAGGAAGAAACAGAAGATACAGAAGCCTGGTCAGAGGAATCCAGAGTAACATCCTGTCGAGGCCTTTTCTCAGGAGGGTGAGAACCCTAATCATTGTAAGCAAATCTTCAGCCATCCTCAATAATTGTTTTTGTGTCTTGGGAGTGGATTCAGAAGCAGCTTGAGCTGGAACTTTAGACTTAGAAGGAGTCTTTGTCTTTGCCTTTGAAATAGTGATGTGAGTAGGCCTGAAAACCCCCTCAGAAGCCGGTACCTGCACAGCGGTTCCGGACCCATCTGAAGGAGCGACGTCCGAAGGTCCTGCAGCAGTTAAAATAGTGGGCCTTGATGGCTCCCCATGGGAGTCCGTATCAGCCATCGGTTCAGAAGCGGCGGACGACAGGGGCTGCAAAAGTGCCTCACTGACGACAGCCGAACCGGACGCTGGCTCCAGCTGCAACGAGTCCTGTTTGGACCTCGGAGGCCTGTCCTTGTCTTTGCGCTTCTTTTGAACTCCGGTAGTGTCCGACGACATTCTATAATTGAAGCGTCTGCCAAAATAATTTAAAGCCCAATCGTACCTGCGTTTGATAGTACGAGAGTTGAACCTGGTACAGAACCGACAACAAGGAACGTCGTGGTCAGGGCCTAAGCAAGGTAGACAGTAAGAGTGGAAATCTTTATGAGGTATTTGTTTCCCACACGCTATACAATTATTAACTTTTTCTGACATCGGAGGAACAAGAAAAAGATTCTACGGGTACTTAGCTTTGAGAAGAGAAGTAAGAACTTCGGACCGACAACAATCAAATACGCTGTTCGAAAATCGCCAACCAACGTTTTGCGAGCTGCTTTCCACCGCACGGCAAGAAAGACTGGAGAAGATGGCGTCGGCTGAGGGCTATGTACCAAGGCGTACTGACGTCAGGATACTAGCTTATAGAGCCGACGCCGGACCCAGACTTTGGGATTCTGGCCGACCTCGGGCTGCCTGCCGGCAGGAGCACCCTACAGTTATGACTGCAACAGTGAAACACGAAGAACATCAATATCATTTTCTGTTTAAGCAATCCAATAATACGCTGCTGATACTTTAACATTTGAAACTGGCAATTCAATGCCCTAATGGCCAAAGTTGCAGAAGTGTATACCTTCTTACCCCATCTATCCGGTGCCCTGGAGTCTCTATCCAAGGGGGAAGGATTTTTGGCAGTACTAGCTTTATTGCCTTGGGTTCCTGTGAAACGGTTTCAGGATCCGCAGTAGGATTTTTGAAAAGGAACTTGTGAGAGTCAGGAATCCTGTAACATCTATCAGGTTTTCTGGAAGCAGGAGGTAAAGAGTCAGGGACCATGCTAGATTCCGAAAAGGCATCATCAACAATGTCCAGTACAGGAGGAATAGCTAAAGGCCTGTGCTGGGGGCAGGAGTAAGAAATCCCTAAGCCTCTTTTTAGAATCAGAGAAATCTTGACTTTCCCAACGAAGATGCTCCCTGAGAGTATACAAGGTTTTACCAAAACAGAGATCCTCTGGGGGGGGGGGCAGAGGGAATAGAGTCCTCAGCATCAGAATCCTCATAGGTAGATAAGGGTCACCAGAGGAAACAGAAATTTTAGAATCCTGATCAGAAGTATCATAAGCAAACTCCTTCCAAGGTCTCTTAGAGGGGGAAAGTTGGCTTCCCCTGATTAAAGTAATAAGGTCTTCAGCCATTCTTATTTGTTTTTTAGGCATAGAGGCCTGACCATGCGGTCTGGGCGTCAGTTTTCTAGGCATGGTTTGAGTTTTAGGCCTTCAAGAAGAAGATGGCGCCAGTTTAATATGCAAGTCAGTAAGCCTGAATACACCCTCAGAAGCCGGTGCCTGCACAGCGGCTCCGGACCCATCCAAGGTAGAGACATCCGCAGGTTCCACAGTTGAAGCATCTCGCAGCATACCGGTCTCCGAATGGGTCTCAGTAGAGGCCTGCGGATCTGAAGTAGCGGGTATCAGGGGCTGCGTAAGCGCCTCACTGAGTACCGGTGAACTGGACGGCCTGTCTCTGTCTTTATCTTTGCGTTTTTTTGGAATGTCGGTAGTCGGATGGCTTACCAAAGGCATATCAGGATAATTGAACTGAGCACCAAAATATTTAGAAGTGCAAATATACCGATGACGGATATTTCGTGGTTTAAATAAGGCACAAAACCGACAGCGAGGTACGTCGTGGTCAAGGCCTAGACAAGGAATACAGTATGAAAGAAAATCTTTGAGAGTTATTTGCTTTCCACAAGAAATGCAAATATTTACTTTTACTGACATCGGATTAGAGCAAGAAAAAGTTTCCCCAATGGGGTACTTAGCTTTTAGTTGAAGACTTCGGTTTTGAAACTCGAAAATGAAAATTTCAGGAGTCAGCCGACCGGCATTTGCGAACTGCTTCTGCTTCAGGCACCACATGGCAAGAAAGACTGATGTAATGACGTTGGCTGCATGTTTTATACCCCTTATGACCTGATGTCACGGAAGAAGAGACAGCAACCGACAAGGACCCAAGACTTTGTTAATCAGGCCGACTGAAAGCTACTGCAAGCAGATAAGCCAAATATAATGACTGCAACCGTGAAACACGAAGAAAGTACAGTTTTGTACCTACTATAAATGTAGATGTCCGATAGGTATGCATCTGCAGTCCTAACATATGGGTTGTCCTGCCTCAGGCAACCCTTCGGTCGGCCGGATTCCAAAGTCTGGGTCTGGCCTCAGCTGATGTCGCACTTCACCCGACGTCATAGCTGCTGGGGTATAAAGGCATCAGCCGATGCCATTTTCCTCAGTGTTTCTTGCCCCAGATGCCAGGTGCCCTCTAGGAAGGCTAAATTTGGATAAATGCAAATAATTCCAAACAGTAGAGAGCATAAAATTATTTATATATATATATATATATATATATATATATATATATATATATATACATACACATATATACAAAACAAATACACCATAATAATTTCCCCCAGCTAGCTAAAAGAGGGATAGATACCCTAGGAATACCACAGAGGGGAAGGAGGGTGGGTAATCCTGACTGCAGGTGCATACCTATCGGACATCTACATTTATGGTAGGTACAAAACTGTACTATGTCCTTCAAGGATGCATCTGCAGTCCTAACATATGTGTAGAATACCATAGCCAAACTGGGGGAGGAGGCACTAAGATAAAGATGGTGTAGTCAAGATCCCTTGCAACACAGCAGTTGCAAATCCTGCTCGGGATCTAGAGTATAAAGGGAGGTTATAATGCTTGGCAAATGTATGCACGGAGCTCCAAGTAGCAGCTTCTAAAATGTCTTTGGTAGCCACTCCTCGTAGGAAAGCTGTAGTGGTGGCTGTAGCTCTTGTGGAATGAGGTCTGATATTTGTAGGAGTTGTCTTTCCATGAAAAGAGTAGCAAAATCGGATGCAATTTCCTATCCATTTTGAGATTGTCCGTTTTGAAATTGCTTTTCCTTGCATTCCTGTTGCATATGCTACCAGAAGTTGGTCAGTTTTTCTGTTGGTCTTAGTTCTGTCCAGATAGTAGCGTAATTGTCTGTGCACATCCAAGGTATGTAGCAGTCTTTCCCCCCTGTTCTGTGGGTTGGGGAAGAATGTAGGTAAATGAATCGCTTGGTTCAATGATACTCTGGAGACCACTTTTGGCATAAAGGTAGGGTTGGTTCTCAGAGACACTCTATCCTGATGGAAGATAAGGAAGGGCTGTACTGCCATTAATGCCTGTAATTCAGATTCCCTTCTTGCTGAAGTGATTGCTAGCAGGAAAGCAGTTTTCCAAGACAAGAACTGTAAATCTGCTGTTGCTGCTGGTTCAAAAGGGGGAAGTGTCAACTTTTCCAGCACAAAGTTGAGATCCCATGTAGGTAAAGGTGGTTTCCTTGGAGGCTTTACGTTTTTGATTCCTCTCAAGAACTGTCTGAGTAGAGGATGAGAGAAGACAGGAGGATCCATGTTGTATTCTGCTGAGATTGCTGATGCATGAATCTTAATGGAGGAGTAGGACAGGCCATTGTGGAACAGTTCTGCCAAGTATTCCAGGATGTGTGCTATGTTTGCCAATGAGACATTTTCTCCCTTTACTGCACTCCAAATGAGGTATCTTTTCCATTTGGCTGAATAAGTTTTCCTTGTGGAGGGTCTGCGAGCCTCCAGGATAATGTCCTTAACCCTCTGAGATAAATCTGGGTTATTTTGTTTTATGCAATATTCCAAGCAGCTAGCTGCAGTGTTTTCAAGTTTGGATGTAGGATCTTGTAGTTGTTCTGTGTTAGAAGTAAGGGACATAGAGGTAGAGGCCATGCGTGTGTCCGAGACATGCTTCTCAGTAGCGGTACCAATGTTGCCTCGGCCAGTCTGGAGCTATCAGGATTACCCTTGGCTGATCCTCTTTGATCTTCAGTAGGACTTTGTACATCAAAGGAAGAGGTGGGAATGCATATGCTGTCAGGTTTTTCCAGCTGAAGGAAAGGGAGTCCACCCTCCAAGCAAGTGGGTGGTATGCTCTTGTGCAGAATTTCTTCAATTGGTGGTTGTGTGGAGAGGCGAACAGGTCTATCTCTGGTAGTCCCCATTTCTTTGTTATGGTTTTGAAGATATCTGGATGCAGCATCCATTCGTGAGCATCCGTGGTAGTTCTGCTTAAGGTGTCTGCTAGTGAATTTTCTTTTTCCTGGTACAAATCTGGCCTGAAGTTGAATGTTGAGATTCAGGGCCACATTCCACAGGTCCATTGCCATCCGGTATAGAGGATATGAGTGTGTACCTCCCTGTTTGTTGATGTACCACATGACTGTGGAATTGTCCGTCCTTATCAGCAGGTGACCTTGTTGAAGGAATGGTCGGAATGCCTGGATTGCATGTTTCACTGCCAGCATCTCTTTTAGATTTATGTGTAGATTCAGCTGGTCTTGGGTCCATAGGCCTTGTATGCACTTGTCCACCATGTGTACCCCCCAGCCTAGGTCTGAGGCGTCCGTGGTGATGGTCTGGATTGGATGAGGTTTGTGGAAAGGCAGTCCTCTGTTTAACTGACAGGCCTGAGCCCACTACTGGAATTCTTGCTTCAGGCATGGAATTATTGGAATCTGGGCTTCTAGACTGTGCTTGTGTTGAGACCATACATTCCTTAGGTACCATTGCAACTTTCTCATATGCAGCCTGGCATGTGGAATCAATATTATGCAGGATGCCATGTAACCCAGGGCTTGCAGGACTTTCCTTGAAGTAAGCTGAGTTTGTGTTGTTAATGTCATGAAATATACTGGTAGTTGCTTTTGTTTTTCTTCTGTGAGAAAAGCCATCTGAGTTGATGTATCCAGTTCTGCACCCAAGAATGTTATCCTTTGGGATGGTACTAGTCTTGATTTTTGCATGCTGACTGTGTATCCCAAGGCTTGCAACAGTTGTATGACCTTTTCCAAATCTTTTGTTAATTTTGCCTTGTTGTCCGCTTGTATTAGGCAGTCGTCCAGGTATGGGTAAATTTGAATTCCTGAAGCCTGCAATGAGCAATTACTGATGCCAGGCATTTCGTGAATACTCTGGGCGCAGTAGATAAGCCAAAGGGCAATGCTGAGAATTGATAATGCTCTGATCCTGCAAGAAATCTGAGGTGTCTTCTGCAATCTGGTCGATAGGGACGTGCAGGTATGCCTCCTTGAGATCTAGAGTCACCAGCCAAGACTCCTTGCCCAGCATGGGAAGAAGTTGCTGGAGGGTCAGCATTTTGAATTTTGGAACAATGAGGTATGTGTTCAGAGCGGACAAGTCGAGAATAGGTCTCCATTGATTTTCTTTTCTTGGTACAAGGAAAAGCCTGGAGTAAAATCCTTGGCCTTGTTCCATAGGCGGTACCTTTTCTATAGCTCTCATCCTTAGTAAGTTGTTGATTTGTCTTAGAGCATCTGTTTTTTGGCTTGGTGGTAGGTTTGGCATTCCTCTCTTTTTTGGTAGAGTGTGGAAGTGAAACCTGTAGCCTTTGTCTATTGTTTGTAAAGTCCATTTGTCTCCTGTAATGTAATGCCAGTTGTTGGAAAATAGAGCTAGTTTTCCGCCCAAGGGTGCTTCCAGTTGTTCCCTGGTAGGCAGAATCAGAGCCAAGTCATTGTGTCTGCCCTATGGAAGTGGTTGCAGTTGAATCTTTGGCAGTACTTCTCTGGTTTGTAGGTTGCCACTGACGTCCCCTGTAGGCACCCCTGGATTGACCTCTGCCTCTTGGGCGTCTATTTCTGCCTCTCTGTGCTCTGGAGGTGTCTGGAAAGGACCAATTCTTCGAAGGCCAATTTCTGCTAAACCTCGGAGGTTGGACCTGTAAGAAATCCTTGACTGTTTGGACAGATTTTGCTTTTTCCTTCACCTTCTTTAGAACCTCCTGTGCAGGGGAGCCAAACAAACTTTGTTTCTCCATAGGAGCATCTAGGAGTTTTGACTTAACATGGTCTGGTAAGGATTGTTCTTTTAACCAGGCATGCCTTCGAGTCATAGCTGATCTAAAGGAAGCCTCCAGTGCATCATAGCCACATTTTAAGAAATGGTTACTGACCTGCTGAGAGTTATGTACCAAATCCTGAAGGGACTTGCAGTCTATAGATTCAGTAGAGGACAGTTTTTTATTTAGCTGGTCTAACAAAAATTCCTGGTACTGAATCATGTGAAATTGACAGTTTAAGGCCCTGGCCGAAAGAGTAGCAGAAGTATAAACCTTTTTACCCCATCTCTCTAATGCTCTAGATTCCCTTTCAGAGGGGAGAGGATTTTTGGCAGAAGCAACTGCCACAGCTTTAGGGCCCTGTGAAATGGTTTCAGGATCTGCAACAGGAGCCTTATACAAATGGTAGTGTGTGTCCGGGACCCTGTAATATCTGTCAGGCTTGGCAGGGGCCGGAGGAAGAGAATCAGGGGCAGTACAGGCATCATTATATGCATCATCAACAACTGTTAGTACTGGAGGAATGGCTAAAGGCCTATGCTGTGGTAAATGTAAGAAAGTCTTTAGCCTTTTCCTTGAATCTGAAAAATCCTGGCCCTGCCATTGAAAGTGTTCCCTCATAGCATGTAAGGTTTCCCCAAAAGAAAATTCTTCAGGAGGAGTGGCAGAAGGAATGGAGTCCTCTGCATCAGAATCCTCATAAGGAGAATATGGGCCTTCCTGAGGGTCTGAGATATCTGAGTCATCCGAGGAATAGTCTGTAGAAACAGGTTCCGGGGGTTCAGTCCTAGGCCTCTTATCTGGAGGGGGTTGAGAGGCCCTGTCTGTGTGAGGTTGGGATCCCCTGATCAAAGAAATGAGATCCTCAGCCAGGCTGAGCATTTGAGAACTAGAGGTAGGCCTGTGTGAGGGAGTTTTAGCAGGTAAGGCCTTAGAAGATTTAGCTGCTTTAGCCCTGGAAAAAGCCTTGATAGACATAGATGCAGGGGGTCTAGCAGCCCCACGTGCAGGGGTAGATATGTCTAAAGGAATAGTATCTGACAAATCCTGGGTACTTGCTTCTGTAGGGGCAATTTCAGTAGCCGATTCAACCATGCTCTGTGAAGCCTCGGCTATCGGAGGCCTGCTTTCGGCCGAAGGAAGAACCGAGGACTCTGTTTCAGCCGAAACCGAGACACTCGCGGTTGGCCTAACCGTGGTTTCAGCCGAAACCGCGGACCGCGAGTGTCGGTCCTTTTCCTTGCGCTTTTTAGCTAATTGTGTAGTCCTAGTCTCCGACGGCGTTTTGTATGCAAAAGCGGGACCAAAAAACTCCTCTGCAAACTCCGACCGACGTCTAAGCGTCCGTCGGTTGAAGGAAGCACAGGCTAAACAAGCTGATACGTCGTGGTCCGGGCCTAAACAAGGAAGGCAGTAAGAGTGGAAATCCTTATGAGGTATTTGTTTCCCACAAGTTAAACAATTATTTACTTTGTCTGACATCGGCTGAGGCAAGAAAGAGTCCCCAAAGGGGTACTTAGCTTTTTAGAAGTCTTCGGTAGTAGAAATATCTGGATCTGACCGACCGGCACTTGCGAACAGCTTCTGCTTCGGGCACTGCGCGGCAAGAAAGACTGAGGAAAATGGCGTCGGCTGATGCCTTTATACCCCAGCAGCTATGACGTCGGGTGAAGTGCGACATCAGCCGAGGCCAGACCCAGACTTTGGAATCCGGCCGACCGAAGGGCTGCCTGAGGCAGGACAACCCATATGTTAGGACTGCAGATGCATCCTTGAAGGACATCATCTGGGGTAGAATCAGCAAATGCAAAGTCATCCTCAGTGAAACAGCTGGCCCACAGCATAAACTACTGGTTGCCACAATCAGCTGCAAGGAGTGGTTAGAGAAGGCTCTAAAGTCAACAGAGGCCAAGATGAAGACCAGGAAGTTGACTGAAAAGAAAACAGAGCAATTCAAGGAATTACTCAGAGCTCTAGCACATCAAGAAGTGGAGGAAATAGGTGGAGTTGAAAAAGAATGGCAACATCGCAAAACCGCATGTGTGAGGACTACAGAACAGATATGCAGCCAAGGCAGGTATTGAAATAAGGTACATAAGGAAAGCTGGTGGTGCAATACAGAAATCCAGTCATCAAAAGAAAGGAGGAGTGCAGGAAAAAGTGGGAGATAGAAAAAGCAGTTGTGTACACTTATAAATGTAGATGTTTGAGTGTATACACTGGAAGTCAACACATTTGGGTTATCTGCTGGCAGTAGCCCTCAGTCGGCCTGATTATCAAAGTGTTGGGTCCTGCGTCAATTGCTGTCTCATATTCCATGACGTCAGGTAGTCAGGGGTCTCATATTCCATGACGTCAGGTAGTCAGGGGTATAAAGTATGCAGCTGACGCCATTACATCAGTTTTTCTTGCCCCAGATGTCAGGTGCCCCCCTAATGGGAAGCAATTAAATACATATAAATATAAAAGGTTATACCTCCAACAAAAAAGCAAATACACCAAAAAGCTTTTAAGCATAGTAAAGCAGAGGTATAGCCAAAAGATGTCAGGGGGCTGGAGGGAGGGTAACCAGGACTGCAACAGTGAATACTCGAACATCTACATTTATGGTAAGTGTACACAACTGTACTATGTTCTTCGTGTTTCACTGTTGCAGTCATCGCATTTGGGTAGATTCCCAAAGCTAAGGATGGGAGGAGGAATTTAGATAGCATTAGGACCAGCTATAAAGCCCTGCAAGACTGCAGTGGCAAAGCCAGCTCTGGATTTAGAGAAAATTGGCAAATGGTAGAGCATGGTGAAGGTATGTACAGAACACCAGGTAGCAGCTTCTAGAATGTCTCTGGTAGGGACACCCCTGAGAAAGGCTGTAGAGGTAGATGCCGCCCTGGTTGAATGGGGTCTAATCCCCTGTGGGATAGGTTTTCCATGGTGCTTGTAGCAGAAATGAATGCAATGGCCTATCCATTTAGAAATGATTTGCTTTGAAATAGCCTTTCCCTCTGCCCCTGCAGCAAATGTCACCAGCAGTTGTTCAGATTTCCTTTGAGATACAGTCCTGTCCAAGTAAAATCCAAGTTGTCTGTGCACATCTAAAGAGTGCAGTATCCGTTCCCCTTTATTCTGTGGATTAGAAAAGAAGGCTGGCAAATGAATGGATTGATTAAGAGCCATACTGGATACCACCTTGGGAATGAAGGAGGGATTAGTCCTGAGGGACACCCTGTACGCATGAAAGATGATGAAAGGCTCCACTGCCATAAGGGCCTGTAATTCTGATACCTTTCTTGCTGAAGTGATTGCTAAAATAAAAGCTGTTTTCCAAGAAAGGAATTTTAACCCTGCACTTGCAGCTGGCTCAAAAGGAGGCAGAGTGAGTTTTTCCAATTTAAAGTTAAGGTCCCAGGCTGGAGTTGGGGCTCTTCTGGGTGGTCTTAAGTTTTTGGCCCCTCTGAGAAACTGCCTGAGCAGTGGGTGAGAAAAGAGGGGTGGTTCTGTGTTGTAATGAGCTAAAATGGCTGAGGCGTGAATTTTGATGGAGGAAAAGGAAAGGGCCTTGTGAAGCATCTCAGTTAAGTATTGAAGAATCTGAGGTAAATTAGGCGCTGCTGTGACCATCCCTTGAATCTGGTTACAGGCACAGAATCTTTTCCATTTTTCAGCATAAGATTTTCTAGTACTAGGCCTCCTTGCCTCCAAAATGATATCCAACACTTGTTTACTGAGGGATGGTAATGGAGACATTAGGTAATTAGCCAGGCTGACAGGTTCAATGTTTGAAGCTGGGGGATGCAGAATCTGGCTCTCCTGCTGTAACAGCAGGTTAAGGGTCTGAAGCAGGTGCCACAGGGCTAGCTGTGACACACAGCGCAAGAGGGCGTACCAGTGTTGGCGTAACCAGTCTGGTGCAATTAGTATCATCCTTGGTTTGTCCTGTTTGATCTTTAGTAGTACTTTGGACAGCAGAGACAGAGGAGGAAAGGCATAAAGTGATAAATGTTTCCAGATGAAGAACAGGGCATCCACTTTCCAAGCTTGTTTGTGGGGAGTCCTTGAGCAGAATTTGTCCAATTGGTAGTTCTGGGGGGAGGCAAACAGGTCTATATTTGGGCTTCCCATTTGTTTATCAACATGTTGAAAGTCTTTGGTTCCAATTTTCACTCGTGTGGGTCCATTAGATTTCTGCTTAGTTCATCTACCAGTGTATTTAGTTTTCCTGTCAGGAATTGAGCCTGTAGATGCACCTGGTAGCTCAAGGCTGTGTTCCACAGAGCCATAGCTAGTCTGCAGAGGGGGTAGGAATGGGTACCCCCCTGCTTGTTTATGTACCACATAACAGTGGTGTTGTCCATCTTTACCATTAATTGTCCTGGAAGAATGTGGTCCGTGAAGGCTGTCAGAACATTCTGTACAGCTAACATTTCTTTCTGATTGATATGCATGTGCATTTGACTTGGGTTCCATTTGTCCTGAATGCACTTCCCTGCCAAATGAGTCCCCCATGCATAGTCTGATGTGTTTTTTGTTAGGTTTTGGTCGGCAGGGGGGTAGAGTGAATGGCAGTCCCCTTTTTTGGTGGCAGGCCTCTGCCCACCAAAGGAATTTTAACCATAGGCAAGGTATGATAGGAATCATTGCTTCTAGATACTGAGAATGTTGACACCATAGGCTTTTTAGATACCATTGTAGTTTCCTCATATGCAGTCTTCCATATGGAATTAATAGAATGCACGATGCCATGAACCCCAAGGCTTGCAGTATTTGCCTTACAGATATAGCAGGGTTTTTGTGGCCACTAGTTTGAAGTAAGTTGTCAAATGAATTTGTTTCTCTGGCATGAGGAAAGCCATCTGGGAAGCTGCGTTCAAGCTTGCTCCCAGGAATATAATTTGTTGACAGGGTACCAACTGTGATTTATTTTTGTTTATTATGTACCCCAGACAAGTTAGCACATTTTGTACAAATGCCAGATGATTCAAAAGTATGTCCTGGCTTTCTGCCTGAATTAGACAATCGTCCCGGTATGGGTATATCTGAATATTTCTTTGCCTGCAAAAAGCAATGACTGGTGCTAGGCACTTTGTGTATACCCTGGGTGCAGTAGATAAGCCAAAGGGCAGTGCAGAGAACTGATAGTGCGTGTAGCCTGCTTTGAAGCATAGGTATCTTCTGCAAGATTCCCTGATTGAGATGTGCAGGTAGGCTTCCTTTAAATCCAGTGTTGCCAACCAGACATCTTTGCCTATCATGGGAAGTAACTGGTGAAGAGTTAGCATCCTGAATTTTGGAATCACCAAAAAGGTGTTTAGGATAGAAAGGTCCAGGATAGGATGCCGTAAGTTGTCTTTTCTGGGTACCAGGAAAAGTCTTGAGTAGAAACCTTGTCCCTTTTCCTCCTCTGGTACAGTCTGAAGAGCCTCTAATCTTGAGAGAGAGAGTACTTGCTTTTGAGCCGCTACCCAATGATTTGGGGGTAGATACGGTCAACCGTTTGGGGTTGGTAACATGCGGAAGTGAAATCTGTATCCTTGGGAAACTATGTTTAAAACCCATTTGTCCTGAGTAATGAGTTCCCAGTTGTTTGCTTGCAGATCAATGTTTCCCCCTAAAGGAGCAGTCAGTTGAGAAGTGCTTGGAAGTTTTAAAGTTAAGTCATTGAGACAGCTTACCATAGGGGGGAGTCTTACTACTCCCTGATTTGGAAGTGGGAGACCCCCACTGCTTAGTCCTGTGCATACCCTGGGACTGAAGCTTGGTTGTTCTGCTGGTTCTGGGTTTGAACTGAGAAGGCCTGGAAGACGCAAGAAAGGCCAATTTTTTGAGGGCCAATGCCTACTAAATCTTGGAGGCTGCACTTGAAAGAAATCTTTAACAGTTTGCATAGATTTAGCTTTTTCCTCCATCTTTTTACGAACTTCTTCTGCTTTGTTGCCAAACAGGTGGTCCTAATTTAAGGGAGCATCCAGCAATTTAGTTTTAACATGATCCGGCAAAGATTGCTCCTTAAGCTAAGCATGCCTTCTAAGTACAGACCCAGTGACAGCAGCCCTGCAAGATGCCTCTAGTGAATCAAAACTACATTGCAAAGTATGTTTTCCAACCTGTTCAGCAGAATGTATTAAATCCTGTAAATCCTTATTTCAGCACAATCAGGAATCAACATCATTTTCTGTTTAAGCAATCCAATAATATGCTGCTGATACTTTAACACATGAAACTGGCAATTTAAGGCCCTGATGGCCAAGGTTGCAGAGGTGTACAGCTTCTTACCCCATCTATCCAGGGTCATGGAATCTCTATCAGAGGGGGTAGGATTTTTGGCAGTAGTAGCCTTAATGCCCATTGGGTCCCTGTGAAATGGTCTCAGGATCCGCAGTAGGATTTTAAAAAAGAAACTTGCGAGAATCAGGAACTCTGTAATATCTATCAGGTTTTCTGGGAGCAGGAGGTAAAGAGTCAGGGACCAAGCTAGATTCTAAAAAGGCATCATCAACAATGTCCAGCACAGGAGGGATAGCTAAAGGCCTGTGTTGGGGCAGGAGTAAGAAATTACTAAGCCTATTTTTAGAATCAGAGTAACCCTGGCTTTCCCAGTGAAAATGCTCCCTAAGAGTATGCAAGGTTTCACCAAAAGAAAAATCCTCTGGTGGAGAAGCAGAGGGAATAGAGTCCTCTGCATCAGAATCCTCATAGGTGGATAAGGGTAAATCCTGGTCATCAGAGGAGACAGAAATTTCTGAATCCTGGTCAGAAGTATCACAAACAAATTCAGTCCTAGGTCTCTTAGAGGGGGAAGGTTGGCTTCCCCTGATTAAAGTAATAACGTCTTCAGCCATTCTTATCATTTGTTTTTTAGGCATAGAGGCCTGACCATGCAGTCTGGTCGTTGGTTTCCTAGGCATGGTTCGAGTTTTAAGCCTTGAAGAAGAAGATGGCGCCAGTTTAATATGCAAGTCAGTAGGCCTGAATACACCCTCAGAAGCCGGTGCCTGCACAGTGGCTCTTGACCCATCCAAGGCAGAGACATCCGCAGGTTCCACAGTTGAAGCATCTTGCGGCATACTGGACTCTGAATGGGTCTCAGTAGAGGCCTGCGAATCTGAAGTATTGGATATCTGGGGCTGCAAAAGCGCCTCACTGAGTACCAGCGAACTGGCGACTAGCTTAGGAGAAGTGTCATCGGCAGCTTTGGACCTAGGCGGCCTGTCTCTGTCTTTTTCTTTGCATTTTTTTTGGGAATGTCGTTAGTTGGGTGGTTTACGAAAGATGTATCTGGATAATTGAACCGAGTGCCAAAATATTTAGAAGCGAAAATATACAGACAACGAATAGTTCAAGGTTTAAATAAAGCAAAAAACCGACAGCGAGGCACATTGTGGTCAGGACCTAAGCAAGGAATACAGTATGAATGAAAATCTTTATGAGGTTATTTGCTTTCCACAAGAAATACAATTATTGACTTTTACTGACATCGGTTTAGAGCAAGAAAAGGTTTGCCCAATGGGGTACTTAGCTTTAGTTGAAGACTTCGGTTCTGAAACTCGAAAATGAAAATTTCAGGAGTCGGCCGACCGGCACTTGCGAAATGTTTCTGCTTCAGGCACCGCATAGCAAGAAAGACTGATGTAATGGCATCGGCTGCATGCTATATACCCCTGACTACCTGAAGTCATGGAAGATGAGACAGCAACCGACGCAGAACCCAAGACTTTGATAATCAGGCTGACTGAGTGTTACTGCAAGCAGATAACCCAAATGTGATGACTGCAACAGTGAAACACAAAGAACATCTTGGACCAGGCTAAGAAAAAATACTGGTTGGCTAACAAACCACTAAGAAAGGAGTTGCAATAGCAAATAATAAGGCATTAGAGGCACTCTTGACAGCTTCTGGAAAGCGAGTCAATAGATGGCACAACAAAACTATATCAAGTTGCAAGGCAATAACACAAAGATAAAAAAGACCACCTTCTTAAGGGATGCCAGCAACAACATGCTCACCAGTCCACAGGACTTCAAAGGCAGGTGGAAGGAGTACTTCCAGCAACTTATGAATGAAGAAAACTCCACAGAAGCTGTACTGCCCCAGACACAACCCACCATGACAGAAGAGGAGGTACTCACCATAGAAGAAGTAAGAACAGTACAAAGGAAAATTAAGTCAGGAAAAGCAGCAGACTCAGATGAGGTGACAGCAGATATGATAAAGATGCTGAATGAAACAGAGGCGAAATGGCTCCTGAGGAGAATCATAGCAGTGCGGAGAGAAAGGTGCACCCCAGATAACTGCAGAATAAGCATACTAGTGCCAGTGTTCAAGAACAAAGGGGACATTCACAACTGTGGGCAGTACAGAGGTATCAAATACCTGTCAAAATGCATGAAAGTCCTGGAAAGGGGGATTGTTTATTTTTATTTATTTATTTTAATTAACATTTGTTGACTGGGAAAGTCTGGCTAGAACAGAGCCTATTTTCAGCGGAGGCCTGTGGGAGGAAACAGAAGTATCCGGAGGAAACCCACGCGAACGCAGGGAGGACATGCAGACTCTGCACAGAAGGCACCCCAGCCAAGAAGCGAACCTGACAACTTCTTGCTGTGAGGTGACGATGTTAATCTCTGCACCACTGCACCATCCTCACTGTTAAATGAATATGCACAGTAGTACAAAGACAGACAGGAGATAAGCAGTTTGGATCCCGATCAGGATGCCAGCACAACTGACTCAATGTTTTCAGTAAGAGAGATAATTGAGAAGAAGCTACAGGTGAATAAAGAGTCCAACTGGGCATTCTTAGACTTGGAGAAAGCATGTGACAAGGTGTCAAGAAAGTTGATTTGGGCATTCCTTCATAGTCTCGCATTACCAGAAACATTCATAGAATTGTGTGTGTGTGTGTATATATATATATATATATATTTTGCAAGGCTTTGGAGCGGATTATCATAGACCTCATTAACAAGGACACTGGCAACCTCCAAACACTCGATCAAACACAGTCAGGTTTCATCAAGGGGAGGTCATGCCTGTTAAATCTGATCGACTTCTTTGAGTCAATCACCAAAGCCATGGGCAAGGGGAAGATGGTGCACACTGCCTACTTTGACCTGGCCAAAGTCTTTGATACTATTCTCCACTACGGTATAACAGACAACCAGGCATCAATCCATATGTTACCAGATGGGTAGCAAACTGGCTCACTAATAAAACCAAACACACCAAACCTCTCACGTGGAGCGATGCACGGCCAACCAAACTACGCAAATTACACAACGGCCAGCAAGTTCTGTTCCAAAAGCATTTTATTAAAGAATATACATAGGATATAAGAATATATCCTGCTCCAAACCGGTTTCGGTTACCCTTCTTCAGTGGAGCTGAAAAATGTGAAAAAAGCCAAGCACAACATCTGATTCCCTTTTATAGTGTCAGTCAACACAATAAACCAATCAAAATTCAAACACAAGTTCTTAATATTGAATGGGACCAGCACCCCATATTGTAAAAAAAACAATTGTTATATAAACAAATATGGGCCTAGCACAATAACATACATGTATACATCAAAAATAATGTATGTAGACCTAAATCAAAAATCAAAATTAAAATAAAAAATAAAAATAAAATGTACAGAAATATCAATCACATTGTCAGACTCAAATATGAATATATAGAGCAAAATAATTACTGATGTATTTCATAAACGGCAAAAAGTTCTACATAAATATAACATTGATAAGTTGTTATATAATATTCTGGTATTATATAAGATCATATCTATCATAATAATGCAGGGATATATATCACAAAAAATGTACTATAGATGATCATTAATACCTGGGAATAATGCACCCAAATGTATGATCCAATATTTCTCTTTTTGTGTCAAAATATTTTCCCAACCTTGTTGATGACTCCTATCACCAACAATCCTGTCAATAATAGTGAACTTGAATTTTGCCGTAGGATGTTTCACAGTATGTAAATATAGGGCATTAGTAGACTTTTTATTTTTAATGTTACTCCTATGTTCCCCAATTCTGATTCTAAGAGGCCTGGAGGTCTTGCCCACATAAAATGCAGAGCATTGACAGGTGGCAAGATATATCACCCAACTCATCGAGCAATCAGGTTATTAGAGGAGTGGTGGAGAGAAATTGGAATATCTTGATGGCTAATGACATTCTTAGACAACACCTTGGGACACGTTGTCAATTTTCTTATAGAAAGGGCAAGACTTTAGGCTCTATGTTTTCACATTTCAAACATCATGGCAGTGGAGGGGCACGGTATAAACAGCTCACCATTATGGGCAAAGAACTGATTGGCACTTTTCCTTGTGGACATTGTACGTCCTGTTTGGATATTAACAAATCCAAATCTTTCAGTAGTGCCAAAGTCTATTTTTTGGTAATTGCTCGATGAGTTGGGTGATATATCTTGCCACCTGTCAATGCTCTGCATTTTATGTGGGCAAGACCTCCAGGCCTCTTAGAATCAGAATTGGGGAACATAGGAGTAACATTAAAAATAAAAAGTCTACTAATGCCCTATATTTACATACTGTGAAACATCCTACGGCAAAATTCAAGTTCACTATTATTGACAGGATTGTTGGTGATAGGAGTCATCAACAAGGTTGGGAAAATATTTTGACACAAAAAGAGAAATATTGGATCATACATTTGGGTGCATTATTCCCGCCAGGTATTAATGATCATCTATAGTACATTTTTTGTGATATATATCCCTGCATTATTATGATAGATATGATCTTATATAATACCAGAATATTATATAACAACTTATCAATGTTATATTTATGTAGAACTTTTTGCCGTTTATGAAATACATCAGTAATTATTTTGCTCTATATATTCATATTTGAGTCTGACAATGTGATTGATATTTCTGTACATTTTATTTTTATTTTTTATTTTAATTTTGATTTTTGATTTAGGTCTACATACATTATTTTTGATGTATACATGTATGTTATTGTGCTAGGCCCATATTTGTTTATATAACAATTGGTTTTTTTACTATATGGGGTGCTGGTCCCATTCAATATTAAGAACTTGTGTTTGAATTTTGATTGATTTATTGTGTTGACTGACACTATAAAAGGGAATCAGATGTTGTGCTTGGCTTTTTTCACATTTTTCAGCTCCACTGAAGAAGGGTAACCGAAACCGGTTTGGAGCAGGATATATTCTTATATCCTATGTATATTCTTTAATAAAATGCTTTTGGAACAGAACTTGCTGGCCGTTGTGTAATTTGCGTAGTTTGGTTGGCCGTGCATCGCTCCACGTGAGAGGTTTGGTGTGTTTGGTTGTTGCTTGTACCTCTCTGGGAGCCATCTTGTTCCAGTCGAATGTGGGAGAAGACTCATCACCTGGAGGAGGCTTTTTACTAACTATAGAAGCCAACGGATGTCTGTTTTTTTCCTTTCTTCTATGTATGGTCAGTACTTTGATAAACCAGTGCTCCGGTTGCGGATTACCTATTGGATTATATGCAAGTTTGGTGTTTTGGAACATCGTTTTTTGATACATCACAAAGTCCAATTAGAAGCAAGTTTCGGCTCGTTTTTGTGGATCCAATAAGGCATTTACATCATGTGGAACTTATAATGTAGACGAAATTTTTGGTTTATGTCAGACATTATTTCTACTTCTATCTGATGGTTTCTAGGAACATTGTATGGAGGAATATTGGTTATCCTTTCGTTCAGGTACTGTTTACTAAAGAATATTAGGCCGTCAACATTTATTGGAACTATCGTGGACATTTTTGCATATTGAGAGGGTCGGCGTATGGAATGTGTTGAATGGAGCACAGGGACATTATGAATGTATTATGGACATTATTTTGACTTTTATTTTGTCTTTGTAAACCATTGTATTATAACCTTTTTGGGCTTTCAGTTCTATGTCCTGTGATACGGAAGCATGAGGGGCGTTACGGATTAACAACAACGATTCCTTTTGACTTGTATATTGCATTTCCAATTGGTCTAGTTACTAGGTTGTGCACATTATTAAGTGTTAATGTTTTTCATTGTATTTAAACATTTATGTGTGTGCAATGTAATTTAGAATGCCTTTTGGGTTTAAGTAACTTTTTCTGGCCTAAGAATTTATATATTATTCTAGGACCGAATATATGTATGGTGACGTATATTGTCTTTATATACAAATTAGGTATTCTGGGGTTACATTTGTAAGTCTGTATGGGGTTTATTAATGTTTGTGTTTTCTATACTAGGCGCAAGTGTTTTGGTATATTTTTTTGTACTCATTTGAGTACAAGGTAGCGTGGCGAGTGTGCTTCTGTTGCCGCTATATTTCTAGACGTAGCCAGATATTTATATGATGGTAGTTGGTCGAAGTGGCATATTGTTTGATTATACAAGTTTTGTTATAATCTACCATCTGATTTGCACTTAATGATTTTGGGTTTATGATATACCCTGAATTGTGTTGACATATGGTGTGATTATGTCGGGACCATCTAGGGTATTTCATACGAATTTATAGTACCCAGTTTTAGACCATTTATTCACTAGTGCATTTTCCTATGGGATGTGTTAAAGTACTGGTGTATGAAAAACGGTGGGCTTGAACTAAAGGTTATAATTTTGTCTACACAATCATAAGCTTATGTTTGGGGGTATTTTTGTACTCTCTTGGCATTATTTTATGATTTGTTAACTAGTGTTTGAGAATCGACTGGTTTGTGGCTCTTTAATTTGTAAATTGTCCACATCATATCGGATAGATTTTTTGTGATATTTAAGTGATTGTTTGGACTATGATGATGCCAGATAGTTGGATTTCTATTTTGGTATGGTCCAAAGGCCCTTTAGCTATATGGTAATATAAGGATTTATATTTTTTGATACACAGTATAGGGAAATATTACCCATATATGGTGTGTCATATATATGGGATTAGATTATGGATATGTAGGTATGATGCTGGATAGAATATCATATAGGTATTTTTTATGCCTTTTGATTTCTATGGTATTTATAAAAATGATTTCTAAATATTGGTATAATACACTATTATTAGTCTTATTATAAATATTAGGATATAAGACTGTGTTTTTTTCACTAGATACCAATATTTTGGATCTTTTGCATTACCTATATTCAGTTGTTTATTTTGTTAAATACTCATACTCTGTTTTTATAAACTATCAGATAGGAGTTGTTATTTGAGTTTTTGAACTGTACCTATTTATCAGTCATTTGGTTATTGTGATATAAGACTGTATCTTTTTCAACTAGACATTTATATCTTGAACACCTTTTGTATTATTTACATTTTGTAGGTTTGAGATTGTTTATCTTGCTAACGTTTAGACTATGTTCCTAAAAACAATTTGATTGGATTTGTCATGCAATTTTTGAACTGAATCTACTCATTAGTTATTATTATTATTCATCTATTGGCCATTTTTTAGGTCCTAATAAGGTTCTTTATTTTCCTTGGATTTTGTGTCATTTGGTCAACATTGGTTAGCTGGACTTAGTGTTGCTGGTGTTTCCCTGAGTTACTGGTATTCATACACGTAATAGATTCCATTATTATTGGATACAATTTATTCCTGCCTGTTTTTGGCAGAGGTTATTTGAGGTTTTTTCCAATTTTGGCACCACGTTCTTCCCTTTTTGGTCTTGCTGGGACAGTTATTATGAATCTGGACAGTATATTGCAGGGTATGTGTGCTGATAGAGAAGATATCCAGGTCTTTGGACTGGAATCTATCTCAAGCAACAGTTCTATGGATCAACAGACCACTCTTTCTAGTGATGGATGCCAATTTGCATTTTGTAATTTGGAAAAAGCCCTTAAGGGGCTGAGAGCAAATATTTGGCATCTACGCCTTTTTAAGGCCTATTTACATAAAAAATTAGTACCACGTGGACTTAGAATTAAGCTAAAGCCCATGGTCAGCAGATCTGAAGAGAGGCTGACCAATGAGTGGTTTGAGGCAGTTCAAGAGGGATCCTTGAAGTTTGTACAAATATTGACAGATTATTATGAAAGGACAATAGACTCAAATATTGTTGAGATTAAAGAGTTAAGCAGTATTTGTAAACAATTTGAATCCAACACTAATTTATGCGTTGGTTGCCAATTTATCAAAAGAATTGACCCAGTATGACAAATTGACGAAAGAGAAAAGTTAAAAATTTCATAGGGACGTTAATGATTATGCCAGGGGCGTCCTTTGAGCTTCAGAAATCAGTGAGATTCAAAGATATGTCTGTGGGTAAGAGTGGTGCCAGAACTAGGAAACGACCTAGACCAATTCTTAAAAATAAGGAACAGACATATACCAGCACCTCGGGTGATGAGTCTTCCCCCACTGATAGTGAGGGGATTACCTCTGACCTCTCACCTTATAAAAAAAGAAGTAATATACCTACCCCTTTTGGGGTAAGAAGAAACGACGCGGGGGGAGGAAACACCGTAATAGGTTCAGATCTGGAATCAATGGATGGAATAGTGCAAGCTCTTCTAAAATAGATGTAACTACTTCCAAGATAGATGAAACTACTTTTCAAAATGTGCTTAATCTGTCTAAGGTTGAATTAACATTGGAACAAGAAAAAATACTGAATAAAGGTTTAGGGTTTGTACCCGGATTTTTTTGTGATCAATATCAAACTGTAAATGATATTTTGGAATTTTGCCGTCGTTTAAACCTTAAGATATTTTTTTCAGATCAGACAAATAATACAGCTCAAAGATCTACTGAATTTAGGTTTCTCAAATCTACATTTCTACCTCCTGCTAATATGCATGTTACAGCCTTTCAACAGGCAGTACTTAGGGATTTACATTTTCCGCCATATGGTTTCAACATTATGTCAGACAATATTCAGCATACTGAAAGACAGGCACTTGAGGAATTAAAAAATAACAATGACATTGCCATTGTCAGGGCTGATAAAGGTGGGGCAGTAGTGGTTTTGGATATGGATTATTATACACAGGAAGGATTAAGACAATTATCAGACCATAAATGTTATAGGAAAATGGACATTGATCCTACCACTACTTTTAAAAGGAGATTGATGAGTTCCTGAGTAGTGCAGTTGAAAATGGTATTTTGTCCAATACTATTGTTAAACATTTGACAGTTAAGGATCCTAATAAACAGATACTTTATCTATTGCCTAAAATACACAAATCCCTGACTTCCCCACCTGGCCGTCCGATTGTGTCTGGTCATGGTTCTTTGACGGAACCACTTTCAGTGTTTTTGACTGAATATTTAAAACCTTTGTTAACTCAGGTAAGAGCTAGAATTAAGGATACTACACAGTTTTTACAAATCATAGCAGAGATGGAACTTGAACCAAATTGGCTACTTTGTACTTTGGATGTAAAATCTTTATACGAGTATTCCCCATTGGGCGGGCCTTCAAGCATTACAATACTGGCTTGAGAAATCCAATTTATATCGGCCTGGATTTAATACACTTTTGATCTGTATGTGTGAGCATGTTTTGAATAAAAATGTATTCTTTTTTCAAGGTGACTGCTATTGGCAGTTACAAGGCACTGCTATGGGTGCATCTTTTGCACCCATATATGAGATCTATTCATGGCGTACTTAGAAGAATACTTAATTTATGATACATCTCACAATATTTACATCGTAGAAATAGATATCTGGCGCAGATATCTTGATGATTGTTGGATGGTGTGGCGGGCGGATGCGGAATATCTTAAAGAATTTGTGGACTACCTCAATAGTAACCCTTGGGGCATCGAATTTACTATTAATAGCAGCAGGTCCAATATTGAATTCTTGGATGTTAGTGTATATAGGAAGCCAGATAACACGCTAGGCACAAAAATATATAGGAAATATCCCGAATATAATACACTGCTACATGCCTCGAGCATGCACCCCCGCCACACTGTCCGGAACATCCCCAAATCTCAATTCTGCCGTATCAAAAGAATTAATTCCAGTCAGGAAGACTATGAGATAGCCAGTTTGGATCTTTTTAATAGATTCTATGATAGAGGGTATGCTGTGTTTGATATCAAATCTGCTAAATATTGGTCAGACAAAAAAACTAGGGACCAGCTTTTACAATATCAGGACCATCATCAAGATAAAAAAGGGGATGAGGTCTTGAGATTGGTTACTACATATGGCAGGAATAATCAGGTTATTAGAGGAGTGGTGGAGAGAAATTGGAATATCTTGATGGCTAATGACATTCTTAGACAACACCTTGGGACACGTTGTCAATTTTCTTATAGAAAGGGCAGGACTTTAGGCTCTATGTTTTCACATTTCAAACATCATGGCAGTGGAGGCACGGTATAAACAGCTCACCATTATGGGCAAAGAACTGATTGGCACTTTTCCTTGTGGACATTGTACGTCCTGTTTGGATATTAACAAATCCAAATCTTTCAGTAGTGCCAACACTAGTAAAGTCTATGACTTAAAATTTTTGGTAATTGCTCGATGAGTTGGGTGATATATCTTGCCACCTGTCAATGCTCTGCATTTTATGTGGGCAAGACCTCCAGGCCTCTTAGAATCAGAATTGGGGAACATAGGAGTAACATTAAAAATAAAAAGTCTACTAATGCCCTATATTTACATACTGTGAAACATCCTACGGCAAAATTCAAGTTCACTATTATTGACAGGATTGTTGGTGATAGGAGTCATCAACAAGGTTGGGAAAATATTTTGACACAAAAAGAGAAATATTGGATCATACATTTGGGTGCATTATTCCGCCAGGTATTAATGATCATCTATAGTACATTTTTTGTGATATATATCCCTGCATTATTATGATAGATATGATCTTATATAATACCAGAATATTATATAACAACTTATCAATGTTATATTTATGTAGAACTTTTTGCCGTTTATGAAATACATCAGTAATTATTTTGCTCTATATATTCATATTTGAGTCTGACAATGTGATTGATATTTCTGTACATTTTATTTTTATTTTTTATTTTAATTTTGATTTTTGATTTAGGTCTACATACATTATTTTTGATGTATACATGTATGTTATTGTGCTAGGCCCATATTTGTTTATATAACAATTGGTTTTTTTACAATATGGGGTGCTGGTCCCATTCAATATTAAGAACTTGTGTTTGAATTTTGATTGGTTTATTGTGTTGACTGACACTATAAAAGGGAATCAGATGTTGTGCTTGGCTTTTTTCACATTTTTCAGCTCCACTGAAGAAGGGTAACCGAAACCGGTTTGGAGCAGGATATATTCTTATATCCTATGTATATTCTTTAATAAAATGCTTTTGGAACAGAACTTGCTGGCCGTTGTGTAATTCACTAATAAAACCCACTTAGTCAAACTAGGGGAAGCCACCTCAAGTAGTAAACCCATAACGAGTGGTGTAGCCCAAGGATCGGTCTTGGGGCCTCTGTTGTTTGAGATATACTTTTCTGAGGTGCAGGCCAAAACCAGTGAGCTACAGCTGACAAAGACTGCAGATGGCTACAAGCTGGGTGCTGTCATCAATTCCCCTAGTGATGTGGACATCCTCCAAGAGGGTCTCAACCAAATAAATGAGTGGTGCCAGAAACGGCCTCAAACTGAATGCCAAAAAATACATCATCATCCCCTTTGGGGAGAGTGACTTCCCCACAAATTATCACAATAACAACAAGGTCCTAAGTACGCAATCAGTCGTGAGGGACTTGGGCACCCAGGTTGATAGCAAACTAATTTTTGACCACCATAGCTGTGCAGAAACCTTTCTATATGGCCCACCTCATTAGTAAGGGTATCTCATCCAGGGACAAGGAGGTCATAATATCCCTGTATTCTTCCCTTATAAAACCATTATTGAGTACAATGCCCCTTTCAGCATGTACCTCAAAAAGCACATGCAGCAGCTAGAGAGATCACAGAGGTTCCTTGCCAGGAGAATCCAGGGCCTCAAGCATTTACCCTACACAGACAGGCTAAAAGCCCTGTCTCTCTACTCAGTCTCATACAGACTCCTCAGAGGTGACCTCTGTCTGGCATACAAAGCAATCTCAGACACTGCCTTGATGGAACTGCTGTATATCCGCAAGTCAAGCTCCACTGGAATAACCAAGCACCACCTCTGCCTCGTCTATGACAACAACAGGATTTGTTAACGGGACAGATTTGTGTCCCAGAGACGACGACTCCTGCGCAACAAGACTCCCTCTCCACATCAAACGGAATACCTCATTAACCATTTTTAAGTGCAACCTGGATAACTGGATGGGAACAGAAAATACACCCATGGGATTCCACCTGTGTCCCTGCTGGACAGGGGCATCGGGTGCTGAATTGTCGGAACATGGGCTAAATTCTTGGCTAGGCTTGTAAGGGCCTCAGGGCCTAGTAAAGTACAGTTTTGTACCTACCATAAATGTAGATGTCCGATAGGTATACATCTGCAGTCATCACATATGGGTTGTCCTCCCTCAGGCAGCCCTTCAGTCGGCCGGATTCCAAAGTCTGGGTCCGGCGTCGGCTGATGTCGCCCTTTCCCGGCGTCAGAGCCTGGGGTATAAAAGCGTCAGCCGACGCCATCTTCCTCAGTGTTTCTTGCCCCAGATGCCAGGTGCCCTCAAAGGAAGGCTAAATTTGGAGAAATGCAATAAATTCCAAACATGTACAGAAATATATAAGTATATATATATATATATATATATATATATATATATACATATACATATATATGCATATATATACATATATATATATATATATATATATATAAAACAAATATGCCATAATAGATAACCCCAGCTAGCTATGAGAGGGAAAAAGTACCCAATAAATACCAAAGTGGGGAAGGAGGGAGGGTAAACCTGACTGCAGATGCATACCTATCGGACATCTACATTTATGGTAGGTACAAAACTGTACTATGTCCTTCAAGGATGCATCTGCAGTCATCACATATGGGTAGAATACCATAGCCAATCTGGGGGTGGAGGATCTATGTAAAGGATGGTGTAGCTAAAATGCCCTGCAGGACTGCCGTAGCAAAGCCTGCTCTGGATCTGGAATATAAAGGTAAATTGTAATGCTTGGAAAATGTATGCACGGAGCCCCATGTAGCAGCTTCTAAAATGTCCTTGGTAGCCACCCCTCTTAAGAAGGCTGTGGAGGTGGCTGTGGCTCTGGTGGAATGAGGTCTAATGTTAGCTGGCACAGTTTTTCCATGAAAGGAATAACAAAAACGAATGCAATTCCCTATCCATTTTGAAATTGTCTGTTTGGAAATCGCTTTTCCTTGTGCACCAGCAGCATATGCTACCAACAGCTGGTCAGTTTTTCTGTAGCTTTTAGTTCTGTCCAAGTAGTAGCGTAACTGTCTGTGTATGTCCAGGGTATGCAGAAGTTTCTCCCCTTTGTTTTGTGGATTTGGAAAGAAGGTAGGCAGGTGAATAGCTTGGTTTAATGAGACCCTGGATACCACCTTTGGCATAAATGAAGGATTGGTTCTCAATGAGACTCTGTCCTGATGAAAAATAAGAAATGGCTGTACTGCCATGAGGGCCTGTAACTCAGATACTCTTCTTGCTGAGGTTATGGCCAGAAGGAAGGCGGTCTTCCAAGAAAGCAACTGTAGTTCTGCAGATGCTGCTGGTTCAAAGGGAGGCAGAGTTAGTTTTTCTAACACGAAGTTAAGGTCCCAAGTAGGCACTGGAGGTTTCCTTGGAGGATTGATGTTTTTAATTCCTCTTAGAAACTGTCTTAGGAGAGGATGAGAAAAGACAGGTGGATCAGTATTGTACTCTGCCGAAATTGCTGAAGCATGAATTTTAATGGAAGAGTAAGACAGGCCATTGTGGAGCATTTCTGCCAAGTATTCCAGGATATGTGCCATGTTCATCACTGTTGCATCTAGGCCCTTTGTGGTGCTCCAAGTGTGAAATCTGTTCCATTTTGCTGAATATGCCTTTCTTGTGGAAGGCCGGCGAGCTTCCATGATGATATCCTTCACTCTCTTGGATAGCTTATCCTGAGGAGGAGTCAAGGTATTTTCCAGGCTGTTAGTTGCAACGTTTTCAGGTTGGAATGCAGAGTTTTGTAATTGTGCTGTGTCAGAAGAAGTGGCCATTGAGGAAGAGGCCATGGTTTCGTGTGTGACATGCTCTTTAACAGTGGGTACCAGTGCTGTCTTGGCCAGTCCGGAGCTATCAGAATCACTTCTGGCTGCTCTGTCCTGATCTTCAGTAAGACCTTGGTCATTAATGGAAGAGGTGGAAATGCATACACTGTTAGAGTTCTCCAGCTGAAAGATAGGGCGTCCACTTTCCATGCTTGTGGGTGGTATGTCCTTGAGCAGAATTTCTTCAGCTGATGATTGTGGGGGGGAGGCAAAAAGATCTATGTCTGGCCTTCCCCATGATTGTGTTATCTGTAGGAAGATGTCTGGGTGCAGCATCCATTCGTGTGCATCCATGATATTTCTGCTTAAGCTGTCCGCCAGTATATTGTCTTTTCCTGGCACAAACTGGGATTGCAGGTCTATATTGAGTTTCAAGGAAAGTTCCCATAGATTCATTGCCAGTCTGCAAAGAGGGTAGGAATGGGTGCCTCCTTGCTTGTTTATGTACCACATAACTGTGGTGTTGTCTGTCCTTATTAGCAGGTGGCCTTGATGCAGAAAGAGTTTGAAGGCCTCGATTGCATGTATCACTGCCAGCATTTCCTTTTGGTTTATGTGCATGCGTAGCTTCTTTTGCGACCATAGTCCTTGAATACATCTGCCCTCCATGTGTGCTCCCCAACCGAGGTCTGAAGCGTCCGTTGTAATGGTTTGGGTGGCTATTGGCTTGCTGAAGGGCAGACCCCTGTTTGACTGGCTTGCCTGAGCCCACCACAGAAATTCCTTTTGGAGGCATGGAATGAGTGGGATCAAAGTTTCTAAGCTGTGACTGTGCTGAGTCCATAAACTCCTTAGGTACCATTGTAGTTTCCTCATATGCAGCCTTGCTTGTGGAATCAGAAGAATGCAAGATGCCATGTAACCCAGGGCCTGCAGGATTTTCCTTGCAGTCAGCTGAGTTTGTCTTGTCAGATTCTTGAAGTAATCCGGTAGTTGTCTTTGTTTTTCTTCTGTGAGAAAAGTCATTTGGGTGGTTGTGTCTAGATCCGCACCCAGAAAAGTTATTCTTTAGGATGGAACAAGTCTTGATTTGTGAATGTTGACTGTATATCCCAAGGCCTGCAGTAAGTGGATGGCATAATTCAAATCCTTTACCAATGTTTGTTGGCTGTCCGCTTGTATAAGGCAGTCGTCCAGATATGGGTATATTTGAATCCCCTGAAGTCTGCAGTGTGCAATTACTGATGCCAGGCATTTCATGAATACTCTGGGCGCAGTAGATAAGCCAAAGGGCAATGCTGAGAATTGATAATGCTCTGAACCTGCAAGAAATCTGAGGTGTCTTCTGCAACTTTGTCTGATAGGGACATGCAGGTATGTCTCCTTGAGGTCTAGAGTCACCAGCCAAGACCCCTTGCCCAGCATGGGAAGGAGTTGCTGTAGAGTCAGCATTTTGAATTTTGGCACAATGAGATAAGTATTCAGTGCGGACAAGTCGAGAATAGGCCTCCATTGATTTTCTTTTCTTGGAACAAGGAATAGTCTGGAATAAAATCCTTGGCCTCGTTCTGAAAGAGGAACCTTCTCTATAGCTTTCATTTGCATTAAGTTGGAGAATTGTTTCAAAGCCTCTGCCCTTTGATTTGGTGGCAGGTCTGGCATGCCTTTTATTTTTGGCAATGTGTGAAAATGGAACCTGTATCCTCTGTCTATTATTTGCAGTGTCCATTTGTCTCTTGTAATACTGTGCCAATTTTCTGAGAATAAAGAAAGCTTTCCGCCCAAAGGTGCTTCTAATTGAGCCCTGGTTGGCGGAGTCAAAGCAAAGTCATTGAGTCTGTCCTTGTGCAGCAGTTGTAGGTCCTGCACTACCTCTCTGGTTGGGAGGCTGCCATTGACGTCCTCTGTAGGAGCCTCTAGCTTGCCCTCTACCTCTGGCATGCCTGTTCTTGCCTCTCTGAAATCTTTCTGTGTCCGGAAAGGACCAATTCTTGGTAGGCCAATTTCTGCTGAATCTTGCTGGTTGGACTTGTAGAAAATCTTTGACTGTTTGTACAGATTTTGCCTTTTCCTCAAATTTCTTTAAGACCTCCTGAGCAGTGGAGCCAAATAACTTTTGCTTTTCCAGTGGAGCATCCAGAAGCTTAGCTTTAACATGATCTGGCAGAGATTGTTCCTTCAGCCAAGCATACCTATGTATGACTGCACCTGTCATAGCTGACCTACATGAAGCTTCCAATGCATCATAACCACACTGTAAGAAATGGTTGCTAACCTGCTGGGAGTTATGTACCAGATCCTGAAGTGATTTGCGATCTAGGGGTTCAGGTGAAGACAGTTTCTTATGCAATTCATCTAACAAATACTCTTGGTACTGTATCATATGAAATTGCCAATTTAATCCCTCATAGAAAGAGTAGCAGAAGTATACACTTTTTTACCCCATCTCTCTAAAGCCCTGGACTCCCTTTCAGAGGGGAGTGGATTTTTAGTAGTGGCACCTGCAACCCCTTTAGGGCCCTGGGAAATAGTTTCTGGATCAGCAGAGTGGGCCTTGTAAAGAAAAAGATGCGAGTCCGGGACCCTGTAGTTCCTATCGGGCTTGACAGGGGCCGGAGGAAGAGTGTCAGGGGTTATGCTAGACTCAGAGTACACATCATCAATGACATTCAAAACAGGAGGAATAGCCAAAGGTCTATGCTGAGGTAAATGCAGAAAAGTTCGTAATCTTTTCCTGGAATCAGAGAATTCCTGGCCCTGCCATTTGAAATGCTCTCTCATAGTGTGAAGGGTCTCCCCGAAGGATAGTTCTTCAGGAGGGGAGGCCGAGGGGATTCCTCTGCATCAGAATCCTCGTAGGCCGAAAAAGCCTCCTCCTGGTAGTCCGAGAGAGCACAGCCATCAGAGGCCTCCTCTGAGGAGTGGGGATCAGAGGGCTCAACCCTCGGCCTTTTGTCTAGAGGAGGTTGAGAGCCCCTGTCTGGATGGGGTTGAGAGCCCCTAATCAAGGAAATAAGGTCCTCTGCTAAGGTTAGAATCTGTGAACTTGTAGAGGGTCCCTGAGGAGTAACCCTGGGAGGCATAGCTTTTGTATGTTTAGCAGCTTTAGCCCTGGTGAATGCCTTTATGGACATGGATGCAGGAGGCCTAGCTGCACCACGTGCTGGTGTAGTTTTGTCTAGAGGAATGGTGTCGGAAGTTTCCAAGACACCAGTTTCTGAAGGAAATTCAATAACCGACTCAGCAGGGGCCTCCGGGGCCGAGGTTGTTGGTTGAGCGGTTTCAGGGGTCAGAAGCCGAAACCGCGGCCCACGTGTGTCGGTCCTTGTCCTTCCGTTTCTTTATTAAATGTGAAGTCGGAGTCTCCGATGGCATATTGTATGAAAAACTAGCCCCAAAAAATTCCTCTGCAAACTCCGCCCGACGTCTAAGAGTCGGTTGAAGGAAGCACAGGCTGAACAGGCAGAGACGTCGTGGTCTGGGCCTAGGCAGGGAAGGCAGTAAGAGTGGAAATCCTTATGAGGTATTTGTTTCCCACAAGTTAAGCAATTATTAACTTTATCTGACATCGGCTGAGGCAATAAAGAGTCCCCAACGGGGTACTTAGCTTTTGAAGTCTTCGGTAGCTGAATTACAGCAGCTGGCCGACCGGCACTTGCGAACTGCTTCTGCTTCGGGCACCACGCAGCAAGAAAGACTGAGGAAGATGGCGTCGGCTGACGCTTTTATACCCCAGGTGCTCTGACGTCGGGGAAAGGGCGACATCAGCCAACGCCGGACCCAGACTTTGGAATCCGGCCGACCAAAGGGCTGCCTGAGGCAGGACAACCCATATGTGATGACTGCAGATGCATCCTTGAAGGACATCTTTCTATGATCCTATAAGGGCTGCAGCAAACTGGCACAGAGTGTTAGGTGTAGTATATGACAGAAGAATGCCAAATAAACATTTGAAGCTTAAAATGTACCAAACTGTGTGACCAGTACTACTGTATAGTACAGAAACCTATGTAGTAAAAGTGGAACAGCTGAGGAAATGAGGGCATAAGAGCAGAAGCCAAAGTAGCTCCATTTGCAGAAAAGGCCAAAGAGAGCAGATTGCTGTGGTTCAGGCACATAAGCAGAAAATCAGAAGGCAATCTGATGAAGATTTGGGGGAGAGAGGAAGAAAGCAGGAGAGTGGCATTCACTAGACAGAGATGTCGACAGTTGATACAATACCCCATCCTCACGCAGAAAATAGGAAAAAGGGGGGTTTTGATGATGGGGAAACTGTAGTAGCACCTCTGTTTCCAGTGTGATGAACTTTTCCAGCCACTGTCATTCCTTCAGCTGCATGACAAGATGTGTACATGTGTATCAATGCCTGTGCACATGACTTTCCATACCAGCCAAGTAACTCAGTACTGTCCAGAGCTCTCTTACAGTGGAAACAGCCCTGCTTGCTGCTATAACACTATGGGTACATTAACTATGTCTGCTGTCCCATTAACATATTCCATGACCAGTGTACTAGATGCCCCACATCTCCTGTAGCACATCATGCTATTCATCTGCATATGGAACTGTGCTGCAACACCTATGCAGCAGTAAAGAGACCACACCTGACCATGTTCTCTGTGCCCTGCCATGATGAGCCCTAGAGGGAGTGCAACCTGTTATGCCCTATCCACTGTATCTTATCTGACTGAGCCAGCCTTAGCCTGTCAGTCTTCTGTCATGCCCCATGCAGCCTCACCCCACACTTTCCACTGCACTGTTACGCTGCCTATCACTTCCATGCAACCTTGTGAGGTCAAGGCAATCCTGAGGTGCATTACCAGTAGTCCTGCCTACTTTCAATTGACCTAAAAATCCAATAGCTACGATATTCCAGTTCTCTAAGTTGCTTGACATATTGCAGTTTCTCACAAAATGGTGAAAAATGTTTTTATTGCGCTAAAATGAGAGTCACTGCACAATGATTAAGCTAATAAAGTAATTTAATGCAACCATCCCTGAAAGATGCCTATAACATGATGCATTAACATGCCTTAGTCTATACTATGAGGCTCATGCCCATTCATTACTGGGCTGGGAGGTAATATGTGGTGTGCATGTGTACATTGCCACTGCAAAGTCGGGTCATATTAATGTCATTTTTCATCACACTAATGACCATGTGCATCACGTTCCCATGCTTCCAACTGATGGGCATTATGTAGTATCCACTGCATATAGTTGTGCACAGCAGGCTTCCATTTCTTCCACTGGATTAGATCTACACAGTGGATATGGCCTCAGCTGCCAAAGACGGTCAGTGTACACACCTGATGATATGGTAGGTGAAAAAATATTTTACACTCACTGTTGCACTGGCAGGGCTTGCTGGAAGAGTACGAGGGACACCTTTACAAAGAGAACACCTGGCACCAGCATGCCATGGTGGTGAGTGATGCCACTGACACCACTTTGTCTGACAAGTTAAACAGGCACAATTATATTGACCTGAGGAGGTGTCACCAATACCTTTGCGACTAGTGGGAAGAAGACAATAGGGGTTAAGCACTGTGCAGTATCCCTAGTACCTGTAATTGCCTTCTGTTGTGAAGGATATGCTGTACACTTATTTGTGTCTGTTGAATGTTTTCTAGTACTTCAGGAAATCAAAGAAAACAGAATGGCCTAACATAGGAGGCAAGACAGTCTATCCAGGTATAGGTTAATTGCAACACACTATTGGCAGTAATGTACTATTTTAATAAACTGTAACACATATTATTAATCTGTTGTATTTGTGTGCCTTTTTTCATTTTTTTTCTTTTATTTGCTTAGCTGTTTTATTTCTCTCCACTGACTTTCTTATTCTAAACCCATGGTGCAGATAGTGACGAGCAGCTGCCACCACACTCCACACTGGTCACTAAGTCCAAAGTTGAGTTCCCACTGGTCCCCACTCTTGCCTCTCCTCAGGGTGATGAAGGTCACCATGTTGTAAGTGACCAGGAGGGACTCATTAGTGGCTTCATTGCCAACATATCAGGAACTAGCAAAGGGTTCCTTATCTGAGCATGGTGTGGAGAGGATCTCCTAGGTCACCCAGTGGGATGTGAAGGGGCTGATAAGGACCAAGATAGGCTGGCAGTTGGATGCCCACACTGGCTCCCTGGAATGCCTCTGTGCGACTGATAGCCCTGACCACTGGGCTACAGTGACACAGCCCACCTATGAAGACAGCCATACACAGGCAGATAACTTCTAGGCGGGTTCCGGTCTAGGTTAGTTTGGCAGGCCCTCCTCATCCACTTCCTATTCCCAATCCTTCTGTATCACTCAACATCCATCCTTTGGTTGCAGTATAATCCTCACCATCACCAATTATATGCCTTCTTAGGAAAAGAAAAAAGGGTGGGCATTTGCACCCACCCATAAAAATACCCTTCCTCCTGTACCATCAGTCTTCCCTTTCTATTATTCTTCTATTCGCTCTTCAACATTTCCAACTGTCCTATCTGAACATTTCCTCCCCATTTTATAATAACCTGACTTGACCTATTGCTGTGGTAGCACTGTATGGGCAGTCGCATGTGCTCATGAACAGCTATGGGGTGCTTTGATGTACATGTGAACATGCATAGCATCAGGCACACCACTTCATAATACTCGCCCTTGGCTTATATGACTGCTCACTGTACTGTTGGTCCAGCTGTAGGCTACTGCCATGTTCATTACTTAGCATTTTCCCCAGCAGGGCAGTGCTAAGTCAACACTCATGCATGACTTAGCCACACTGGACCTCTTCATGCCAATTTTATCATACTATTTATAGCTATATGGTCACATTATGCTTTTTTTTCCTGAATACTTCCCCAATGCTGTACTGTACGTAGCCTTTAATACAATGGTCCCAAATTCAGTACAGATGCTTCTTCAGAGCATCTTACAAGTGTGTGTGTGTGTGTGTGTGTGTGTGTGTGTGTGTGTGTGTGTGTGTGTGTATATATATATATATATATATATATATATATATATATATATATATATATATATATACATACACACATTTTTTTTTTTTTTTTTTTTTTTTTGAATAGTGAATATAATAGCCTTGCTCTGTGACACTGAGGGATAAACTTCAGACTATGAGCCTGACGGCCCAAGCTTGGTTATTGGCTCTGGTGTTGGAAGAGCTGGGAAGGGGAGGAATAAGTGGCAAATCTCAACTTGTCTACCTTAGAGGAAGGGACTGTTTTTTTCTGTGGGGTTTGTTGCACATGTAGGCACAGGCTTTTAGGTGAAACAGCCATTACTAGAAAGCTGGGCTTGGCATATCAAGTATGTGACAGCTGTTTTCAGCAGTGTGTTGAAGAAAGCACTTATATGCACAGGGAGAGCATAGTAGACCCCTTCAGTAATGGGGGTGTGCCCATGTCAACCAACAAGTAGTGGGACCACTGCCTAAACAGAAAACATATATTGAATATAATGACTGGAATGCAGTAGGGGGGGGGGCAAAAAGGATACAAAAAAATAGGCTAACATCCTGTTTGCATTCAGACTAGCAATGCCTTCTTCTGCTAAAAATGTAATTGCCATGCAAAGAGGCATTTGCTAGCTGACTCCATAGCACAGAAGGAAGAAGCCCTAAGCATGATATAGGAAGCTTGTGTTCCATTACTCAGCCCAATCACTAAAGAATCATCCAGCTTTTGCCTCCTAGGTGAGAGAGGTAGAATTTACCTTCATGTAATAGCAGTCAAAGGCAGAGACAATGATGGAAGTCTGGATGTACATGCATATGTAGTGCACACTGGAAATTAACAAGGGCAGTCAGTAGGACACTCAACAAAGTTGCTCAGAGTTACCAGGATGGCATCTTATTGAGATACCCAGACTCCAACTTGCACACTTAACGTGACAGCTTACACAAAATATTTTCTCTGTTTAAAGGATGGCAGGGCCCTGGTCCTCAATGAAAAGTCGGGGAGCAGCAGATGATGGAACAGGTGCTGAAGAACACTGCTGATGGTAGACAACTGCATAATGAATCAAACACAAGCCCAAAAAACATTTTCTACAGACACTTCCATCTATCACACTCCTTCTGAGCAACAGAGTAATATACATACTTCTAAGCTATTCAGAAAACCAAAATACTTACACTACAAGTAGACATAGGTCAGTGATAAATGCCAGTAATGAACTTGAAAAGCAGCTTATTTCCATACACCTGGGATATATTCATATGCAGTAATCTGTAAAAGCAAGTAAATACATTAAACAAAACTATCCCAGAGATTACTCGATTAAATTCTCATTGCATATAGAATACTGATATGACAAATCTCAGGCAGTGAGCTGGAAAACAAAATTAAATATTAAAGGCATCACAAGTAGGTCCCTCCAGCTTGACAGTGGCCACTTTTCTAGGACACAAAACATAATGTTTTCTTGTCCCGTCTTGTAGTACCATTATAAAAAGCTCATTGAGTAATCTTTAGGATCAAAATAATTGTGGAAATAACATGATATGTACAGCTTTTCCAGAAATACAGTGTTGGGCACTACAATGAATGCTTTATTAAAGCTGATAAATATTAAGCCAAATAGGTCTTTTCTCACAGTGCTGTGGCACTGATGTTCTCCTAAAGACAAGATTCTAAAGACCCTAAAGAAGGCATCCATTTAGGTAATCTGCTAACTGAAGAGCAAGCTTATGTTTCAGAACTCACTACATGCAAATATAAATGCATGTGTGTTTGTCCAGCTTCAATGCATGTCCAGCCTCCTTGATCACAGAACAGTTTTAAAAACCTACACAGAAAGCTCAAGCTAAATCTCTACTTGCATTCCACAGCTAGCTTAACAGTTCAGCTTAAGGCTCCTATGGTTTGTGATTCCAGTGTCCAACACATCAAAAAAATAGGTTTTCTTCCTCCACTGGTTCAGGCGTGAGACATCATTACAGTTACACATTAGGTCTATAAAAGATCAACCATAACATCTGGTTAGAAGAACATGTTAATTTCACTGAAAGTTGCACTGTCAGTAGCTGCAATAAAAGCAGTCTTAAAAATGCCAAAACCAATGAGCGTACAACTGAAGTAGGTGGTGCCACCGGTTCAGAGAACTTCAGTAAATTCTGCTTGACTAGATCTTCCTGATTACAAACACACACACACACACACACACACACACACACACACACACACACACACACACACACACCCACAGAACACTGTGCATGTGTGTTCATGGACACTTCCAGACAGGTTTCTAAGTTATGTCTCATATAACATGCATTACTGCTAAAGCATGTGTGATTTTTCTCACACAATTATTATATAGAAACATTTGTGTATTCCACTTGTACTACTAGACATAGACTCATTTGAATATATTTCATGTACTGTATGCTACTATACGGCATTTGGTACATAAAACATGAAATTGTGACTTTCTTAGTTGGGAGAATATTTTTTTTCTTGAGTAATTATAATTATTTTTAAGACGAGACAGTTTTGCATGAAAGGTGCTTAAAAAAAGCCTCATAAGAAATTTACAATGTCAGAATGGTAAACAGGAAAAAAAACAATAGAATACATACAAATACAGATTCTGGCAGAAATGTTTTCTTAGTCACAATGTTTGTCACCGGACAGGAATACACACAATTCAAGATGCATGCAAGACAGTCATCGGAATTTCTAAATGCATCACTGCATATGTCATGTAAGCACATACACCAATTTCAAAACTTAAATTACCCTCTGAAGTTAGGAATATAGGCCAAACCAGGTAAGGATATCAACTTAGCTTAGCAAAAACAGATCCATAACAACTGTCTCAAACGCTGGCATATATCAGGGGTGAGGCAGTATGAAAGCACACCAGCTCATCATGTTCCAAGACTCAGTTTCAAAGACAATACTTACGGAAAGCAAGGAAAACTCACGTGTGGAAGAAGAAAGAATTTCAAAGTGGGGCAGTTCAGAAGCGGTAACATTTTCCTTACACAAGGATATCTTATGAAATTTCAATCTTTAAGAATCACAGATGGCTTAAAGCTGGCAAAAACCCAGCACCATTTGAGTTCATTGACAATACTGGCACTAAGAGTGAACTGGTTTCTGTTACCACTGGAATGCTCCAAAATATTTATGACTGCTCTACATCTTCTAAGGTGTATTCCTCAACCAGGCAGAAACCATAGTTTCAAAACTACTGGGTCAGAAACAACAGTTTCTTAACTATTACTTTAACAACCACTGCTACCAGCACATCTTTAATCAGCTTGATTAGGTATGTTTCGATATACTTACTCAATGATTTATTTATTTAAATTTCTGTTGTACAAGGTACGACACTGGACTAGGCTTAGCTCATTAGTACATCAAAATAAAAATAAACAGGGATTAAAGACAAAATAGTGAATATCAGAGTGTAATATAAAAGTGTGTGTGTGTGCACACGCGCATATGCGTCTGTGGGTGTGTATAAGCACAAATAAAGCTTGCATGTAAACTAGCCATACACAATCAAATCTAGATATAGAACAGGAATTCAGCAATTAAGGCAGCCATGCAAACTAACTGCATACTATAATTTCATTCATAATACAAAAACTGTGCAAACAGCGAGGTGGCAAAAGCTAATAATAGTACTAAGTACTATGTAAATAAGAAAATAAGTAAATTAATAATAAGTAAATAAGTCATAGTACTTACAACTACTGTGCACTGAAAGAGAAAGGGAAATGTAAGAAAGAAAAAAGGGAGGGGAAAGGACTAGGGTGAAACATTATTTTAAAGATATTTTTAATTCATGAAGGATATCCCAGCAGAATGCAGTATAATGTAGCAAAGAAATTATGGATGCAGACACCCTAAAGGGAAGAAGTGGGGTAACTGTATTAAGTAATATTTTGGTGATGGAAGGATTTGCAAAAACATGCTTGTATAAGTATTTTTAGGCTGGCATTAAATTTAATGTAGTGGGTGACTTGTTAATTTACCTCAGTTGGGATGGATTTGTAGCATTGGGGAACCAGCATGGAAAAGCTGAGGACCCAACATTGAAGTTTGACTCTGTGTGTCTTCAGGGAGGGTACAGAGGATGGAAGAGATCCAAAGCTGTAAGCATTGGTCAGTAGGGCAAGATGATTACAAAAGAAAGGGAACTACTTGGGATTCATGAATTTATAAATTCTCTTGAGGTACTGGAAATCATTTAGTTTTGAAGAGCAACTGACAGTGATGATATGTTTCAGATGCAAAACTGATGAATATAAATCCTGTTACTGGTAGTTTGCAAGGAAGACAGCTTACTTTTGGGTAAAGAAACAATTAAAGGCAGATCATATTCAAAATTAAATAGCTAGGAAATCACTCCACTGGTAACCAACAAATAAATAAACAAATGAATTCCATTTTATTAAGTACTTTTCATCTCTCCTTGTAGGGAGACTTCTTCAGATAAAAGATATGTACAAATCCACAATTTAAACAAATAAATCATCAGTCATGTGATACTAAAACACACCTCCATTTAAAACATCCCTTCCACACAAAATAAATCCACGTATACATTGTTACATCTGCTTAAATAGTTTACATCAAATAATACCATAAATTATTAAATATGATTATACTAAAACATTTAAGTTAAAATTCATGTTCAACTTTGTTCTTCACCAGTTTTATTTCTAAATTTTATTTAAATTGAAATAAATTGTCTTACCTTGTTCTGTCGGCATATTAACACCTATAATACAAGGGTATAAACTAATTTGGACCTTCCTTATGTCTTCCTTTCTAAGTTTTTCAATTTTAAAATACACAAAATAGAAGAGACTTCATTCAATCCTGGGAAGTGGCAGGCGTCCGTACGTAACTGCCATCTCAATTCAAGTCTTTCTAATAATAGTGAACCGGGGCCACCTCTTCCATTCGAATTGACACAGTCAATAGCCCTGAATTTAAATGTATGATCAGGGTATGTCTTCACGTGTGTAGCCAAGGCACTTTCTTTTTTTGATTTAGAGATGTAATACAAATGTTCATATACTCTTTCTCTTAGCTTTCGGTCTGTTTTCCCAATATAGAAAGCCGGATATTGTTGACACTTGTGCCATATATACTACCGTTTTATTCTGACAGTTAAACTTACATTTAGTCACATATTTCTGTTCCCTCTAAGTAAAGCATTGACCAGCCTGCATGTGTTTGCAAAAGTTACACATGTAGCATTTGACCATGCCTGCTCATATACATGGACCTTTTACTTTGTGTTGTAGTATGTTTTTCAAATTCTGCCCACGCTGAAAAACTATTCTTGGTACTTCCCAGAATTTCTGCCTAAGTGCATTGTCATTCATTATTAACGACAAATTTTTATTAATAAGAGAGTACAAGGCTGGAGCATTTACACTATATCTAGTCATGAGAGCTGTGGTACTATATTCTCTCTTCCTTGGTTCCATACTAACATCCCTCTCGATGTCACCCCCCATTGTGCCCTTAACACACAAAATTGGTTTATAAAGACCTCCAGCCCTCTTATCTTGAACTTCTCTGATCAATTCATTGATCAGTTGTTCTGGATAACATCTTACCCTAAACATATTACTCAGATTGTTGCATTCCATCACAAATTCTTCATCTTTGTCACCATTCGGGCAGCTCTTACTAACTGCCCCTTAAGGACTGATTGTTTTTGACATAAAGGGTGGCAACTACTAAAGTGAAGGAATGTGTTAGAATATGTTTCTTTACGAAACATTTGTGCACAATAACTTTTGGTAGTTATGTCTAAGGTTTACATCCAAATAGGCTATGGATTCGGTACTGAAAGCGTACGTGAATGTAAAGAACTCGGTTGTTTTAAAATAGGTTACCATATCTGTAGCTTGCTTTTCATCACCATTAAATATCATAAAAATATCATCCAAAAACCTAGTGTAATGGATGATCCGACTAGCAATTTCTTCATTGTTTTTCACAAAGTGTTGTTCCCAGTATGCCATTACTAAATTCGCTAGGCTGGCACTGCATGGTGAACCCATAGCCACCCCGACTTTCTGCAAGTAGTACTTGTTATTGAAGGTTATAAAATTCTGTGTTAGAACTATATCTATGAGTTCACAAATGAGGGAAACTTCATCTTCGGTGCTCCTTTACTGCGCATCATATAGCTTACCCACTCTACTCCCTCTACATGGAGAATAGAAGAGTATAGAGCTTTTACATCAACTGTAATAAAATTGTAAATGGGATTCAACTCTAGTGTGTTGATGTTTGAGAGGAAGGTCCAGGAGTCGTTACAAATTTGACTCTCCTGAGTCACATATCTCTTCAACTTTTGGTCAATCACCTTTGCCAGGGAGTACGTAATGCTGTTCCTTGCATCCACTAATAGTCTCATGGGGGGGGGGGGGGTATTATACTTTTATGGACCTTTGGTATCCCAAAAAATATTGGAATCCTAGGGGCTGGCATTACAAGGTAATTGAAGAGGTCTACATTAACCCTAGCATCGATAAACAGGTCATTTAACCAAGATTTAATTCTGGAATAGGCCCTATCGACCTCTGTCCTAGAAACTTCCTCATAAGTTTCACTGTTTAAAACATTCTCCATCCTATTGATGTAGTCATCACTGTACATAATTGCCTACCCGCTCCCCTTATCGGGTTGCATAACACATACATAGTATGACTTGAGTTTGCAGATCACATAGTACACTGACAAATACTGAAATACGAACCGGTGAAAGGATAAACCATTGTACTGTAAAGTTTTTATTTCTCAGGAAGATTTAGAAGCAAGGTAGAACCTGCTTGTTAATATCAGCTTGTAACAATGAGCTTGTAGTAGGGGCTGATAAATTAAGTCAAAGGCTTGATTTACATTAATGAAAATGGAGCCTGTTAGGTGGCCTTTGCAAATGTCTTGCTGAATGTCTGGGACAGTGTCTGTCATGGTGCTTCTCCCTGACCGTAAGCTATGCTGATGTGAAGATAGAACTCTACAGTATTGTAGAGACTGACAAAGCTGAAAGTAGTTTAATTTTTCACATATTTCTCTGGTCAGAAAAATGGTGATGGATCCAAAATCTATAGTACCGACTGGCTTAGCCATTGTATGGACTAGTTTGACTATAACTCATTTCCAAAGGCTTGGCATGATGTTTTCAGTTAAGCAAAAGTTATAAAGGAATTTCAGGGGATGTAGAAGGTGTTTTCTGCTGGGATGTATAAACCAGGTGTGTAAACTGGTTGAGCCTGTGAGATTAGTAGGGGCTTGGTTGACAAGTTAATTAATACCTTCAGTTTTCGTGGCTTTGAAGTGAAATGGGAAGGTTGCGCCTGTAATAAAGAAGAAGCAGGCATAGGTTGTGAGAATACAGTGAGAAAGTCAGAAGGGTATAGGTTCCTTGAGAAGGAAGGGATGCTGTTACCTAGTTTGGATTTTTGTAGGGGAGACTTCCTGTGAGTTTAATTATTAGCTGCCACAAATGTTTGCTAACCTAAGATTTCCGGATAGGTTGGAGCTGTCTGAGATTATATTTTCTGATAGCCTTTTTAGCAAGATTTCTAAGCAGAATGAGCCTATTTTGTGTTTAGATGACTAGGATCTTAATCCATAGTTTCCTACAATAAGAGCAGTAATTCCTTAGTTACCCCAAGATTCATTCAAGCTTGGAAAACACATGCAACTCATGAAAAATGCTTTTTTTGGAGCTGAAGGAGTAGGGTAGTTAACCATTAGAAGCAAGAGGGCTACTGTATGCATTAATGAGGAAATACCAGTCAATAATGGCTAGGTCATGGTTAGGAGCTTTTTCAGAAGGAAAGTAATCCGTTTATACAGAATTTTGATTGCAGGGATATGAAGATGGAAAAAGATGAAGTGATTACTGCAAGACAGTTGGGGTATGAGGATATTAGTGAAGCTTGTGATTACATCTCCAAGAGGAAGCATTTGCCTGACTTAAAACTAGGTCTAGTTTGTTCTCATACTAGCTGGTGAGGACAAGCTCAAATAAACCATCTTGAATGGGAGTTTTAGCTGACCTAGAATGAGAATATTACCAGAGGATTTAGCTAGCAAAATAACTTGATTAATGAGGTGGTGGAATTTTTTGCACTTGCCTGGGGGGCATGCTTGAATAAGAAGTACAGCAATTGTACTGCCAAGGTTGAGCTGAATTTGTAACCAGCTGGGGTAAGAGTCATTAGTAGATGTGCTTTGCTCTTTGAAGGTAGCTTTAATATTTTTAATACTATAAGATGTGATGCACCTTCTTGCCTTTTTCCAAGATAAGTATTGCAGGTATAAATTGTACCTATGAAAGTGGCAACTGCGCTTAGGGGAGGTATTTTGTAATCCAGACTTCATTTATGTCTATCATGTCTTGGCTGTTAGTGAAAATGAGTTAATTTACTCTAATTTATTGTTGATGCTTAGAGAAAAAAGCAAATGCTGTACGTGACTGGTGATTTGGAGGGTTCAAGTTTTGTGAGTAATGTAGGACCAATGATGTGCCTGGATTAACTGCATAAAGAACAGTTGCGTAAATTGCACTAACCTTTAACAGTAGATGTTCAAATTCTTCACTGCTGAAGTGACCTATGAGTTGCATCCTGCCAAGGATATTGCAACCAGTCAGATTCCATCCCCTCCCACACTGTCACTCTGGCTGTTTACAGGTTGAACCCGTTTTGTAAACTTCACTAAGACAACAAGGTACAGAATTCCCTTGACCAACTGCCTTAAACTGCAGATATCTGGTCTCCCACAGACAGCATTTGCTAATTAAAAAAAAGTAAATGTTTGCAGATGCAAAAAACTTAGCATTTTTCATGTCTTTCATGATTATGTGTTATTTTGCAAGCCTATTAGCTTAAGTTTAAAGCTTAAGTCACAGACATTAATCTAAACATCTACCGAATTGAAAAATAAACTACTTGAAATTTAAACAAGGCATCTTTATTCCTTAATCAGGGAGGGCATCAGAGAGAGAGAGAGTCTCCTAGATCTGCTAGCTAAAGGGATTTTATCTGGACTAATCCTTAGTATTCTGTCCCTTATAGAAACAAGGGAAATCATCTTAACTATACATATATCTGTACACTTTTACACATACCCCATCACCTGAAGATTACAGCATTACATTAACTTAAACTTGCTTCTCTCCAGCCTTCCTTATCTAAGTATAGTGTAAAGCCTACATTTTTTAACAACTAATAAAAAGTACTTGTTTACTCTATTTTTAAAATATACAAAAGTCAATGAAAAGATTCCGCCCTATTCAAAATATCTTTGTTTCCACACTATACAAAACTACTTTACAATATGATATGCGTTTATATCATGAAATGTTTTATACAAGTACCAACATAAACACAAATTGTTTTATTTACAGTCACTTTGTTCCCCATTTAGTGTAATTCTAAACATCAATGACATGAAATGGGGTACATGCTTTACAGTTCACCCACAAATTGAAGTCAACAAAACTCCAGTCTTTCTCAACCACTTTTCTCTTACAAACCCATGTTTCACAAATTTGAGTGATGTTTTATAGTTTCCCATTTGTTCATCAATTTCAGTGGTGCATCTTTTCTTCCTGATCATCTTCATCTCCCAACATCAGATTATGGTTCAAGTTATTCCTCTTTCTTCTAATCAACTGCTGTGCTCTTTGTGTTTCTCCAAAGCATTTTCCTTTGGAACAATGGAAAAAGTTGCACTGGCAAAGTGTCTCTATGAGCTTTACTATCAAACAAATAAGATCCCCCTTCTGCTTGCAGGCACACTTTTTGTTGGGTAAACATTTTTATCTCTTCCTTAGCATGTTCTGCACCAAAAAAGTCTGATATTTCAGGAAACAATATTTTGAAGACAGCTAGATACAGCAAGCTTGAAACTTACACCTGGTTCTTGACATTCCCTGATTGTTGGGATAAATGTGCTTCTCTTCTAGCTAGTATACAGCAAATAATCATTTTCCACACTTTGCCATCTCCAGTTTTTAATATTTTTTGTTTGTGCCACAGTTTCGACAGGATCAATTCTTTCTGCAGATATGATTGCATCTTTACTAATATTAAGTATTGGCTGCTTTCTCTTGGTCAAGTTTGTAGCATACACTCAATATGCCCTTTCAATGAACAAACCTTGCTGTGGAACACCAGTGCAGTTGTTTATTTTTCCAGAAAATTAATACAGGTTGCTCCTTACAGGCTCTCTGGTACAGCAGAAAATCTCAGGTTTCCTCTGCATGCTCTCGCCCTCTTAATTCTATATTTTTTAAAAAGCTCTTCTTGAGAAGCCTCATATTCAGCCAGCCTTCACTTCATTTCTAGAAATGAATTTTTGTAGTTTTACCGATTTCATCTACATAGCTAGTTAAAGCTACTTTTATTTTTCCAGCCTTTTATTTGGGTTGATATATCACCTCTGAGACCATTTAACTTATTTTTTCCTATAAATTACTAGAAGCCATCACTTGTACTAAAGCTGAAGCTTGAACAGTTTTTTTTCTTAACAGCTGCAAGATTCTGCCCAGCCAGTGTTTCTCTTCACCTTTTCTGGTTGGTTTTCTTTAGGTTCTCCAAATTTCTTTTTTGCTGGCATCCAGGTAGTGTACTTAATAGCCAGTAACTGAATTTTGCCCAGTCTGACAATTTCACTGGTCCTTTCTCTTCTCATTTTCTGTTTTCACGATGGGAGAGTTGAAATTAAGCTGCTGATCAGTGCGCAGCCATCTTGGAAGTCCAGGCTGAACCCATTTAGGAAGGAGCTACATAAACAGCCAGAATAACTAAAAATCTACAAGACTTTTTTGCTCTTTGACAAAATATGGGGAGCTACAGAATAAATCAAAAAAAAAAAAAAAGAAGTTATGTACTTACCATAACGTTCCATGTAAGTTGTTCATCTCGCCTTCATTCTTTACTGATGGGTCCGGAGCTAATCCCTCGGCTCCGATATGGCTAATTGCAAAGCTCGAGGTCTTCAAATAGCTCGAGGCCATATCCCATGATGCACCTGTGAATTACCTCACATCTTGTTTGCTGCGTATACTAAAACCATATGTCATTCTTTCACTCCCAGAGAAAGGAATAGAATGTTTGAGTAACCAGGATGGATCCAGCATCTCGGTCATCTATCAGCCCAGGAGGGGGTAGGGGGGGGGAGGGACGTAAGAATGAAGGTGAGATGAACAACTAACATGCAACGTTATAGTAAGTACATAACTTCTTTATGTGAAGTTGTTCAATCTCGCCATTTATTCTTTCCTGATGGATAGCGTCCCAAGCACCGTCAATCTCGGGTGGATCACGGGAGTATATTTCTCAGGACCGTGGATCCAAAGAAGGCCTTGTCAACTTTGTAATGAGTGATAAAAGTACGAAAATTTGACCAAGTGGCTGCTGCACAAATGTTATCAATGGGAAGTTTGGCAAAAAAGGCAGATGATGTACAAAGTGCTCTGGTTGCGTGAGCTTTAATCTTGTGTTGCAAAGGCATATTGGCAGCTGAATAGGCAAAGGTGATACAATCAGATAACTATTTAGACAGAGTTGTTTTAGTCACTGGTCTCCCTTTCCTGGAATCTGAGAATGAAACAAAAAGTTCGTCTGATTTCCTGAAATCTTTACTTCTATCCAAATAAAATCTGAGCTGTCTGTGAACATCAAGTTTGTGCAGCATATACTCTAAATTGTTAGAATGACTGGGAAAGAAAACCGGCAAATCAATAACTTGGTTGAGATTGGTTTCAGTGCAAATTTTGGGCAAGAATGAGGAATTTGTTCTAAGTGATACTCTGTCAGCATGAAATATCAAATAGGAAGGCTTGATGGATAAAGCTTGAAGCTCTGACACTCTGCGGGCAGAAGTAACAGCTACCAGAAAGATGGTCTTCCAAGACAAAAATTTGAGATCACAAGATGAAGCTGGTTCAAACGCCGGAAGAATTATACGTGAAAGCATAAAATTTAAATTTCATGGAGATTAGTGAGATTTCACAGGTGGTCTAATATTGAGAAAGGCTTTGGATAACTTGTGAGACATGATATTCAATCATTCAAATCCAAGATGAAAATTAGAAATAGCAGCCACTTGAACCCAAACTGTTGCTGCTGCAGCTCCTATGTTAAAAATCATAGTCAAGAATTCTAAGATGGAGGCCAGAGGAGCTTGGTAAGGAACAATATTATTTTCAGAGGCCCATATACAAAATTTCTCCCATTTGCTAAGATATAGCTTTCTAGTAGAAGATTTATAAGAGGACAAAAGGATCTGTTTTGTCTCACTGGAAAGGTTATGGAACCTGGCTATGACGGGAACTGGAACAGCCAAGTTGTCAGCTTCAGGGACTGCAGAGAGGGATGAAGGTCCCCTGACGGGTGAGTCAAAAGGTCTTGAACTGGGTCTAGAATCCAAGGATCCTCCAAAAGATGAAGTTGAAGTAAGGGGAACTAAATCTGATGAGGCCAATGAGGGGCTATTAGAATGATGGTCCTTCGCAGGGATTTTGCTTTCTGTAGAACCTTGGGTATCAGCGGGATTGGTGGAAATGCAGAGAGGAACCTCGGAGGCCATTCGTGTACGAGTGCGCCCCTTGGGGCTTCTCCTGGAGGGGGATCAGGGCAAAGTCGCTTCTGCATTTCGTGTTCATGTGACTGGCAAAAAGGTCGCAGCAAGGCTGGCCGCACCTGCGGAATATCCTGTCCGCAATTTCTTTCTTGAGGGTCTACTCATGGGGCAACAAGATTGCCCTGCTCAGTTTGTCTGCTATCACGTTGGATCTCCCCAGGATGTGCATTGCCAACAGAAAGCGGTGGGTGGAAAAAGCCCACTGACAAACTCTGAGAGCCTCGCAACAAAGGGGGCAAGAACTGGTTCCCTCCTTGTTTGTTCAAATACCAGACCACTGAAATTGTATCTGTCTGAATCGCAATCGTAACCAGAGGAAGAGAGTCCTGAAAGTACTGCAACGCCAAACGTACTGCTCGCATCTCTAGGACACTGATGTGCAGATGTGTCTGAAGCATCCAAGGTCACTGTGGCCACTGGCAGGGGTAACATACTTGCGTGTCCTATCGTGACATGAAGTGAGATCAACCACCACTGAAGGTCCTTTTTGTAAGTATTTGTCATCATTATAGTGTGATTCATGGGGAGCTCTTGGTAAGACCACTGAGTGAACAATAACCACTGAAATACTCGCATGTGCATATGAGCTAGTGGTATGGCTAGAATTGCTGCAGCCATCATGCCTAATACTTTCAGAACTTCCAATGCTGGTGCTTTTGTCTTTTGATATCAGAATGCTGACATGATGACGAAGAAGAGAGACTCTTTCTATGGGATGCCTTAGTGTGGTGGTGGTGGTGTCCAACTCTGCCCTGATAAAAACGATATGCTGCGATAGTGACAAGGCAGGTTTTTCTGAGTTGATTGTAATGCCCAGATGATTGCAGAGTGACAGAGTGGACTCCCTGGCCTGAATGAGTTGATGCCTGGTGGTGGAGGTAAGGACCCAATCGACTAGGTATGGAAACACCTGGAATCCTAGATGCCTCTGGTGAGCCGTGACCACTGCCATGCATGTGGTGAACACACTGGGGGCTGTAGTGAGACCAAAGGGCAGGGCTCGAAACTGTTAATGATTGGCTCCCAGACGGAAGCACAGGTGATCCCTGGATGGCCTGGCCATTTTTATGTGCTAGTGCGCATCATTCAGATCTATCGAGCACATCCAATTGTCTTTCCCTAAGAAGGGAAGTATAAACTGAAGCGTGACCATCCGAAACTTCTCTTTCTTTACATATTGGTTCAGTCTGCTGAGGTCCAATATGGGTCTCCAGCCCCCGTCTTTTTTGGAACCAAAAATGAATCTTGAATAAGTGCTGGATCCTGTCTGGTCTGCTGGGACTGGTTGGATGACTCTTTTTCTTAGTAACGTCTGGACCCCTACTGTTGTCTGTTCCCTGTAACTAGGTGGAATGTCCAGAATCAGAATTTTTTTTTATAATTGGGGGGGGGGGGGTGGCGAATGGAATGAAATATCCTCTTCCATTATTACCACTTCCTCTGCCCCTGGAGGGGAGTTCACCACATGTGTCCTGAAAGGCTCCTTGGGCTTTTTGGAACTACATTTTTCCTCCCCTTTGACCTTTAGGGTACGGTCGGGTAGGGGTGGAAAAACGGACCCCAACGGCAGACAGAGTCTTTCCGTTTTGTTCATGCCTAGTTAAGGTTTCCTTCACTTTAGGCCCAAAAAGGAACGAGCCATCAAAGGGAGTGTTCACGAAGGATGACTTGAAAGGCTCCACAAAGGAACACAAGGGCATCCAGGAATGTATTCTAAGAGCAACTCCTGTAGCCGCTGCCCTACTTGTTCCAGCAGCTGCATAGGATATGAGACGCATGGATGAGATGACAATAGATTTTAGGGTAACAAGCTGGGCAGCAACTTTATCGGAAGCTCCTGCAGCTACTGTACCCTGAAGAGCATCTCCCAACTCCTTAAGGAGATCTCTTTGCAACCTAGTAAAATAGGTTAAACAGTTCAGCAAAGGCAGAGCAAAAGTCGCTAAACTAAACATACACTTCCCATATCTATCCATAATCCTGGAATCTCTGTTAGGAGGATGGATAGATGAGGAAGTCTCAGACATTTCATTCTTGGTGGCTGCCGCCACCGCCATGGCATCAACAGGAACACCTTTAGTTAAGAATGTTTTGTCAAGTAGAGCTGAAATTAACTTATCAGGCCTCCTAGGGACAGGATCCACAGTATCCGTAGACTCCCACGCCCTTCGTGAGATCAGCTGCATCAGCTCATTGAAGGACAGAGACACCCAGGAGGTGGAGGGCTGAGATACGAAAGCCTTCAGGAGAACGGACATCCTCAGTAGGGCTTTTGGACTATCAGTCACCCCTCTGCCTAAGGATCTCAAGTATCTCAGCAAAAGAGATATCCTCAGAGGGGGACAGTGGGGACCCTTCTGACTCATCTAAGTCAGTATCTGATGTGAGAGACTCCTGTGAGGAGTCTGTTTCCTCTTGCACAATCTCTTCCTGGGAACCTCATCAGCGGGAGCCTCTGGTGAGGTATCGGAAGGGCAGGGGCCACCCAATGGAGCTTCTCTATGCTTGGTCAGAACGTGTGGGGCAGAAGCAGACACAGGCACTTTAGGGGAGGAGGAAGGCAGACCAGAGGTTAAGGATGTCTTAGGAGACATGACTCTCCTCATTGCATCGAAAGCACCTCTGCTCCGATGCGAGGGAGCCGACGGATCTGAAGAAACCGTCGACACCCCTGGCACCAGGGCAGTGAGCACCGAGCCCGAGGTAGGAGCAGAGCTCGTCCGAGCCGAGGCTCAGAGAGGCAAAGTCGGAACAGACAAGTTGGTCAGACTGTCCTCCCCTGACCAGACCAGACAGTGTTGGCTCCTAGAGTCCCTCCATAGGCACGGAAGACGTCAGAGTACACGGAGCCGAAGACAATGGAGCAGGAATTGGCTCAGAGCATTCCACTAACATCAGGTCTGCCTCCTCTGGCTCCGAAGGACCAGCATGGCTCACAGGAGGAATAGTAAGAGTCGGTGCAATGGTCTTCGGCGTTGAAGCCGATAACATTTTGCCTAATGCCGGTGCCGATAACAGCTTCTGTACCACACGATCCATGTCCAGATCCGACAAGCTGATAGATGATCGAGAGGATCGTACCGAAGGTGGTACCGACTGGAGAATAGGACTCTTCGGCGCTTCGGAGACCGGTTCCAAGACAAGACTGGGGACCGGCTCCGAAAGGTAAAGACTGTCAGTTCCGACGGCAGTGGAGCCAAAGTCGACGACTTCTTTGATTTTTTTGAGTCCAATGTCTTGGAAGACTTTGAAGACCTACTGGAACCATCCTGGTCACGCAAAGCTTCCTAAAATGAAGGCTTCAACAAGCATCTATCGATCAGTTTCCACTTCCCTTCCTGCAGGACCCTAGAGGAGAAGGAATGACAAATGGCACAACTGTCTTGCAAATGCAAAGCACCTAGAAAGTAAACGCAATTGACGTGGCTGTCTGTAAATGACATTTTCTGGCCACACTTTGGGCACTTTTTGAACCCAGACTTAGGGTGCTTATCTTGGTCAGCCATAACAATGACAGAAATAAATGACTTTATCACAAAATAAATAAATAAATAAACTAGGACAGTAATTTCTCACAGAAGCCTGGAAGAAAAGCAGACTAAATCACACAGTAGAAAAACTCCACACAAGCCTTAAATAAAAGCAGGCTAAATCAGACACACACACAATAACAAGTATATCACACAAGCAGACTGTGCAAAAAAAAAGGATAGCTGCTGAGAAACAATAACCTTATCTAAAGTAAGCAATGTTTACTGTAAATTTTAACAGTAAAAAAAAACTAAGCCTTATCTAAAATACAGAAGTCTAGACAGACCACAAAACAAATCTAAGTGACTAACTATCTAAGAACTGTGACAAAGGTCACTGAAAAACACACAGCAATCTGAAAAATAAACAATAACCTTAACTAGGTTATCTAAGGTATACTGTACTAAGCCTACCTATAAAAAGCATAAGGCGAGACGGACCACACTAACTAGAAACTACTACTAAACTAGACTAAAAAGAGGCTAACTAGAAATGTATAAAGAACAGTAAATGGGAGGGGAAAACACACTGAAAAGCTGTAAGAGTTTTATCAACAATCCTATCTACATATTTTAACTAGCAAAATATTTTTTTGGAAAAATATTAATGAAAAAACAGCTTATCTGGCCCGAGCTAAATCAGAACCTCCGATCTGTTGCAGCAGCAAACTAGATCTGAGGTAATTCACAGTTGCACTATGGGATAGGGACTTGGCCTCGAGCTATTTGAAGACCTCGAGCTCTGCAATTGGCCGTATCGGAGCCGAGGGATTGGCTCCGAACCCATCAGTAAAGAATGAACAGTGAGACTGAACAACTTCACATTGTCACTGCACATATAACTACACACAAATAATACCAACCATCAATATATCCCACAAGAACTATGTAAAAGAAAGGGATGGTGGGTGGGTGCAGTCACTGCAACACTGAAGAATTTGAACATCTACTGTTACAGCCAAATACAACTTACACTACTGCATTATGCTCACTGCTGCAGTAGCAGACTATCATACTTTATCCAACCTAGGATGTGGAAGGATAATGGTCCAAGATCTCCTGGAGAAAGGCCCATTCAAGTTTGCTCTGGACCAGAAAAAAGGAAGCCAGTTTGTAGTGCTTTGCAAATGTATGGCTGGAGGACCAAGGTGATGTTTCTAGATCTACCCCTTTTCCAGTATTCCATCACTTACCCATTGGTATAGTTGATGAGAAGACAGCATTGAAAGTGACACCTTAAACAATTCCAAACATGGGACATGTAATCCATCAAAATACTGTCACGTCTTATCAGTGGAAACAGGCAACTGCCGAAAAGATCACAACAAACTAGTGATAAATGCATTTTCCTGATTATCTGTCCTTATCCGTATTGTTTATAAATGGTTTTATTTCATTTTTATTTTTCATATCTTGTTAGTGTGGAGTCCAGTGAAGCCTAAAATGGCAGTGTGAGACCAGTCAGGACAACAGGGGGACAGTTTAAGTGATTTTTTGCAAATAAGGCTCATGCATGTTGACCTCTATGAATTGCATCATACTGCAAATGTGTATCCCCTATTGTATGTAAATACTTTCGGCTTATCATGGGCAAGCCTCTCTTAGTTCACAAACACAAGTGACTGCCAATCAAGATTCAGCTGCGCAGAAGTATGCAATCCATTTGTGCATGGTTTGTATGCATTTCTAAGATTGTTAAAGCCAAATTTAATTCCACCTCACCTTACTTCCCCTTCACAGTCCCTACCACAAAGTACAAAAATGACACAAAACAATAACTTACATCACTTCCTGATTAATTTTTCTAAACTTCACTGTGTAAACCCTCCCAACCATAGAGCTATAGGAATCAAATTCAGCACCCTGAACACATATAAAAGAGAAATGTGACACCACATTCAAAGAAAATTAGTATAAAAAAAAGGAAATTAAACATTGTATAGGACAATTTTCTGTCCATATATTACATTCCAGGAAGGTTTTGATTTATTTACCCAAATAAAATGGAACAAGTAAAAATTAAACCATATAGGACTATACCTCCTGTTAGTAAATTGCCACAGCTAACAATTAAAGAGACAGCAGCCCAGTATGGGTGTATGAGCAGGCAACTGTGTGGTTCACACCCCAGTATCCCCTGCATCAGAGCTTTACATCTTATTCTTGTACTGGCACTTCAGAAGGATGGCATCTGTTACAGCTCAGGGTTGAGCCCAAAGCTGGACTAACAAGGAGACTAAAATCTTCCTCTATCTACTGCAGAAGTCATATCTGCGGACGTTGGAATAAGCCACCAGGCTATACTGCAGGTTACACACACACACACACACACACACACATACAGACAAGCATGAGTACTTAAATTAACCAAAACTCCCATACAGCAATGTCACAAACATCAACAAATAAAAATTGACAAACAGAACATCAACATTTCATCATCCATGCTCCAAGCATAAACTCAGAACACAGAAAGTTTAAAACATTTTTTTGCATGGAGGGCAAGCTACCCCACACCCCATATGGGAGACTGACTCTCACATTCCCATCTTATATACTAACTCCAAGATTGTACAATCCCCAGAGAATAGGTACATTCCACAATCCAGGGGACTGTCGATCTCGCATACCTGTTGACCAAACTGTGTCTACAAAACCATATGTCACACACACACACACACACACATATATATATATATATATATATATATATATATATATATATATACACACACACACACACCACACACACACACACACACAAAGTGCAATGAAAAAGTATTTGCCCCCTTCCTGATTTCTTAGCATGTTTGTCACACTTAAATGTTTCACATCATCAAACTAGTTTAAATATTAGACAAAGATAACTCAAGTAAACACAAAATGCAGTTTTTAAGTGATGATTTTATTTATTAAGGAAAAAAAAATATCCAAACCTACATGGTCCCATGTGAAAAAGTAATCCCCCCCCCTTGTTAAATCATGAAGTAACTGTGTTTAATCACATTTTTGGGAAAGTTCAATTTCACAAGCCACACCCAGGCCTGATCACTGCCAGACATGTTGAATCAAGAGATCAATTAAAAAGAACCTGGCAGACAAAGTGAAGTAGGCCAAAAGATCCCAAAAAGGAAGACATCATGCCGTTATCTAAAGAAATTCCTGAACAAATGAGAAACAAAGTAATGGACATCTATCAGCCTGGAAAAGGTTACAAAATCATTTCTAAAGCTTTGGGACTCCAGCGAACCACAAAGAGCCATTATCCACAAATGGAGAAAACATGGAACAGTGATGAACCTTCCCAGGAGTGGCTGGCCTACAATAACTACCCCAAGAGGTGATAATGACTCATCCAGGAGGTCACAAAAGAACTCAGAACAACATCTAGAAAACTGCAAGCATCAGTTAAGGTCAGTGTTCATGACTCTACCATAAGAAAGAGACTGGGCAAAAATGGCATGCATGACAGAGTTCCAAGGCAAAAACCACTGCTGACCAAAAAGAAAACAAAGGCTCATCTCACTTTTGCCAAAAAACATCTTGATGATCCCCAAGACTTTTGGGAAAATATTCTGTGGACCGATGAAACAAAAGTTTAACTTTTTGGGAGATGTGCATCTGGCGTAAAAGTAACGCAGCATTTCAGAAAAAGAACATCATGCCAACAGTCAAACATGGTAATGTGATGGTCTGGGGCTGCTTTGCTGCTTCTGGATGTGGACAACTTACTGTGACTGATGGAACCATGAATTCTGCTCTCTACCACAAAATCCTGAAGGAGAATGTCCGGCCATCAATTTGTGACTTCAAGCTGAAGCGCACTTGGGTTCTGCAGCAGGACAATGATCCAAAACACACCAGCAAGTCCACCTCTGAATGGCTTAAAAAACAAAATGAAGGTTTTGGAGTGGCCTAGACAAAATCCGGACTTGAATCCAATTGAGATGCTGTGGCATAACCTTAAAAAGGCGGTTTATGCTCGGAAACTCTCCAACATGGCTGAATTAAAACAATTCTGCAAAGAAGAGTTGGCCAAAATTCCTCAACAGCAATGTGAAAGACTCATTTTCAGTTATCACAAAAGCTTGACTGCAGTAGTTGCTGCTAAGGGTGGCACAACCAGTTATTAGGTTTTGGGGACAATTACTTTTTCACATAGGGCCATGTAGGTTTGGATAGTTCTTTTCCTTAATAAATAAAGTCATCATTTAAAAACTGCATTTTGTGTTTACCTGTGTTA